>NC_135503.1:18714323-19086823 GCF_052857255.1 Amblyomma americanum | reverse complement strand
TAGTCAATGTATATAGAACACGCGTCCAGAGAGCATACCACATGAAAGTTGAGCCTTATACAGCCTTCACAGCGCCGCATCATGGGGGATGCCATCTTTGATCACGTGAGCACACCGCCATTACACGCCTCCCGACTGCTAGGCGCGCGCCTCTTGCGACGGCTACTGCGCCTGATGGCTCGGTTCCGACAGGCAGTGTTTCGGCTGATACGGTTTTAAAGGAGGGGGCAGACGACACTATGGTTTGGCCGAAGCTTCGAAGGAGATGTGAGGGCCCTAATTTGATCACTTCAGGGGTGAAAACGTGATCGGCCTTCATGTCGCGGAGAGCTGCTCAGCCCTCCCTCTTCGAGCCAAGGGATGGATCGGCTGAATGCTTGTTTTTGCATTCGCTGAAAGCTTTGCCGAATGTTTTTATCGCTACTGTCTAAAATGGCAGAGTTTAATGCTCCTGCGGCAGCGCAGGTTGTTCTCGTGTTGTGTACATGCATGCATATACCTGTCTAAAACGCTCACATGCCCATCGTACGCATTTGTTTGCAACCTGTTAGTGGTGCTTAGGGAACCAAAAATATTTTCTGCTGGTTTTTTAAACACAGAAAGGCGACAAAAATAAATATACACACAAATTTTAACTTTTATGGTAGCAGTACCATGTATAAAAGCAGTCTTTACTAGCTGGCGTGCAATCCTTTCGAAGGATTCCGCGATATTATTGTTAGAACGCGCGCATGGAAATGAGTTAATACTACACGAAGTTCACAATTATGTTAGCCTCGCATATAAAATTGTGGTACGCTCTACGCTCGATATGCGGACATGAAAATGCTCGAGGTCTAGTTGGTGTTAAGTAATAAGCTTCACTCCGAGTGCTGGCCTGCCTGCGGAGTCACTTTTAGTGACTGTCTCGCTTGAACCACGAGGAAGTGACAACCATCTAGCACACCAGCCGTAACGCAAATGCTTTATTCCGAATATAGAGCACGAAAACCGCACTACTTGGAGCGAAGCTCAACACTAGCACCAAAACGTCATGTAATACACAGACTGACGGTAAGCGCTGTCTGCTCGTGCGGCTGTGCACTGCATATTCTGCAGTAGCGGTATGTAGGAGCGTACGTAGCCTTTCTTTATCCTCGGGCGCTCCTCATACCAATGGCCGCACGCCTTAACTTACGAGCAATGGGGTCTCGCTGTACACGCGGACGCAATTGCACAGCACCTGAAAGCACGAAGTGACGGTTTCGGTGGCGGAACAGCTTGTTCATGCGGCTATGTTGGGCACTTACCCTCGTATATTTTCCAAGATCGTAAACTTTCTTTCTATATTGGCTATCTAACGCTTCTTGTGTTTCTTGTGTTCGCCCGTTCGGAAAGGGTGCATGCCGAACGGGCGCGACTGGGGCAGTACATCCTTGTACAGTTCGGTTCCGTGATGATCGCAAACAATCGCATCTCGCACCTTTAGCTCTCTGTCGCAATTCTTGCAATCCACAACACAGCATGTATTTCCTCTGCCTTTCCACATCTTCTCAGAAAGAACACATTCGGCAGCCACCCGCGATATTTCCACTGCTGCGTCGAGGCGTACACGATGGCGACCTATGAGGCCCGTAATGGAGCCGTGTTCTTAGCGCGCCTGTGGCGCCATCTGGTCTCAAACAGAAGAACCGCGCGCTGTAAACGGTTTATAAAGGTACAGTACTCGTCATATCTCTCTAGAACGCTGCAACCATGCGTTCTGCTGCGCATTGGCAACTCTTGCTTCTAATTCGTGGGTTCGGTATAGGTTTCTGTGCTACAGGAAGTAAGCAACAAGCCACACAAATTACTCGCATTGTAAGTCTTGTTACGAGGTTTAGTCAGTAAGAAAGTTGCGACAACGCTCTCCGTAATGCGTCCCGTTCTCGTTCTCCGGACAAGTGCGCGGATCATTGCAAAAATAAAAATATGAAACAGAAACGAAAAACGACATGGCTTTAGTCAACATCAAAGACAAAATATTTTCAAATAGTCGCTCAACTGTTAGCAACTGTTCACCAGCCGTTTACGAAGGTGTTTGGGACCACGATCCTGCGCAATGGCGGGGGGGGGGGGGGGGGGGGGGGGGGGGGTGAAAGCAAGGCAGCTGGCCACAAAGCATAGTCACTGTCTATCTACACCTATAAGCTTGAAATAGCGCCGTACGCACTCTTATTGCCTGCACTGTTGATTGGTACCTTGGAACACGAGTTTAGGATCATATAATCCTTAGTATGATGAACAGATTTTTTTCCTCTAGATCCCAAATTCTACATCACTGCATTTTTAAATGCAGAACGCGCAGGCATAGATTGAAAACGTTCCTGCCATATTCGAGATTCAATAAGAAACACAGCTTCATGATGAACATTGCAAATGGCCTTGTTAACTCCAGAACTAAACTATATACTCTCCATAATCGATTCAGCGGGATGGAGGCTTCATGTAACCTGATTGCAATGACATTTGTTTCAAATAACAGCGCTGCAGTATTAACTGGCAATCGAGTGTTGGCTTCGCATGGTGGCCGACAAAAATTGTGCCAGTTATGAAACCTGTTTGTGTATATTACCTCTCCCCCTACCCTCTATTCCGGTTCCCTAACCTCTTTCATTTCATTTCTCCAGTCTGCCTGCTATCCTTTATTTCCGCCGCCCCGGCTCAGTTGTTTCAATATCGATGGCAGATGCTGGGGCTAGCAAAACTTTTTTCCTTCTTTTTATTATTATTTTAATTAAAGAAACACTTACTACACGGTCGGCGCAGTTAAAAAAAAACTTTCGTGAATTTATCTCCTCTTCTGCAGTTACGCCTCAAGGATGGCGATAGTGGCTATATGAGAGAAAAGCTAAGGCTTTCATTTGGGGTAGTTGGTTGTAGCTGTGAAACGTATTGACTAGCGCATACACAGACAGGGACCAAAGTATCCTGTCTCTTACTCTTACTTTGGTCTCTATCTGTGTATGCGCTAGCCAATATGTTTCACATGACAGAATAACCGTGAATACCGGGTTCGTGGGAGCTGTAGCTATATCTTTAGTAAATGATACTACTCTTGTTGGCAAAATTCCTTGCTCCTTCCGCGTCGATGTTGAAGCACTGGTACGCCCCTGTGCGATCGCATTCTCAAGCAGGACATCATGAATAACGGCTTAGTACACTCTTAGAAATACCGTGAAAGACAAACTGACCACCCAACCAAAACAAAGAAGAGAAAAAGAAAAAAAAAAGAAAAAATGCGACCGCAGCAAAGCCGTGTCAACACGCGAAGCAGCTGGCGGTGAAGCGGCCCTCCAAAACTCGACAGGCGAACAATCAGACGCGGCTCCACTTGTCTTCCCTTGTACGGGGAGAGACGTACGCGGCTCGGCAGCGCTTGTTTACCGAGCACCGTACTGACAAAGGGTCTGCTTGCTTGCTGCGTCCGACGAGACGTCATCTCCGGGCTTTAACCAGCATTCTTTCTCCCTCTCCCTCCTTCCCATGGACGCGCCAACACGCCCACTGGGCCTCTGGCACAAGATTCTGCTTTTGTGGAATTCCTCTGCGAATGCCACGTAGCCCACAGCACCGCTTGCAGGCCAGACCTCGAGGACAGCGGTGCCAGCAGCCGAAAAGCTCCACTTGTTTTTGCTTTGTTACGTATCCGTTGTCATTATTACCAAGCTTTGTTTGATTAGTAGCCATAATCTCTGTACTTCCCTGTATCCCTGTTTCTCGCAAAATAGCTCGTTCAAGAGCTCGCCTCGAGTCTTGTGCAGAGCGCATGCGATTTTCTTACAGCAATCAGGCTATTCAATATCAAATTATTATAGTCCTCCTTTCGCAAGAACTAGGAAGCAGACAAGGTGAGAATGTCAGAAAGTGCATAAAAAAGAATGGTGCTGTGTAGCGCGTGCTCTAAACATGACTTATCTGACTATAGTAAATATTTGGCCGTCGTGTTCATTAGATTCTTATTTCGTTATACGCGATAGCGTATAGAGCTCGTTCGGTCGAAGAGCCGCCGGCGTAGTAAAGTCGGCATCGCGTGTCGGAAATAATCGAGGGCTGCATAAAAAAATCATATCATGGTAATTTATTGGTGCTGTGATAGGCGATGACGAGTTAATGACGTCCTTCTAAAAATTGATTACCTAAAGAAATGAAAAAAAGGAACAAAATGAGAAAAGGGGGTTCAAAAGTGTCACAATGCTCAGAATGAAAATCCAATGTTTGATGATGCTAATTAAGAAAATTGAGAGTGTGCAATTGATCAACTAAATTATTGAAACAATTAAAAAATGAAAAATATGTTCAAAGGTTTAAGACTGCTCAGAATGGAAAGCCTAATCCACTACGCTATCGCGTCATACACTTAAGGCGGAGCTTAAGCGTCCTCTTCGTTTTTTTTATCATCGGTTGTGCTGCCCGTCACCCCATGTGGCCGGCGTTTTAAACTCTTGAGTGCAGTATTGCCGCGGTAGAGTGCGTATTTAAATCTTGTTGCCCTGTCGTTCTAGGCTTCGTATAAAGCACATAAAAATGCCTACCAAAATCTGCCCAACAACGATTGTCAAGTTGCAACATTTGTTATATTGAAGATCCCACGACACAATATATGATATCTGAGGCAAACCTTTCCTTGCAGTTTCCGCCTACGGCGCATGTGGTTTTTGGTTCCTTTTAAAAGAGATCGATGCGGCTTTGAGTCTAGAGGTAGTTAGTATATGGTGATATTAAGTTAGTCTTTACAGCTGCCTAAGCCAAGCGCTGTTTATTTACTGTTGCGTCCTTCGCCTACCACCTTCACATTCGTATTACGAGCATGCAGCCGTTCGCTGTGAGCTGGCTTTCATTAGAGTCCGCATTGCGCAAAAATGGCGGTGTGTGTCGCGTAATTCACTTATTAGTCGAGAGATGTCACTTGACCTGCTGGCGTCATGCAAACATGCTCACGAAAGAGGCAAGAAAACTAAAAAGGGAAGGCAGCAAGAGGCGCAGCAGAATATAAAGATAAGAGGCAAGAAAAAGTAGCAGGAAAATCCGGTTAGAACCGGTTCTTGGCTTCAGCTAGCGAAGAATGTGCTCAACCAATCCAATATCAACTGCTGATTCAACTGTGTGATCGAAATGAACTGACTGAGTGCTAACAAGTGTCTCAGAAGCAACCCCCAAACGCATTAAATGACACATAAACACAAACGTAACAACGACAGGAATCTTTAATGGTATCTATTCCATTTTTAATGTGCATTAAGTATCCCCCATGTTTTACTTTCAAGTTGTTGGAATCAAATGTTACATTTCTGCATATTTTAAGTTCAAAGCCAGAAGTACTCCTCGGCTGCTCCCGAATACTTTCGACCACTTGGAGGCTTTTGCTGAGCATCCCAACATTTACACGTCGATGTTTTTAATCTTCGCTGCTTTACAGATGCTCGCCGTTACTTACACTCGCCCTTTACAGCCACATCAAAAACATTTATGTAGCTGTTATGCTACAAATCAGCCTGCCCATCAGCACCTAAGTCAAAATTATTCGCATGTTAGTTCGCTCAATTTTTCGAACGCTACATCCTGAGGTACTAATCAGAAGCGAATTCAAGCTTTTCTGGCGTGGCCCCGGTGTCTCCTGTCAAGGAAACAAGCGACGAGGCCAAGAGCTAAATTCCTCAAATAACTGTAAGCGTTGCTCACCGCGGCTTATTAGGCGCTAGAAAAGTAGGTAGGGAATATTTTTCTTTTTCTTTTTTTTGGCGGAAACAATTTTAGGAATAATTTGTCGGCGGCACAGAGTATAGCAGCCTAATGTCGTCAAGAGGGTCGTCTTTCGTGAGACCTTAAGCGAGCCGGTAAGGACCCAAGAAACAGTGAATGCGGAAAACATGGGCATCCTTTCCCCAGCGTTGCTCACCGCGGCTTATTAGGCGCTAGAAAAGGAGGTAGGGAATATTTTTCTTTCTCTTTTTTTTTCTGGCGGAGACAATTCGAGGAATAATTTCTCGGCGGCACAGAGTATAGCAGCCTAATGTCGTCAAGAGGGTCGTCTTTCGTGAGACCTTAAGCGAGCCGGTAAGGACACAAGAAACAGTGAATGCGGAAAACATGGGCATCCTTTCCCCAGCGTTGCTCACCGCGGCTTATTAGGCGCTAGAAAAGGAGGTAGGGAATATTTTTCTTTCTCTTTTTTTTCTGGCGGAGACAATTCGAGGAATAATTTCTCGGCGGCACAGAGTATAGCAGCCTAATGTCGTCAAGAGGGTCGTCTTTCGTGAGACCTTAAGCGAGCCGGTAAGGACACAAGAAACAGTGAATGCGGAAAACATGGGCATCCTTTCCCCATTTCCCCTCGCATTCTTGGATAGTGCATAGTCAACGAGCCGTCGCAAAACTAGGCTGCTCGCTAGCAGGCCGGAAGTGGCAGTGGCAGCGTCGTGTCCTGTGCCGTCATGACCTCTATGCCCCTTCCGTTTTGCCGAAGCTTGTGGATGCTGCCCTATTTCCCGAATTCTTTCTCTTCCCTACTTCCCCTAAAAAGTAAACATACTGATCTGGGGAACAGGAAGGGTAGAGCAGCGCCGGCTAGCTGTAGCCATTTCCCTGTGCGCAATTTTCTTTCTCTTTTGTTTCTTTCTTACGGTCTGCTCCAATAGGGATGGCCTCTCATTTCTGCTAGTAGCACGACCGGAAATGACGAAACTCATCGAAGCGGTAACTCGGAAGCCTCGGTTTTCTTCGTGCGTTCTTGGCACTGCAGTGCGGATAACAAAGTAATGTATATTTAGCTTTCTTATTTACTTACTTATTTATAAATATATTTCGTTTATTAATTTTTATTTATTTATTTATTTATTCATTCATTCATTCATTCATTCATTGTTATCTACCCACTGACGTCCATAGGCCCTTTACAGTGGCACTCTCAAAGCAGTCAAAGAGAAAGGAACAACAACAAAAATTGGCGGTGGTTTAGCACTGGTTAAACCTGGAGTGACGCGATTAGCTACAGCTGGTAGGGTGGAACTTGCTCAGTTGAATTGCAAAGTCAGTCTTTCGCCGCTCCTTTTCGCTGGGCCTTCCTTCTTCATCTTCGGCCCACTTGACACGGCGCATGCGCACAGCTGTGGCAGCTGCTTCGCGCCTCGTGGCTGGTCAGGTGACCAACCATGTGACGAATCACGTGATCAGCTATAGCGCCGCGCCGCCGGCAGCTGCACCGCACCATGTGACCGACCACGTGACAGCGTGGCAGCGCCGCCACGCTGTAGGCTCTGAATGTTACCGTAATGTAGCTAGCACTACAAAAGGACAACAGAAGAGCAATTAAAACAGCGAAGACGATGAAAATTATTGATAGATACTGTTAACAGTCAAAACGCGTTAGAGTCTCAGTGAGCTCAGCATAACATAACAGCCATTAAACAAAAGTACGCGCAAGAAACTAACAAGCGACAAATCTTTGATTAAAATTTGTGTTTTCGCTAGTTGGTTCATACTTGAGTCATAAAAGGGCAGCGCAAAAGGCAACCCGGAACACAGCAGTAACACAGGCAATAGTCCGCGCCTGTCCTATCTTTTGTATTGCTGTTGTGTTCCATGTCGTTTTTGGCGCTGCCCTGTTATGACTCAAGACAGCCCTTTGTTAGTTTCGTATTTGCGATAGTGGCTTCTAAACGCCACAAGAATGAGCGCTTGTCGTAAATGCAGCGAAGCGACAGATCAGCTATAGGATTTAAAGGAAATTAGAACTGTCACAAACGGTCCCTACGAAATGGAAATGAAGACATGCGTAAGCGCTCTCGGGAGGAGAAAAATGGAGACAATAAGGAAATGGGTGAGAGCACGACATACTCAGCGCCTGTGTAATGAATTCACTTCTGTTTCGCCGGGAGCGTCCGTTGCGCTGTTGATTACTTTTCTCCTAGGGCAACATCCTGTGCCCTTTTTAACCGATCTATTTAAGGTTTAAGGGTGTAGCATCAATGTTTAAAACATTAAGACTATATTGTTGGCTAAAATCCGCTCTTCACACTTCCTTCAAGCTTGGTTCGTCAGATGAGCCTACACAAAGTGGCCATTTCATGTAGTATTTAGTGAATGGAGCACACAAAATACGAAGTAATTAAAATGAGAGAAACACAAGTGTTGTACATTTTTATTTATTTTGAGTGGTTTACAAGTACATATAGGCTGCCCAGGAAAAAAAGGCATCAAAGACACATGCGGAAAAAATTTAACAATTTATGAGAGAGTACAATGGGAAAAAAATGTCTGTGATTTTTACACTTTGGGCAGCTCATAAATGCGTATGTACCACCGGAAATAAAAAAAACGTTGGAAATACAGCGCTTGCGTTTGCACATCTTTTCGTACAATGTCGATTTACTTTTCTCGTTTTTTGGCTCCATTCACCCAAGAGATGTCGCGCAAATAACACAAATTCGCTACATCAGTCTTTACATATAGGTAGTGACTTGGAGTGGTTTTATCAAGCGCCAATTACGTGCTCATTGTAACAGCCATGAGTGCTGCCTGCAATGTTAGCGGATGAAAGGAGGCTACAGACCGTCTTCGCTTTTAAATTCAGCAGCCGGTTCGAGCAATTTCCGCGGCGCACGTCTGCGCTGCTCTTTCTTAATTTTCAGAAGAAATTAAGTTCCACGAAATCGTTAATTATTTAGGATTCCTCTTAATCCAACACCATCGCCGCTGAAACTTCTGTTCGCGCTTCATCTCTCCGCGACGGCGTTGTGATGCGATAATTCGTTCCCACCAAAAAAAAGACGATGAAAACTGAGACAAATCTCAAGAAAAAAAAGTCTAGAAGTTCTGCTAAGAGTATTCTCCTTGAATACACGTCATCGCCAGGAGTCACGTGCTAACTAAAGAATGTTTCTTTGATTCGTAAAAACGTTCGCTTCGCTGCGCCCTGATCTCTAATAGATTGTTTTCTTTCTCGGCACACGCATGCCGGGGCTAAGAAAATCACCAGACAGCGCTTTCTTCAAGCTGTGCTGAAAGGCATAAGCCGGTCAGAAAATGGCGCGGAAGGTTCTTAAGGCAAAGCATCAGAGCGGACCAATACAAAAAGCTGGCAGCATTTGAACTGTTGATGCGGGATAATTGGCGGACCCGCAGGGACGGAGCATTTCAATTATCGGGGTTCACTTCCTATTTGGGTCGCTTTGCCGCTACAGTGATTACAAAATGTTTTCATATGTTCGAGTGTTTCAACCTCAGGTACTGTAATCATGATTTTTTTTTTATTTCAAGTAGAAAAAAGCACGCTTCATAAAGAGAGGGCAAACAGCCGGTGATATGTGTTTTATATCAGCCTTTGTATCGCACTTAAGACCTGGAGCTACTTGGGGTTCTCAATTGGACTGTCGTAGCCTTTGACAAGTTTTGGGATACCGTATGCGTTTGAACCAAATCAATACAAATGTTTGAAGATGGCAAATAAATATAAAGAAGAAACTGTCAGCAAACCCACCGTCCAGGAGCTGGAGAGGACTACAGCTAGATATCGACCGCCTAGATGCCCTCAATTTTTAATGCACCACCTTGCGTCTTTCAAATCTCTTTCAAATGGCCACTGAACTTTCGACAATGCCTTAAACGTTATCAGGTTTTGGGCCAACAGAACTGAACATCTCTCTTCAATGTTTCGTGTTTTTTTTTAGGAAACTTTCTATTCTTTTGGTTTTAAAAGTCTTGAAAGCTCGCTTCCGACTGGATGTGTGCGTACGCGAAATGCACTGCTTTTGCAGGTTTTACTTTCTCTCGAGGCTTCAGCTCCATACAAAGGGATCATGACTGAAAATTGGAAAGCTTCGGCTGATGATTAAAATGTGAGGTCAAGTGACAAGCTTCACTTTGATAGAGAAGGCAGGAAGTGGAGTTCGTTTCAAATATTTTGGCACACACTTGCCCGTTCAGGCCCGTATGATCAGGTGGAGCAGGTATTATCAGGTTTAAACCCTCCACGCCACTTTTGTTCCTTGTTGCTTTTTTAGAGGAAAACCCGGAAGAAGTTGGCATTGACTGCCGAGGCTTAATATCTCCCCTAGCCTGCCCGAACAGCCTGACACACATCTAGTCCACCCACTCCTTCACATCCCATATTTCCTGCTTTGCTGCTAGCCCACGCTTCTCGATGAAAGCTCAACGTGGCTATTAACCTGTCCATCACACTCTGGTGGGGCTCTCCGACAACCAGTCGTCTGTCACGGGCATCACCTCGCATTCAGCAACGGGCCTCGGCTCATTAAGGTCACCACCGGTCTAGGCGTTGGGCAAGTAAATGAAATGGGAAGGGCGGAGCCAAGCTGGACTACCAGCAGTGCTCGCTAATGGAAGGCTGTGGGCAGTGCTCGCTCAAGTACTGTACAGGGCAGCTGAGGCAGCGCTGAGGAAGTTTCGACGCGAGCGCCGAAGTTGCACTATTGCCGCCAAAAACCAAAGGCCCCACTGAACCTTTGAACCCATTTTTTTTGTTCTCTTAGAAATCACAGGTTCATCAGAAAAACATGCGAAAAAGCAGTTGCGATCACGCCTAGAATAAGAGTCAAGTGTTCTTTGCATGGTGGTAATCGCAATCCTTTGTGGTCAAGTGGCCGTAATTCACTTGAAATTTATTTCTTCAAAAACTCAATTATTTAAATAAAATTATATACTTAGTTTTTCCTATATTTGCAACCGCTCTGTTTATACCAGATTATGTAGCTAAAATAACTGTGTTTTTACTTTAAGCTGTTGAAAAGTTGAGCATTTTCCAACCCCTCATACAATTTCCAGCCCACTCCCGTCCACTCCCGTCCACTCCGTCTGGGGCCACCAGATCATTCAACACGCCGAAAGAAAACTGGTACTTGCACGTGTTCAGGAATGCCGGCAGAAGATAAAGCGCCTCGAGACCGACTCGTTTTTCGCGCGGAGACAGCTCGAATACATTGTCCAAGAGCGCTTTCCGGACGTACAACTGCACGCCAACTACACGGCAGCAGTAAGAGAACGGCATTGCAAGGCATCGCATGAGAAGAAGATTGATGCTCTTCGGATTCCAAGGAAAGAGAACAAAAGACAGGTTGTGGTGAACCTCTCCTCCTACAAGCCAAGCGCAGCTGAAACCTCTGTCCTCTGCCGCGGTTTGAGCTTTAATACAGATCGCCCACCAGAAAAGAAAAAGGTAATCTGTGCGGTTGAGCGTGCGGTAAGCCTGCTACCTATGAACGTCCGAGATGAAGCCCGCACTCGCGCCATTGGCGTTCTCTCGAAGTGGCGGCATAAGCCCCTCTTCTCTTTGGCTGAGAAACGAGCCATACGCGACCTCAGAAGGAACCCGGAGATTGCCATCTTACCGGCAGACAAAGGGAATGCTACCGTCCTGCTCAACCGCAGTGAATACAATGACAAGATGATCGGTTTACTGAACGACGGCACCTACTTGTCTGTACCACGCGATCCTACGGCCAGATTGCAAACAAAATTGCAAGAACTGCTGGCGGGCCTATTTAAGCTCGTGCCCCCGGATAACAAGAAACTTTACTACCGCCTCCTATGCACAAATGGTTCGGCTCCTGCTATATACGGTCTACCGAAGATCCACAAGCCTGGAGTCCCCCTACGCCCGATAGTGGACTTTACAAGGTCGCCACTGTATCGACTTTCGGGGTACCTCCACGAAGTGTTCAGCCCTTTATCCGGAAAGACTAGGACGTACATCGGGAACTCTTCAAATTTTGTTCAGAAACTGCATGACTTGGAATTGGACGCAGAGGACGTAATGGTCTCCTTCGACGTCACGGCACTCTTCACCAGTGTCCCGGTTGACCTAGCCGTTTCCACGTGCGAGGAAGCGTTGGAGAAGGACCGCAATCTGGCAAGTCGTACGCCCTTCGACGTTCCAGAGCTGAGCACACTGCTACGGTTCTGCCTAAGCAATACGTATTTTTCCTTTAATTCAAAGTTCTACAGACAGACCCAAGGCACTGCGATGGGCGCTTCCATATCGGTCACCACAGCAAACCTCGTCATGGAAGCACTAGAGGACAAGGTATTGAATGCTTTCACTCCAGCACCCAAGGTCTTCTACCGGTATGTCGACGACTGTTTTTGCATATTAAGGAAAGAGGACGCGTCGCGGTTTCTACATGAACTAAACAGTGTCGAACCAAGCTTGAAGTTCACGGCCGAGTTTGAGCAAGAAAACCGCCTTCCCTTCTTGGATGTCCTGGTCGAGCGGAGGGACAATCGCCTTTCGTTCTCTGTGTACAGAAAGCCTACGCACACAGCCCAGTACTTAAATTTTCATTCCAATCATCCAGTTGCGCACAAAGCCTCCGTCGTCACATCACTGACCAAACGTGCGACACGTGTCTGCAAAAGCCGAGAAGATCAAGAAAAGGAGTTAAAAAGAGTGCACGAAGAACTGTCAGCCAGCGGTTATCCGAGCCGCTTCATATCAAAGCTACAAGAACGAGCTGCACATCCAGCTACCACTGATTGTAGGACGTATCGAACACGAGCAGGCATTCCATACATGCCTGGTATCAGCGAAGCGTTGTCTCGTGTGTTCTCAAAATACGACTTACGCGTGGCCCACATGCCTGTCAGCAAGCTGCGGAATCAGCTAATGAATGTGAAAGACCGACTACCAAATGAGCAGTTTCCAGGAGTCGTCTACAAAATACCATGCCTGAACTGCAATCATGCCTACATCGGTGAGACAGGGAAGTTCTCAAGACGCATAAAGGACCACCAACGTGATGTAAAAAACAAAAAAAAAATAAAAAACAAAATGCATGCCACAAATGCGCTGGCGGGTCATGCACACGACACTGGCCACCAGATTGACTGGGGCAATGCCTCCATCTTATCTAAGGAAAGAAACCTGACGACGCGCCTTCTGCTGGAATCGCTATTCATCCAAACATCACAAGCAACATTAAACAAGAACGCTGGCCCCATGCCAGGCATCTACGCCCGATCTTTACGTCACATTCTCCGGATATAAATTCGCCACCGCTCTTGTCCTGCTCACTGTGAACAAGAAACCCGTACGGGTTTCGAAACGTCTTTCTTTTTTCGACTATGGTCAGTGACTGCTACTTCACTTCATTGCCCACTGTAGTTTGTTGAAGTACGTTACAAAAGCTTTTAAAAGAATTTTATGGCACCTGATGTTTTAGATTTGGTAAAAAAATTCACTAGAGGGCTGCTGGGTGCTCCGGCATTCTAGTGCTTCTGGTGGCATTCTGGTGACATTCTGGTGGCGCTCTGGCGTGACGTCACTCTGTTAATTGATGAAATCATGGGCATATCAGACACCTTGCACCAGGCAGGCATCGAACCTGGCTACGAAGCGACGAAATTGTGCCTCACCAGCTTCAGCTCGTACACAACGAGACCGTGCTGCTTCTGAGGAGGGTTGAAACGTGATTCTGGTGGATTTTTGACATAATGAATTTTTTTTGTTACCTGGGCATTTCCTTGAAATATTTGAACCTAGTTTTCTAAAACGTGTTTTCTGCAACCTTTAGTTACGTGTGCGATGATCACTTCTTTTCTAAAGATATATATCCCTAAATATCTGTGTGCTCTCTCTTTAGGCGTTAAGCTGTGCAAAGTAGTAAAATAAGTGAACTGTGCGTTGACTTTCTAAACACAATGGAAGCACTGCAGAAGCAAACAAAAATGCGACTTCAAAGACAAACGGAAAAACACAGAGCACAACTATCCGCTTTCAAGAGAACAAGTTCTCAGTTTATAGTGATCACAGCATGAGTTCACATTTCGAAACAGGATTCCACGGCACAGTGTCTTTTTTATTTCTTTAACACAAGCTGACTTTGATACAGACAATAAAGAACCACGAGCAGCGATTTGTATATGGGCACAGAGCAAGCAAAAGTATGCGTCTCTGAAGGACCTCAATCGGTTGAATTTTCCTGAAAATGCATGCATCTTATCGTCAACTCAACCTGTTCTAAATTTTTGAATGACTTAAAGCGCAGGAACTCATTACACACAGATTAGTATAACTCATATTTGTTTACGGCCGCTTTTTTGCTTATATTTTCTGTAGCCCGAATGACCCTCAGCTTGTTTCCAAATCGTTCTTTACACTGGGCGTAAACTAAATGCGTACACTTTTCTCGATCCAAGGACACGCGCTGCTATAAAGCACTCGTCTTATTCAGCGTGCTTTTCGACGGGGGTGCATGGAACCAGTAACACGATGTGCGGCTGCAGACACACCAGCATAGGGGAAAATATGACCATTGTTAATGCTTTCATTAGCAGATGACCCAGATTGTTTTGTTTGATGGTGCTGATGACATACCCTGTTCGGTGCTTAAATACTCTTCTGTGGGCACTGGCTACCTTCCCAAGGAGGCCGGGAAACCACAAAGATATCATTGATACCTGTCACAACGTTTCCATGGTGCGCGCATGGCATTAGGTCTAATGTGCAGTAAAAGCAAACTTCAAAGCGTATAAACTCCCAAGATTTACCTGCAAGTCGAGCTTCAAGGATCCGGTCAGGACGAGCCCAGATGGCGTGGTGATCAAGCCCTGATTTTTCTTCAGCAAAGTTAGAAAGAAAATGGAAAAGAAGTTGAGTTTTGCAGACTGCTGAGCTATTTGTTAAGACATCTTTGCAAGCCAACATCCCGCAAAAAAGGACAAAAACGGCAAGTGATGGACAAAGCCGTAATAAGCAACTGAGGTTTACTGCAGACGCTTATAAAGGACGAACCAAAACGCGCATGCGCACTAACCTCTGTTCACAGGCTGCATTAAATGGGCCAAAAACTGAAGCCGAGGGTGAAAACAAATCCCGAGCGACAACGTAAACCTTAGCAAGAAACTGTGGGAATCATCGCTGAATAAACAGATAACTGTCGCCAAAACGAGAGGAAAGTCGTTAGTGGCAGCGGTAGACGACCAGCATCAATACATGCAACGGCGCTGCGCCGTATGTGGTGTTTACAGTTTCACGAGAACAACTATAGAGAGGAAAAAGCCATCGATCGCGCTCTTGCTTTCGCAGTGCTGGTGCAACAGCAAAATATGGAAGCACCATGTCAATAGATTTCGCTCATCTGAGAACCATTTCCAGCAAACCCAAAGCGTGACAGTGTTTTCCAACACGGATGGAAGCCTGGGAGGGTAATAACAAGCCTAAATATCTGCTATCTATTAATAGCCCGGCACAATTCGCTGTCTGCAGAGCAGAATCACAGCGAGGGCGGATAGCTAGACGATGTTAATATTGCTTCGACAAGACGCCGAGGAAAGGACGCTCAAAGGAAGTAAAATAAAAGAAGACGACACAGCAATTCACGTTCTACTTGTGTCTGTACAGAGTTCTTTCCGCCTCCCCATTTGTATAATATTATTTCATTTCTTTCAGCAGTCATCAAACATAGCTGAAGCAGCTTCAACACTGCTAAAAAGAAATATTTCCACTATCAGTAAGCCTCACCTGAGGCCAGCTTCATGAATAATGACTCAATAAAGTTTCTTTACTCACTCAACTCACTCACTCACTCATTCCACCAGAACGCATATTTTTCTTTTGTCGTCCCTACTCATCATTTCACCCAACGGCGTCCCAATCAGGAGCTTCCGTTCACTATACGTCTTGTGTTTTCTTCTATTTGGGGGTCTGATTGTTTCCAGTATGCGGCTTTTTCCGGTCTGATGTTGCTGGCGGGATCGATTCTCATAGTCTCTGTCGTTCTGAGTTAGTGAGCAGCAAGATTTAGTGAACCGTATAAGAGCCTTAAGGAAGACATGTTTCGTTTCCTTAAGGAAGAAAAACAGAGCGGTCATTCGGCGCTTTTCTTTAATGTCTTTTCCTCTAGCCTCACAGGTTTCACAACGTGCTCTTGTTTACACCGGGTCAGAGCAAATACTTTCTTCTTAAGTTCTCCTGGCCTCTTAATATGTCGTCTTGGCAATGGCGCAACAAGCTCAGCACAAGCAGCACACATTACGTAATTTGAGCGGCTTTTCTCCGCTAAATAATGCGAAAAAAATGCGGGTGAAGTCTCTAGTGCGAGAGAACGGTCCAACCTGGTATAATTTTAGATATTTTTCAGTTTTCTCAGAAGCACACTTACTGGCTTCTTAGAGCAAGCCCTGACGACATCAAATGTTTCTTTTCGACGCTGCTACATTTACAATGGTGGTTTAATGTATTTATTTATTTATTTATTTATTTATTTATTTATTTATTTATTTATTTATTTATTTATTTATTTATTTATTTATTTATTTATTTATTCCCCAAAGGTCTTCAAGGGACATTACGTGAGGGGTGGGGTGAGAAGGCAATTAGCTTGAAAACATATGATCTTCGATGGTGGCTTTGAATTTGCTGAAGTCGATGATGGTTGCCACTTCGGATGGAAGGTCATTCCAGTCTCGGGCTGTTTTCAGGAAAAAAGACCGGTGATATGTTTCGGTGCAGGCTTTCACAGGGTAGACGGCGTTAGGGTGACAATTACGGGAAATACGATGAGCGCGTGCGATAGGAATAACTTCACGATTAAAGGTATGGAAAAATTTATGATATAAGGAAAGACGGGCGATCTTGCGACGACAGGCCAATGTGGGGAGATTAAGCTGAAACTTTAGTGCGGAAACGCTAGTGTGGTATGAAAAATTAGAACAAGCGAATCTTGCAGCGCGATTCTGGACTGATTCGAGCGTGTCAATGAGGTTAGCAAAGTTAGGATCACAGGCGTTGCATGCAAACTCCAATTTCGACCATACAAATGTTAAGTAAACAAGAAATTTTATGGAACGCGGTGCTAAGGCAAGGTTACGGCACAGGTACCCTAAAGCTTGATTAGCTGAATTAGTTACATAGTGAACGTGTTTCGACCAGGTTAGATTTTTACTTAAATGGATACCGAGATATTTATATGAATCTACTGATTTGGTTTGGTTTGGTTGTTAATTGTATAAATTGCATCCTGTTGGTTGCGGCGGCGGTGGAATGAAAGAAGGGAAGATTTAGCAGAATTTAATGACATTAGCCAGGTTCTGTACCACCCTTGTACGCGTAGCAGGTCTTCATAGAGGATGGTAATGTCGGACTGGTTGACTGTTGGGCGACAGATGGCACAATCGTCAGAAAATAGCCGTATGTTAGAAGTCATGTTAGAGGAAAAATCATTTATATAAATAAGAAATAGAAGGGGGTCTAAGACAGATCCTTTTGGAACGCCAGACAGAACAGAGAAAAGTGATGACGTATGAGAATAAGCGTGAACGAATTGATAACGGTCCGTTAAGAAAGCAACGGATCCAATCCAGAACCCAAGGATGACGCAAAGTTTGCGTCCCGGTGATATTGCCGGAGACAGCATAGGCGCTTTCCAAGCTGACCTGAAGAAGGACACCGGCCTTATACATACCCGTCCGCCTCTCAACTCACTGCTATTCCTTTCTGCCGGCGAGGTACAAGTCAACAGCATCTGCTAGACAGCTACAGGGCGAGCAACAGATTTCGATTGGCGTTACAACTGTTTACTGACAAGGCGCGTCTCAGCACCAAGCGAACAGCAATAGCACACAGGGCAGATACCAGCTACCGTTTGGTTAAGCCTGCAAACGCAAGGCTGTCCTCCTAGCGACGCGTCTGCAGTTGCGGCTTATTGTGAGCACTGAAGCTCAGAGGAACGCCAGGCATTCATTGCTTCTGACGAACAAGCTACCGAAGCTTGGTGAGGCTCGTAAAGTTCACTGGAGCTTTAGTTTAGCGTCGTGCAAGCTTTATTGCTCAGTAGATCGCAAAATCATGCTGCGCTCAAAGTTAACATTAGGGAGTACATTAATCGCTTGTTAATTTTTTTTATCTGCACAGCAACTGTTCCGGAAGTTTCAACGGTGAATTTTCGCATCCACACGATGGCTGACGCATCCTTATGAATGATATCAAGAAAGTTAAAAAAATAAAAAAGGAATATTCAGGAAGCATTTATAGGAGCCAATAACGATCCTGAAAAAAACTTTTTGTGTAATTATCACAGCGTTTTGCATTAGGAGAGACACTGGAAGTTTCCTTGCAGGCTGGGCAGTCAAATTTGATTTTTTTTTCTTTTCTACTATTTAATTTTTTTTCCCGCTTTCTCAGCACTCAAGATGAAAGCACCGCCTCCAGGATCGCGGGCACAAAATTTGTCTTGATGCAGTTTTTTCTAGCCGTCTTTAATGCAACTACAATAAACAAAACAAGATACTTTAAAAGAAAAATGCGAGCAATAACCAAAGCAAAGAACCTGGCCGGGGGCGGAGAACAGTACAGAGCTTCCAGGTGGACCATAAAGGGACCAGCCTGGCAAAGCTCCAAACAGGGCCGGTCGCCGCCCTGTTTCGCGTCCCCATCGGTGCATAGTTGACAGTCTTGCCCTCTGGCGGTGCTTTGGCTGACTGCCTTTGTTTCTAGTGTCCCTAGCATGCGCGCTGCCTCTGCGCTGATCCGGACGGTTGTTGACCTTCTCGGAGCGAGGCCGAGCGCGCATCACGCGTGGCGGACATGTTTTGTCCACCTCGCAACACTGCACAGGACGAACGCCACGTGGGAGCTTTCGAACGCGACCGGCCGACGGTGCGACACGAGTGCCAGCTTTACGGCGACCCGATTGAAGCCCCGGCTTTCCTCGATGCTCCTTGGGCGTAGTAGTAATAGTACAAGAAAAAAAATAAGTGAGCATAAACAAAATTCGGTGCCTTTAAGCGGATTGCTGCCCCTCAGAAGGTGTCTGCGACGTTTGCCGTTAGGGGTCTTTCACGAGCTGGCCCGACTGAGCGCGACGCTGGTTCGCCTATCACGCCGATCGTAAAGTGAAGCGTCTCTGTAGGGCAGGGCTGTGCGCCGCCTTGGCCGCCGGCTGCTGTCCAGCTTTTGGCCACTCGTGTTGTTCGACGCTAAAAGATAAGCACGAAAACGCGTCTGCGTATCTTCCCTACTGCGAGTAACGGCGCATAAGCGTGGAAAGCGTCTTACAGTGTTCCTCTTCTTTGCAAGCACTCCCCAGCCACACTGTGTCCTAAGAGTAGTTGGCAGACTACGCCATTTCGTCTGTGAAGTCTCCTACTATCTGAATACAAACGAGAAACAATGTCAACGATGCGGGAAAGCACGGAGGCACATAGTTCGGCGACGAAAAGTCCTTCTCTAAAACAGTTATGTAGGAATAACTGCGTATTCGCAGATTCGTGTACTCCTAGAAAGACCTTTTGCTTAAGTCTCGGCCTTTGATTGACTGACTGACTGATGACTCGATTGATTGATTGATTGATTGATTGATTGATTGATTGATTGATTGATTGATTGATTGATTGATTGATTGATTGATTGATTGATTGATTGATTGATTGATTGATTGATTGATTGATTGATTTCGTGAAAACATGGAGGCCTATTGGACAGGCGTACATGAATGGAAGCCCATAATCCAAGCTCATATTTCATCAACACAGATAAGCAAAAGAAGCAACTTCAAGAAAAATACAAAAATGTCCCTGAACCCAGGCGTCGCTGAAAGACCCCTGGCATTCCTTTTATTCTGTCCTTCCTTTTTTTCTTCAGGCCGCGGGCGGACTCTAGAAAAGGCGAAGTACAAAAGTCTACACATTGCAGAATGAGGAGGGCACGCCCCACCATGTACCCATGAGGCCCCTCTGGGCTGAGGTGAGATGCCTACTGGGGCATTCAGTATTGGAACAATATTATTTCTTCTTTCTTATTTCTTTCCCTCTTTTCACTTTTTTTAATCGTTCGTGCCTGACATCATATATGAAAGGGGCGCACTGAATTCGGCAGCTATTAACGAGTAATTCGCCTCTAGTACTTTTTTTATTCCAGATAAGCAAAAACGACAAGACATGGCAGAAGCGTATTTACCTTACTTTGCTGACGGCCAAAAAAACAGACAAGTATACATGGGGACTGCCAGAGGACACCACTTTTTTTTTTATTCTCTGCACAGTAGGTGGGGAAGATATTTTAAGCGTCATCATTCTTATTTCAGCTTCCCTCAATATTTGCTTCGGGCTCGCAGCAACTAGCGTATTATTCCACTCCTGTGAGTTTTGATGAAGGAACCATCGGCATGTCGATATAGATCTAGATAAGCAGCAGTTTGATTATACTTCCTTTATTAATTTCTTACTTATTGTTTCATAACTTCTAAAATGCGGCAAGGCGCCCAATACTGATTATCATTTAGGGCATTTGAGCAGGCTCGCTAACGGGGATCGCAAATGTGTTTTTAATTTTACTTTTCAGGTTTTTATTTGGCATTCCTTGATTCGGTGAAAAAGTGCGAGAACAAAGAAAACAGCAACTCATCTAATCGGATGTGTACCTCCCGCTAACTTTTTGGCACGAGAAAAATTAAATCCCTAATATACGTTGGCCGTTCCATGAATTCTTTCGAGCGCGTCAAAAAGCGCACGTGTGTGAGTGCAGGATTTCATCTTGTACTTCATGTATGTTGGTCATTTCATGAAAAAATCTCCAACCACCAGATGAGACTCTGGTTTAATGAATTTCACGCATGCACCAGTTTGGCCACTTACATCTAACAACGAAAGATAGCAAATCAATGCAGGCATATTGATAAAGACATTCCAATGAAGGCATCAAAAAATGCAGCTTGCAACGTATCCGATTAACGGTTCAAAGGCGAAAAGGACGCAGGGATCAAAGAAACGGAACACACAACTTCAAAGAGCCAACCTCGCCCTCGAAGTAGAGAATTACATATCCGTAGCTGCCTGAGTAGCGTAAACAACTATCTGCATGAGTTCACCCAGGAATGTTATGGAGTGACATTTAGTTTACATTGGATACTTACAAAATAAAATCTGCAAGCTAAGACCTCCGACGTGACCATCTTTTTCAGCAAGCTTTAGTTTCACACATTCACAAATTCCACATTGATATTTTCACATTTTTAAATCTGCATAGAAAGCACACCCAATGTTGTATAAATGCGCAGTGCATTTGGCGTCAAGTAAATTGAAATATCTGTACTTTAAATCTGTGCTGCAGGGGCAGCAGAGGAGGGTCTAAAGGCAAGTAATATTTGATTCGAGCACGAATATCGCACAAGTTTTCTTAAAACCTACATCTAAAGTCGCTCCACTGCAAGAAATCTCACAAAACGTAGGGACTGATAACTCGGCCTGGTTAAGGTGTTTTCATCTAGCGAAGCGAGGCCAGTCAAGAGGTTTTGTTCGTTTATTACGAAAAAAAAAACGGTTGATAACGGATAAGATATTTCTGCAGTTCAAATTTCTTCTTTGAGGTCGCAATACTCGAGCCCGCGTATGTTCAGCCAAGTAATAATAATTGACGCTTTCGGCAATGCGCTTAAAACGTACAAATTTCTTAACTACAAATTTAAAAGCATGCGCTTATACCACTGACACGAAGGAGATCGCTATCGAAGATTTGATCCCACTTTGAAATTTCAAATATATGAGCTTCGAATTGCTTTTTTTTTTCGACCCTATTTTCAAGTTTCTTGCTTTGTGCGGTAAAATCCACATGTCCTTTTCTATCATTATTTCCCCATCTTTGCAAATGACAGGGTATCTTCGTGTCTTTTCTGCGCTTGACAGGTTCCACTCTAGCTGTTTTCTTTTCTCTGAGTTACTTTAGTTTCACGCCGTGATTGTACTGCAGTAATTGCTTTCCTAACCCCGTCACGCACCACAGTAAAGTGTTATTATTGCAACTAAGAGCAAATTTATTGCTTTCCGACAAGGCTTTGCTCAAGCAATACACCGCGACAAAAAGAGGCTCTCCTGTTTCTTGGTTAGAAGTGTAACGCTAGTAAGCACCTAGGATTACTGATTTCACTGCATATCGAGTTTGACACACGTCTGAAAAAGTCTCAACTTTATTAATCTGGGGCGGGAGAAAGGACAAGCTGGTGTAGGCAACTGACCACATGGTAACTGGCCACCATGTAAATGACCACAGGTGATGAACTGAAAAAACTTTGAGCACAGACTCACCTATCGGTTATCGTTCGTGTCCATTCGCACGTCGGTGA
This sequence comes from Amblyomma americanum, assembly GCF_052857255.1. Classification (NCBI taxonomy): domain Eukaryota; kingdom Metazoa; phylum Arthropoda; class Arachnida; order Ixodida; family Ixodidae; genus Amblyomma; species Amblyomma americanum. The sequence goes on along the minus strand of NC_135503.1, from coordinate 19,064,735 downwards.
AAAAAATACGGCTTGCAGCGAGTGCTTGCACAGGCTCTAAGGGGCCTGCGTTCCCAGTATCATAAAGCGATGCCGCTGTCGACGCTTGAATGGGAGAACCTTTGTGATACCAAAACTCCCTTGACTATGTCAGCGAAATCTTGTCGATGTTTTCGTTTATCACAGCGTCTAGCTGCTTCATTGATGAGCTTTTGTTTCATTTCTGTATCTCAGCAATGCGTTTAAAAAGAGATTTTTTTCCTGTTTTGCAACGACGAACTATCAAAGAATCAAAAGGTGCAAGTCAGCAATGCGAGCGCCGCTCAAAAAAAAAAAAACAGAACCTCTTCAAGGTTTTTTTTTTTTGTTTTCCCGAAAAAATAATCATCCAGGCGTACATATATTAGTTATAAACAGCACAACAAATCATATAGGTGATGACGCAACTTCTGCGTCGAAAATTGATATTTTGTGTTTTAAGAAATATCGCTTAAGATGTATTCAAGAGAAGTTTGGAAGGTTTACGTTGCCGCTATAGTTCTCAGCATGGCTCTAGAAGGTTTCCCGAATAACGTAATCGTTTCGTAGCACTTGACAGCAGGTTTCCTTTCTATAAGAACTAATTTCAAAAAGAGCTTAGTTCGCAAACATGGCTCATTATGGTGACCATCGCCGCTTGATCTGCAGAAGCGCCTCCTAGGTGACATGACGCAATTTAAAGCCAGGTTCTATTCACACTGCGCAAAAATCAGCAAGAAGAGGAAACACACTACACTTTTCAGTTAAGATCCGTTGAAATTCTCAGCTAACAAAAAAAGTAAAAATAAAATGCTTAGAAAACAAGCGATGGTCGTTCATGTTTAGCTTGGAGACAAATTTTGAACATGTAGACTGCTTCTAGTAATTCTTTCATAGTGCATTTGCGTCGAAAAAAGGAAAGAGCAGCAATCTGTTGAGCACTGAAGAGAAGCTTCCGTAATTTGGCGGGCAGTTTTCATGAATTAAAAATAGCAACTAAATCGAGATTTATTTTTCGCCTGAACAAAAAAAAAAGCAAACAGGTTTGCAGTATGAACTCTTCGTAGCCGTAGCGGCGCAAATGAACATGTGAATTCGACTGTACACATTCTTTGCTCCTGCGGTAACAAGGTTTCATTCCTTTGTCATTATCGGGCGTAATGAACATCGCTGATAATAAGTGCGGTCAACCAACCTCAAATGCTATTTAGGAGCTTAAAGGAGATGACCTGCAGATACGTGGCCGACTCTCTCAGGACACAGAGGGACTCCGCAAACCGAGCATTCGTGTGAACACTAGTAGGGGTCAGACCTCGCAACGGCCTGATCCGCTCCGAGACCTTTGAGCACTGCACCGTAAAATGCTTTACAGGGCGAGAGAAAAACCTCCAGCAGGAAAGGAACCCGAGCTCCGGTGGTCGAGTTTCAGCAACGGGCCACTCGGCCAAATTCTGCAAACGATGCCGAGCAGTCGCCGCTAAGCCAAGCACGCAATCGTGGGCCCTGCCTCGTCGAGTGGAAGGAAACCCACTCGCTTTTACGAGGTATGTGAGATCTCGAAAGCGAGCTCTGCAACTCGGCATCGTCCATTTCCACTCAAGAACTCGCTCTATTCTTGAGTGTGGACGCTGCGAAGGAGCTTTGTTGTCTGGCTGCTCCACACAGAAAACGAGAATCGCATTTAGATGCCGCCCTCCACAATTGGCTATGGGAGGCCTTGCGCTTTGTCCTCGCGGAAAATTCGCGCTCCCGCGACGCTGTAAGATCTCGTTTCTTGGAAGTCGTTGGGGAAGAGCGCTCAGAGATGCTCGACAGACCCTGAATGCGCGTTTACGTCATCCGTTAGCTTTGATGACGTAAAACGAAGGAATGAGTACTGAGCTATGCATCGCGCTTGTAGGTAGCCCCGGCTATGCTTGTGCACGCGCCAGTCGGTTCAAAGGAGGGACCTTATTCTGAAAATTGGCAGTTCTTACAACCGACTTTGCGAAGAGGTAATCGGCTACGCTTTGAACAAATCCTGGTTATTCAGTCGTATAGTTTCGTTGAAAGCTACTCAGCTCCGCTTAAAGTTATGCCCAGCGTCCTTCAACCTTTGTGCCATTGGAACATATAGGTTTGAGAAAAACAAGGCATCCCTTCGGCATCTTTGCGTTTACAACACCTTTGTAGGAACCGAAGAAACACTGATCTCTTATATTTCCTCGCCGAAGTTTCTCCCGCTAACGGTGTCGAAACCAAGTCTGTATTTTTTTTTCTATGGAACAGCATGGTGTTTACAAACATAGAGGGCGCTGGCGAACGCCGGAGTAGGCTGGAGTATCGTCTGCGCCGTCGCCTGCTATGGTGCATACTTCGCTTATCGTGCCATATAAGAACTGCCTTTCGCGTAGTGATTTTTAGGCTGTCTACATTTGCCGACTACATTAATGCGCAAATGTAGCAAACGCGGCAGCATGTCCGACTGCACGAGAATTAAGCCTGTCCTACTCGGAGAAACACTCAGCCGGTTTAGTTTCTAGATTTTATGGATGGTATATCGGGGATCGCAACGCACAATTAGCGCGACGTTTAGAAAAATATGAGCTTCAGAATGGTGTTACATACTCTGTCGCGCTCTGATAAAACTACTCGTAAATGCTGACAAACGGTTGTCTTCGTACGTGCACTGTGAAAAAAAAAATAGTAATAGTTTTGGAAATTTCGGTCACACATGTTTCTATGGGTCCGCGCTCCCGCCTGGTTCCCTCTCCCCCGGGGGTATCTGCGGAACGCACATATTTTCATCTTTTAAAAATACGTTGGCTTTGAAATGGCGTTCCATACTTGCGCGTACTATTTTGGGATGTACTCAGCTTTCGTTCACGAAGGGACGACCTCACAGGCGACCGGAAATCAGAAAACTACGTTTGAATATTTTCATCTACAAGAATTAGCCCATAACAGGACGCGATGATGCAGTGCTACGTGTGAGGCGTAATGCTCGCTTACGCCTCACCCTGACCTTAGTTTACCCGCTCACTTTTCCTCGCTTTTCCAAACTATGTTTTATGCGGAGAAAAAAGCGCATAAGCTACAGAGAGAATGAACAGACGCTAATAAAACGGCGAAGTCAGTTACGCAGTCATCGAGGTAAATATTTACTTGCAAATCTCAATTTTCGTAAGTCGCTTTGTATGTGAAAATTCACACGGCACCCGATGCCCCCTTCGAGTCTGGACTCTCGCAACAGGTAGCCAAAAAGTGCACCAGATAATGAGACATCACACGTAATTTTTTCACCTTGTCAATGAAGCGTCGCTAACAATGCTCCTGATAATTTCCTTGCCATGCAGACGGAAACAGCGCCATTCCAACAATTCAACAGTTACAACAAAAAAAGAAGGCAAACAGCTTCGCTTTATCCCACCCTGTCATCTGGCGTGCAGGTCATAGAAGCTTATACACAAGGGCATTCGCTCATATATTAGTTAGCTTGCAATAAAGGCCAAATTTCACACCAGTTCTCGCCTCGGTGAGGATGCACTAAAAGCGGCTCGCCGTCCATCAGTCAATTTTCAAATACACCTTACTAAGAACTTGATGGTGAAGCCTTCCTTAGGGTGTCGTTTTCTCGACGTAGGCACAAAGCTACGTTCATGCTTTCTAGCCTGCTTCCTTACCACGTTCAGTTAAAGAAAAAAAATCTAATTTTTGAGCCTGTGAACGCTACTAGCGAACTAAAAAAATTATTTGACCCCGATGTTTATGCAAACGTTTCAGAAAATATTTGAATGCTGCAGCATAACAAGCTTATGTCTTCATTAGATAGCTGAGAACTGAATTAAGTATACTGTATGCTCAGAAGGGGAAATAAACAGTTTCCAGAAATTTTTTTCCTCAACTATGGATGACAGTTCGCAAAGCAGACTGCATTCAAACGGCTGTTACAGATTGCTGATTTATTGCTTGTTTACTTTCTCCTTCACTTATTTATTTCTGTGACCAGGTTGTTTCAGCGCCCCTACTGGCGTAAGCGCATAACTGGAACTATCGGTCTACTACACAATACAGGATGCAAGAAATAGTGCTCAATAAAAAGTTTAGCAAGAACGAAGTTACATGTTTTCAGACGTCGCTTTATTAATCCACTTGGATAAGTAAGCAAACCAGTGCCATGATTAATCCACAGCGCACTTCCATCAACAGGACGTACCCAAAGCACACACCACGGTAAAAGAAAAATTATTTATGGTCTCCTTTCTCACTGGTCGCATTTGCGATTAAAAATCATGGAGCGAAATTTCCACACGGGTTTATTAGGCTTCACAGTGACAGCTTGCACAAATCGTTTATATATCTTTCAGCTTTTTCTCATGTGTGAACGCTTGATTTATTTTTTTTCTTCTGCAGACGAGTTCAGACCAGTGAAGAGGAAGCCAGGTTCTAGCGTTGAAGACGACGCCATCTCTGAAGCATTGATTGGACGTGGGGAGGTTCACCCCCAGGTCAAAACGAAAATTGCATGCGTGTGTTTGACGAGCGTGACATGTTTGCTTGGAAAGACGCGTCTCGCTGCTCCTGTGATCGGCCGCCAACTTACTCTTCAGACCCGAAAAGAAGTTAGACCGAAGAGGGAGCTAGATTTTGTCTCTGGTTTTTGGCCTCAGGGAGCAGTACTAGTTCGATGGAAGAAGTTTGGTCCTACAATCTTAATAACTACGAAAAAAAAAGGGAAAGAGAAGCGGCCATTTTGTTGCTAGGGCATATCATACGGATCGTAATGCTGATTATTAAATTTGTTGTTATGTATCCCTTTAGGTATAAGAGCACCCCCTGTATATAAACGTACCTTCACTCAATCACTATTTTTCTACCTTTTTTCATCTTTTTTTTCAGTTTATTGATACCATCCAGCATTATTTTCGTCATTTCCCTTCAAAGCAATATTGCTAAAAGGTTTCCTGATATAATTACAATTTTTACCGGCGTATGAACTCTAATATTTTTTACAAATCACTCCTAACGTGATAAGTATTATTTTACAAATAAAAAAAATTAGCAGCTATATTAAGTGTACAAAATAGCACCATAGACCATATTATGCTATGTCCTTTGTGCGTGTTTCAACTTGGCACGTTTGGTGGTATAAAAAATGATAAATTATAAATTAAGAAGTCTTTCCTAAACCTACCGTTACATTTAGCAGGTGCAAATAACGGTTCTTGACACACTTTATGCACCTGCCTGCGCAAACACAAAGCCCATATTATGCAAGGAGGATGTGCATATTACGAAATAAGGCCGTCAAGTCCACCTGCTATGTGTTCATTAAAGCCGAGAGTCCTTTCCTGGTCTGAGCAAAAATAACGTCGAAATATCGATTCCGTAACTCCAGGCACGCTCGAAAAAAATAAATCGTACAGGAGCAGCACAGTCCAGCAGAACAAAAATTGATGCGTTGTCGCTGTTGGAGGTTGACTCACCGAGATCTCCGAAATTGAAAAAGCAGGTCTTCGGGAAGCCTATTGAACATGCTAGTGCGCAAAGGAAAGGTTTCCAGCCCTTGTAATATTTCTGAGTCACTCTATGACGTCGCTGCGTAAGGTCATGAACAGTACAAAACAACCAGAATAAGAAAACATGTGCGCCTGTCTTCCCGGTCCGGGCACAAAGGAATGAATTCCTTCTTCTTTTCTGTTTCGGTGCCTTTGGTGAAATTGGCGTGCCTAAAAAACGCTTTTATATAGCTCCTGACTCTCCTCTATATTTGCTGTAAAAGCCCTTTTTTTTTCTTCGTTCCTCCTGTGTTTCGTGAAAGACCGCTGCAGAGATTCATTGTAATAAATCAAAGATTCAGGCTATGTTGATTACGCATAAGTCTTGGCTTGCATTTGCACTTTCCCTCTCCTCAACAAATGAGGTAACATTTTTTTCGATACGTATCTGGGTGGAACCAGCTTCTCCAACTATTTCCACAATGTCGATGGCAGTATTTTTGCTATTTTGGCCTTCCGCCACACACCTTCAACACTGACAAGTTTCGTAGGTATACTTTCGCTGTGTGTAATAAAAAAAATAAGTTGATATCTATCTGAAGGTGAAACTGAAAAGTGTGGCTCTGGCATTTCTCTGGGTTTTTTACAGTTCAAATAACGGGTCGAAAACTGGTCTATGTTGAATCTCCTCGCGCGAGTGGAGGCAACACAGTATTTCGCTTAGGATCGTGTAGAGAGCGCTGCCGTCAGCGCTGACGTCAGCAGGGCTCTCGCTTCCTTGCTCATCTGAGCGACGTACCCTCGATTCCGATTCTTGGTGCGTCACGCTTTTTTCACATTTAAAACACTGCGATATCTGGGGGGAAATGTGGAAGCAGCTTTAGCATGAAATGCTTTTTATCTCTCGTTCGCGGAATACCTAACCGAAGGTTATTCTGAAATCGCGGTGAAATTTATGCTGAAACCTGTCTCCAAAGCAAAAAAAATTTAGGTCCGAATCTTTGCTGGAGAAAAAATTTTGCCATAACCCCGAGCGGCATCCGTTCCCGCGCCGGCAAAAATCCGGAAGCTTCGTAGAATACGCTCGCGTTTATACAACGCGATAATTTTAAGTCACCATTTTGACATCTGCAGTTAAGTCAGGCCTTCTCGAAAGCAATTGCACATTATTCCACGTATTCTGCTGTGTTTGACAAGGGAGCAGGTTTAAAAAGCTCCAAAACTTTTAAACATATGCATATCCCGGCGTTAATTGCAGCAGTTTTGCAAAGAATGACTGGCTTTTGATCGGGGACTAAAATTAACTAAGTTGTACTCTCCCACAGGCTTGGAAGGCGCCATCAAGGGTTTTTGCAGATTGAGAAAAATTGTATCCAGTATGACGTGACAAGTGGGAGAGGTCCGGAAAATGAAGCTAAAAAAATTGACATTACTGAAGCAGCCAGCTGGGGAAAGAAGTTGCGATGCAGCCTTTAGTGGAATTCCCTAAAATAGCGCCTCCTGTAGCTCTGCACGATGAAATGGCGCAAGCCGGGGACTCTCGGGACGAGGCCTAGCTAAATGGGACCTAAAGCGGAGAAGAAGCGTCCAACCTCCCAAATTGGTCCCCATCGGGATGGAATGTCCCCAAAGCCTCCATCCTTTGGCTATCTGTCGGCAAGATTCTCGGAATTGTCCGCGGTGGGAAAAGATCTCTAAGGGCTCGTGCTGTTCGTGTTGAAAGTATTCCCATGAGCTGCTAGCCCATTACTGCGTAAACTGGCTCTTTCTTGATATATGCAATCAGCTGCAAGCGCGTCGTCAGTTCTCATTAGTGTCTGACGACTGCATTGATATCGGAAAGACAGACATAATGGGAGGTATTGTCACGCTATGATACCAATCTCCGTCTGTATCAATAAGAATCAATTGCACTTACGTAAAAGGCGTACACAAGATACGAGGCCGACAGTACATGCGCAGACGTTTGTTAAACTGATTTTAAACGCGACAGCGCTAGAGAGCTCTTGGCGCAGAAAATCCGGCATCGGCGTCGTTGACCGCAAGCGAAAAATTCGTGAAAACTCCCCAGAGAAGCAACCTAGGAGGCAGGCGGACCACCTAGGTGAAGCGCATCATCATAACTTTCCCACCGAATTGTGAGCAAACTGCCCATCGTGGCAGGTGGCATTTAAATTAATGATTGGTCGCTCGGCAAGAGCAACCTGGGTCGCACAAGCCCCACAGATGGCAGCACCTACCATCGCAGGGCAGCGGCGCATCGCTTAACCGCTGCACCACTGCGCCAGGAGTGGTATAAGGACTACCAGGGATCTATCAATGTCAAGTAGGCGATGACCTTCAGCATATATAGGAACTAACCCATTACGCTATCGCGTCATGCCCTTAAGGCGCAACTTAGGTGTCCCCTCCAATTTTTGTTTCCTTCACGTTGCAGCACGTGCAGGCAGAGGTAGAAGATCCGGACAGATAGAAGAGCTATTTTGTTTTTCTTAATGAAATTTAGCCACGGTTCAACTAGCCCAGCAAGTAGTACTGAGAAACTGCGTGTCGGTTTGATTTCAGGTGCAATAACCGACTGCTGCCGAACATTTTCTCCAAATGAGCGACTCATATGAAAGGCATATGCTTCCCAGATCTGCTGATAAAGAACTGAAAGACAAAAACCGATAACTCGGCGATAGTGTTAAGATGGCAGTTAAGCGTTTCAATTTCATTATATCTAAATCTCGATATACTTCCAAGTAAATGAAATATGCAGCCTAACTATGCCTTTCTCTATCTAGAGGCGTGAGCGTTGCCTTCGATCAGAAATTTACACTCATTTCCTACTGCTCAAAAAAAAAAAAAAAAGCACAGGGTTTCTCCGTCGAACGGAACAAATGTTGAGACTGCTGCCTTATGTCTTTCGAGAAAAACTTTTTGAGCGCTGGCCCTCTTCCGGAAGTAGTAGGGCCCGCACAGCTTTTGGCGCTTACGCAAATATCGTCTTTTATAACTGGCTCTGTTCTGCCGTAACTACCCCCCCCCCACACACACACACACAAACATCCCGCCATCGCTTTTATTCTTATCGCTGCTACAGGCAAAGTTATATATTTCACGTTCTGATCTCTAGATTGACAGATTTCGTTCGGCGAGTTCTAGCCGCACCTGACAGCTGTCAGGGGTCACGCGAGGTACCGTCACTAAAGCCCGTTGTTGCAGGTTTCTTCGAGAATTTTCTGCCGACATTTAGTTATGCTCACTGCCTTTTGTTCTAGCGTCATCATCAAAACTAATCACCAACATATATGGTTGCGGCACAAATTCTCCAGGATCGTTTACATGCAGGCAACTTTTGCTTCCAGGAAATTTCGCTCCGCAGAAGTTTCGACCAACTCATGGCGTTTCTTGTGATTGTTTACTGATTTTTAGGAGCAGGTACTGGTGCTTTTTGTTTGGTAACTCTGAGACTCATACTGTTTGGAAGGAAACTTAGAGCTACAACAACACCTTTCTACCTTACTGATACAGTTGCATAGTTGCATAATTGTCAGCACTGCAGCCTTTTCAGCAAGGTGTTCCTGACCCTTCAAGACCCTTTTCCCAAGCATCTCACCCAGAAGAGCCGAGCACCAGGCCGGGGGAAATCTTGTGCCCATTAAAAACCGGTGGGTTTCCGGCGGCACTGGGGATCGAACCCAGCACCTCCCGAATGCGAGGCGTATGCTCTACCACAAGGCCACGCTTCGGTTACACTCACAAATGGGCTTCTACCGCACGAGGCGGATTTAACGTTGTTGACGGCGGAACTTATCGCTGATCCATCAGAGCAACTGTAAGACATGCAGGTAAGATTGTCCAGATTAGACTGAGGTCAGAAAAGCCACCTGCACAGGAAAGTGTCGACAGATACCTTTTCCGTCTGTAGTCATTTGCTCTGTGTCTCATTTGCTTGTTACGCATGCAAGTAATGCGAAGTGTTCTTTGTGTTACCCTGAACCGTCGTGTACTGATGCCCGTTGTAGATGTGGACACCGCTCCAAGACAATTCAGGCCGATACAAGTGGCTGACAGAGAAAGAAGAGAAGAAGGGGGAGAAAATGGAGGGACTCTGTTATGGCAGTCATGTACGGGTGATTTACCCGTGGCAGTTTAATTGTTTTTGTTCCGTATAACTAAGCTTGGTCTTGATCGCGGCTCTCGCCAAATATGTGCACTTAGCCGCCGCCTAGTTTAGCCAGTAACTTTATTTCTCTAAACGCCTAAAAATTCCATGCAGACCAAAATCACCCAAAACGGAATATGAATGATTTTAAAAATCTTGGTTGATTTTAAAACGATATTGAAATTTAGTTACATAGCAGCAGATTTAATGTAATTCATAAACTCTGGAAATAATAATATTCGTCCCCTTACGCTGCCCGAGAAAAGAACAAAGACAGCTAAGTTGCATTCCATCTTCCGAAATTCCAGTATGACCTGAATGGAAAAAAACAGAGAGAGGAATAGCCGATGGAACGCCCATATTTCATTTACATCATGCATATGCAGTCTCCGTCGTTTGTTTTGCCTTATTTGTTCATCTTTGTTAAAATAGAAGCGCGATTATGAAGAAAATCAGTAGCACGCTGCGTAACTTCATAGCGAGATGCGCATATTCTCCGCTTCTACGCGTTAACTATAACTCTTTCTGCTTTTTTACATTGACATTTTTTTACAGATTATTTGATCCCTCTTCAATGGTTTTAATTCCCATATTTAATATTCTTCTTGTTTCTACATTAGAGCAGATTATTTGGCTTTAATCCTCTTAGTTAAAGCGCTTCGATAATGGCCACTCATCATGGTCAGCGTGGAGATTTGCAGCGCCAAGTTCTCTGGTTCTCTTTAATCCCCTCAAATGCAGCTAAAAATCGCACTTTGAAGCGATTGCCAGCGCGACAAATTGATAAAAAAGCCTTGATAGAGCGGATTCGTCATTTAGCAAATTTTACTAACCGGAGACAGGGAAGTACTTCGGCGTCAGGCGACAATTTTTCCGCTCTTGGGTTCCATCTCCTTTCTAGGACTGCGCTACCGCACATATGCAATTCTTGAAATAAATGATAGCACTCTGGTCAGGGATAGCGCAATTTCATTTCGTTTTTATTTAGCTAGAACAATATAAAAGGTATAATCAAGGACTGGGACATGATTATAATTTGTTTTAGTACTATTCTTTTCTGATTCGCTTCTCCTTTCGTTAGAAGCTCAAATAAAGCCTTGCCGTATGTCACTTATGTCGCTAATCTGTTGATAACGAAAATAAATGTAACAGCTCTTTTCCTTGTCTCGAAGGGGTGTAGCCCACACAAAGGAAAAAAATAGAATAGAAATGTTCAGTTCCCCCTTTAAGCCACAATCTACCAGTTAGCTACCAATTACTGGGTGGAACTGCAGCAAAAAAGATTGTTCATATGTTGGTATTCCCTATGAAAGTGTCTCTACCACCTGTTTCGTCGCCGAGAAACATATCGCTGCCTGTCCCAGTCTTTCTCGTGTATTTTTTCTAAGAGAGGCACCCCTGAATATATCAAAAAATAAAATCAATTCTCCCTGAAAATGGGGCGTAGAGCATTGCAGCTCACTTACCCATAAACAGGGAGTCGTAATCGAACCGCTCTTTGCCTTGCACGCCCCATTTTTTTTACGGCATTAGAAGAGCTGCCGTTATTCCGTGGTCTCTTTTTTTTTTTGCATTCGGTCTCAGTAAAAGGGTGCAGCATTCAAGAAGCTTCAAGCAACTTGAGTCGGTCATTAGAAAGTAATAAAAGGTGGTGTCAAGATTCCCCACTTTCGTAGAAGACTTGACAAAGCCCACTTGCACTGAGCATTTGAAGTGTTCAGATCACTATGTGTCCTATTGATCTATGCTAACTCTCATGACTGTCCCAGGGCTGGTTCGAACATCCTCAACACTACATCATCTTACTGAAACAGAGTGGGGTACAGTTGTTGTTCGGTTCCTTTGATTTCTTGTTGACTCTTCCACTCTCTCTCTTCTCCATCTTCTAGTTACACTTCTGTTCTTTCAAGGCAGCTGAAACTTGGGCCTCTCGAAGGTAAGCGTGCTGCACGCGTGTTTTCTTCATAACGAATTATACTAAAGCGACTGAGTGGACGTGCTAAAGCTTGAGAACGAAGTTGCCACATCGAAGGCGAGGCCACCTGCTTTACTAAGCTGCGCGAATTCTAGTCCTCGTTTTAGTATCACGCTATAGGGCTTACAAAAATAAAATAGCACGATAACAGTATGAGATTTGCGATAACGTTTTGCAGCTGCCTGGGGCACTTAATATTTTGCTGTCTCAAAAAGGGCCCCGCATTTTTTGCATTTCGAGTTTTTTGCCGATTATTCCTTCTAGTATATTCTTCAAGTCAGTGAAGAAAACCATTTCAGAGATATAACAAAAATTAAGGCGTGTGAGTCCTACCAAGTTATCGCATAGCCTCCGAATCCTCGTACCTGTCATGGTTCGTGTTACGCCAGACGGAAGACTTGTAGTCTTCCCTCACGACTCTGGCGCACAACGTTGCTACCTTGCGTGTCATAGGGCACAGTTCACTGCATCCTATCATCTCTATGCATAGGATAACAACTTCCCCTACAAGTATTTTCAAGATCATCTGTATCAAGCCATAATTAATATTTTGTGTTAAATAACGCTGCATGGATGTATTGCTCTCAACCCTTCGTTCACTGAACAATTTGACCGAAACAATACATGTATGTTTTCAAACGTAAGTCATGAACTAAAAAAAAAGTGTAAGGGGGCGCTATCAGAAGACCGAACTTTCTCTTCTTGCAATCACGAGCAAACGACGAGAAAGTTGAGGTCGCAATGTTTGCCAACCTTTCCCAGTAGTTGAGAGCCCGTTTCAAGCCATTACTTTTCACTGAGACTTCCATGTACGGATGTCCCGTTCACTAAGAGCATTTCTGCGCACATTCCTGCAGATATGTGCATGCTATAAAGCCGGAACGTCAAATCAGCGCTGCAGTTCAAAGTTCGGGAGAAAGCCAGTAACATGAACGGCGATTCAGAGACACCCTGCCAGTTCCGAAAGCCTATCTATAACGCATCCGCCAATACGATCCACCTGTTCCCGGCTGCTGTCAGTCAGAGTTTGGCTGCGCAGATATTAATGGTCCTGACGCTTTCTGCTTCGCTTCGTGCCTGTTTTTGCTTTGCAGAGGAAAGACCAGAGCGGGTTTCCCTTCGAGTCTGATTAACGTTAAGACGAGGCAGGTGTATATGCATGTAAACATATTCAGGGCAGGCGAGATATATTCGACCTGACACGTTGGTTTCCGAACCCGGTTCTGTTTTGTTTTTTTCCGCGGGAAATACTAAATGATATATTATCTACGCTGCACTAAAAAAAAAAACCGATACGTTTGTACGTTACCAAGGCGTCAAGCTATGTAGCGGCGTCCAGTTATTGTAACGCCAGTTGACGTAATGAACCACTCTCTCGCGCGCAAATGCTTGTTTACTGTAAGCAATAGACTACTCTTCTGATCTACGTATTCGCTGACCTTATCTTTGTTGTTGTTTTTTAATAAAATTTAACTTCATTCTCTATAAAAACCTTCGTAGTGCCTAATTTAACGTTTCTTTGGTCTGAATAACTACAAAAAAAAAACTTGTTCTTAATTTCTAGCAGAAAAGCGCGCAGAAAAACTAAAGACCGACTTCACGCTTAACGTCTGTTCCTGAAAGAGACAGCGTACTGACTGTTATCGACCACATTTTCGCTACACCACTAACCGTAAGTTCCATTAACAAAACAAACGCACGCCAGGCTGCGGGTCTCACAGACACATCAGAACAATATAGACGCAATTTTTTTTTTCAATTGCCGGAATGTCGCTCCCCTGTTGTAATCGGCGTAGGCAAACCCCGACGTTACGACTGCCACCTAAACGGTAGGCAACGACGGTAGTAAGTGCGACAAGTGTGACAAGTGTAACATTAACTGAGAAAGTAACAAGTGTTACATTAGCTGAGATGCAGAGGTTTAATTAAACTACACCTCAAAGTACGAGGGTAGATGAACGAAATATTAGGAAATTATAACTGGTTAACTCCACGCAAATAACTGCAACTCTTTTACGTTTTATGCCAGTAACAGCGCTGCCGACGGCAGCTTCCCTGTCGGAGTAGTGGCAGTCTGCCTTTTCGAAACACTGAGTTCACACGAGGAAGAAAAAGCATGTTGATTAAAGAAATCATAGGTTCTCGACCTCCTGTCCTGGGTGTCCATTAGACGCAAACTCGGTCCACCAACTTCAGTTGCTGCCGGAGGTCAGATCCCGACAGCGCGTCCTGGTACTCCCCAATTATCTTTTTGTCAAAGAAATATTATGATTACGTCACTAATTTGCAATTGTTCACCACCGCAAAATAAACAAAATCCTCCTATGTTTTCTTTGGTGTCGGTAGCTGTTGGCTTCCTCCATAAGTTTTCAAAATATTTTGAGAGCTGACGAAAAAGCCGGGTTATGTACACCAAAAAACGAAACGGGGACCAGTCGCATAAGAAAAATTAAGGCTTCTGTAGTTTCTTCCTGAAAAAGTAACCACCTCTACTGCACTTTGTTCAGTTCAAAAAGTGTGGTATATCCATTTCCGGTGATGTAGTCTGGCTACTTTCAGAGCTGCGAGTGCCGAATATAGCATGGCACGACCTTCGGCCCAGGCCTGACCTCTTTGACAATTTAAAACATAAATTGTAGATAGCAAGTTCTGTCCTAATTATTCTCATTGTAGGAAGGATCTACCAGGATATGACATATTTTCGTCTTCAACAGTAGACTGCCCCTGTAAGGCTTTGACAGCGAGACTGGCTAAGGATTAACCGACGCCTTGTCTACCTTTCTCACTGCCTGTCGTGGCTGGCTGGCACCCGGGCACCGACCAATGGTAAAGCGATATTGCACCCACTCACTCCCGAAAATTCGACAAAGAACATTCATCATTATATAAAAAAAATTTCTTTTCTATTCTTTCCTTTTTGCGTCAGCTTAGCGTGTCACAGTGCTACTGAAGAAAAAAAAAGGCACCGCGCTGAGGAGTTACTATTCGTGTAAAGATAAGCCTCATTCTTGATGGAAAAAAGTTGCCTCTGAATGTCTCTTTGGGTTGAAAATTACGGACAGCATAACTTAGCGGATGCAATAAAAAATATGTACAAAAGCTGCAGCTACTGACTTCTTCAGCCTGCTCAACAATCAGCTCTTTATCGAGCAAGTACGCATATAGGGTATGACTGTGAAACTCAAAACACTTTGTTGTTGTTTTTCTACGCCTTCTTTCAGTCCACGTGCTTCTGCCAACAAAAAAAAACTAATTTCGTGTAAAGAATTCTCAAGAATAATTAAAGCAAGTTCTTATATTCGGTCGTTTTGAACTGCCTCAACAAAGTAACAGGTCTGGTTAGCCGAGCGTTTTCTGTATGCTTAAGCTATCCATTACCTCAGAGGCAAAGCAGCTTTTTAAAAAAAGATAGAAAAGAGAATGGCCGTTGTCCATCGAAAGTAAGCTTTTTTACAGCGATAGGTGTTAGGCGCCCGTCCCTGGCTTTCTCGTCGCCGGTCAACCTGGGTCGCATAAGTCTACGGGTGGCTCTGTTTGGAACAGCCGCCTGGCAGAGCTAGGGTACACCACTTGACCACTACACCAGTGCAACAGGAAGATATCCCCAAAACGAAATTATCGCTGAATATCGCGTTACACAGTTGTAACTATGCTGTGAGTTTTTTTTTCTTTTTGCATTTAATTCGCTCCTTGTAATAATCAGCTTGCCTCGAAGGACTCGGCTACTTCTTCTACGTTGCACTGATCTTAACTGTGCTCACTACTTTTTAAATAACAAAATCTCTTCCCTGTCGTGAAGCAGCGCAGTTGGGAAGGGCCTGCTGGCTGATCTCCTGTGCACTCCACTGTCGCTCATGTTTTCTCACCAGTTTCTTCTCTTCTCTCCATCCAACAGCCAGCACCATACACAGATCTGCGAGGAAGCCATGAGGACGATGTAACTTAACCACAGGCGACGAAAATTAACTTTGCTTTTGCCGAGGGCTAAGAGCTGCAGCCACTACGAAGCCTTAGCTCTGAGCGCTTCGCTGTACAATCTCATTCTCTTGATCGCTGATGAAGCTGCTCAGGTCTCGCAGTCTCGGCAACCTTGTTTTATTTATAAAGGCGGTTTTGTAGCAAAAGCAACGCTACTAACTGCCTGACACACTCTTAGTCACGTTATCTTTTTTTTTTCATTTCATGACCTCCCCCCCCCCCCCCCTCCCCCCCCCCCCCCCTTTCAGTATCGAGAAGTTGCCTCAACTTTCAAAGGCACCAAATCAAGTCTGAACCCCTTCTTATTGTGTGCAAGGAAATAAGAAGAAAAGAACACAAAAGAAATCGAATTCAAGGAGCAACGACAACAGCAGCAAGTGGAGCGCAAAATGCTGAGCGCAGTCATCGTGGAAGAGAAGACTGCAGAACCACAATGGTCGACCATAAAGAGACCTGCCCGGTAGCGCTGTAAAGGGGACCAGTCGTAGTAGCGCTTCGCGTCCACCTAGGCTCAGAGTTTAGGCTGTGGCTCTCTCTGGCGACGCTTTGCTTGACTATATTTCTTTCTCGTGAGTCCTTGCGTGTGGAACTGCTACGCTGATGCGATGGGTTGGCGACCCTCCGGGAGCAAGGCCGCTCTCGCATCACACGTGGCGCTCATATTCCGTCCAGCTCGCTGCAGCTTACGGACCCTTCGAACGAGCTCGCCCACGGTACAACGCGGGCACGGGCTTTACAACGACCAGATAGAAGCCCCGGATTTCCCAGATGCTCCTTGGAATCCGTCATAAGGGAAGACGAAGGAAGGAAGGAAGGAAGGAAGGAAGGAAGGAAGGAAGGAAGGAAGGAAGGAAGGAAGGAAGGAAGGAAGGAAGGAAGGAAGGAAGGAAGGAAGGAAGGAAGGAAGGAAGGAAGGAAGGAAGGAAGGAAGGAAGGAAGGAAGGAAGGAAGGAAGGAAGGAAGGAAGGAAGGAAGGAAGGAAGGAAGGAAGGAAGGAAGGAAGGAAGGAAGGAAGGAAGGAAGGAAGGAAGGAAGGAAGGAAGGAAGGAAGGAACGAAAAAGAACGGAATGAATTCAAGCAGATATTGATGCTCCTGGCAGGTGTCGGCAACGATTGCAGTTAAGGGTCTTGTTCGATGGGCTGATAATAATAATAATTGGTTTTTGGGGAAAGGAAATGGCGTAATATCTGTCTCATATATCGGCGGACACCTGAACCGCGCCGTAAGGGGCGGGATAAAGGATGGAGTGAAAGAAGAAAGGAAGAAAGAGGTGCCGTAGTGGACGGCTCCGGAATAATTTCGACCACCTGGGAATCTTTAACGTGTACTGACATCGCACAGCACACGGGCGCCTTAGCGTTTTGCCCCCATAAAAACGCAGCCGTTGCGGTCGGGTTCGATGGGCTGAAGTACGGAGGGGAATGCAGGCTGGCTGCCGGCCGGATCGTAAGGCGAAGTGTCACTGCCGCGTACCTCGGTGCACCGTTTTAGCCTCTGCCTGCTTATCGGCGTTCAATCACTTGTGTTCTTCGAGGCAGAAAAAGGCAGGGTAAAACTACATCCGACTGCATTGCCTGTCGTTTGCGACGCACGCCTGAACCATGTGTATCATATTGTAGTTGTTTTTTTTCGGCCTGCAGGCAGTATACAGCCCTCGTCCTGTCAGAAACGGTAGACTACGCCAATTCGTCGTCAACGCCACCTAGCTGATGCTTTTAATTCAGTCTGAAAGATCTAATATATTAAGAACAAAATTGCGGGAGCTTAAGACAAACACAGGAATTCGAGGCAGACGGCACATGCGCATGTCCCGTCAGAAGTGCTGATGTTCCCGGAAAGCATGGATCCACAGAAGTCGATGACGAATGTCACGAATCAATATCTCTGCTCAACAATTACTGCTACAAGTACTGCATGGTGCAGGCAGATATTAAAAAGCGCTGAAGAAGCATGGATTACATCTTTGGGGACAGTAGTTCGCGGCCAGGAGTGGCGCAGGAGAATCTGGCCGTCCCTTGGCGTTTCGGGCGCTTTGATTAATTCTGCCTAACTGACACGACTCTCGAAAAATCACATTTAGTGCAAAATTATTACTTAGCACAGTCCCAACCAAGAATATTGTGCGATGCCTTGGAATAACTCGGGTAAGCTCGGGACAGTTTGGAGGAGTGTCGCGCAAGCTTTAGCCAATTGGGGGAAGCTCGACTTGTGATCGTAGACGCTGCCCAGTGCGGTTTCCACTACCTGCACCGACTAATTGTGCAGTTCTTTGTGGGCGCGTGTCGGTCAGACAAACATGTCGAGTTTCACGCAAGCCTACTGTTTTCCATCCATGCCCGCGTCTGCGCTACCATCCAGCCACTTGACAATACACAAACAGTGCACGACGGGCGAAAAATTGCCCGAACAGCTTTTAATGACAGAAACGTATGTGCGTTGTAAGGGGAGTAAGCGGTTGCAAGGCGTCATTTCTGCAACGACACTAACGCAAAATAACACGATGTCAGAAAAGTCAAGGCTACGAGTTCTTGTCATGAGAAAGCAGGTTGGCTTTTGAGGTAGAAAATTCCCTCTGGGAGCTTTTTTTTTTCACTATAGTTTTAATGGCACTCAGCGTAATACCCGGCTTTGTGCACGCAGTTTCTATACAAAAGCAATATACGTAGCGCACTTTAAGAAGCTATCAAGGGCGTAACTGCAGCGCTCACCATCTCAGCTCCTCAGGAAAGCACTTTGTGATACGCACGTGTTGCATATTTATGAACAAGGAGGCGCAAAGGTGTTTTTTCTCCAAACGCTTTCTATGTGGCGAAGGAGCCACTTACTGCTCTCGCATATCCCCTCTGAACGACCCGACGAGGCCTCACAAGCACAATGGTGGAGGCGTGCAAAGGCTATTTAAAACGAAACAGCAAGACGTGAACGAGTCATCACAGAAATGTGACGAAACTGGATGGCACCTGTGAAGCCTTATGTTATGATATTGCTTCCCGGATGTAAAACTTCACTTTCTTAGTGCCATAAAATTGGGCGAATTTCTTCGCCTCTCTAGATGGACATTTAATGCTCGCGCACGTGTATGGTTTAATGCTTCTTTAGGCGCGTGCACACAGATGCGCTGAAATCGCGAGGTTGAAATGTATTAAACTCTAGAGCGTGGAGGGGCTTTCATTAGAGCGCTGTTTCCGTGTCGTCCATTCGACCGACAGTTATTTTTTTCTCCTTGTGTCCTTGTCTTCACGTTATTAAACCGGAAGGTTTACTCCTCCCCAGAACAGATGCCGTCGCTAGTAGTAAAAAAAAAAAAAAGCCGCTTTGAATTGGGCATCTGTTTCGTTATTTACGGAAATAGATTTCCTTTTTCCCTTTTCATCCCACGGGCTTCATAACACCCTTGTTTTCACTCCTTTCTTCCGATTATAAATAGAAATTTTTCGTCACCCGCCACGGTTCATTTCCCACACTTGCCGTCAGCAACTGTACTAATTAATCTCTGGCTCCCTTCGGGTAAAATCGCAACCCTGCCTGCAAGTCATTTCCCACTGTGCAAGATTGCTTTGCCAGTAAGCCGACCATGGCGCAACGTTTCCGCGGAGTGCCTAGATCATAAATTAGGGTGTCGAAGCGCAGAATATACACACCCCGTCAAAAGCACACAGCCCAAGAGGTTTTGCTTGCGAGGCCTTCAGCATGCCTCGTTATGCATCCTCATTTATCCTAATCTCTCGAACGATAAATGGCTTGAACTCCGCAGTCCCGCCAAGCTTTGGATTGCTAGATGTTCTAGGGAGCCCCGTTTAACAGCTTAGAATCGAACCCCTTTGAGCTGTATAATTTTGACAGGGGCCATAGATAAACTATACGCTACCTCTGCCCCGAAAATTTAGTTCCTGGTAATGATTTCTCCGTAAATTACCTTAAAGTGGGCGTACAAGTGAAAGGAAAAGGTGCTCGTAATGGCATACATGACGGAGACCAACAGCCACCGAAACCAACAAGCATATGGGCTGTCTTTTTTTTTTAATTGCTGTTTAACACCAACGGGAGATTAATAAAAGCAGTAGAAAAAGAACCACATGCCGCTGGTGGGATCCGAGCCCAACATAGAGAACTAGAATCGAACCCACGATATCCGAATTTCGAGTCCGGTGCACTACCAACTCGGCTACCTCTTTTATTAATCCCTCATAGATGATTAACTGCAATTTTAAAAAATGCATCCCCCATGCTTCTTAGTTTCGGTGGCTGATGGCTTCCGTAACGCATACGGGGCTTGAAAGACATAGTACTATGGCGTGTGATGCGAATCAGAGGGCAAGAAGTTTCTGCAGGTTAAGTGACTTCGTCTTTCACCCGTGTCATCCAGAATGAAGTACAGACACCGACATAACAAAGGTACTGGTTCGTGTCACAGTATTAAAAAATATATTCGTTGGTTTTTGAGAGACCTTTAGAAGGCGTTTTGCATATTATATATGAAAGCCATAGGCAAATGACGTACCGGCGAGGTGACTACAGGAATAAAAATACCAGAGGTGCCCAGCAGTCTATGAACGAACTGGAAGGAGCACCAAGCGCGCACAGGAAGAAAGAACTGGCTTTGCTGTTGCCCAACTTTTCCAGTAGCTTCTTCACGAACCGTTTTCTCGGCCATCATCATCATCATCATCAGCCTAACTACACCCACTACAGGGCAAAGGCCTCTCCCATGTCTCTCCAATTAACCCTATCCTTTGCCAGCTGCGACCACCCTATGCCTGCAAACTTCTTAATCTCATCCGCCCACCTAACCTTCTGCCGCCCCCTGCTACGCTTGCCTTCTCTTGGAATCCACTCTGTTACCCTTAAGGACCGGCGGTTATCTTGCCTTCATATTACATGCCCTGACCAAGCCCATTTCTGCCTGTTTATTTCGACTAGGATGTCATTAACCCACGTTTGTTCCTTCACCCGCTCTGCCCACTTCCGGTGTCTTAACGTTACACCTATCATTTTCCTTTCCGGCTCACTGCGCTGACCTTAACGAACCCTTTCATTAGCCGCCACGTTTCTGCCCTATAGATGAATACTAGTAAGTTAATACAGGATAAGACACCGGTAAGGCTGTGATATAGCATAACTTCGCTACCGTGTGTGCATCAAGCTTCTGCAGTGACCTGGTAGACTCAGTAAAAAGGAAAGAAAAATATTTCAGACTGGGCGGTTCTAGTTCGCTCTCCTTTACTTGTGCAGCACTGAGGGAATCTACATTTAAAATCCAGCAATTTGCCACCCTTTATGTTTGTCGTGCTCCAGTTATGTCAGTCAGTGAACTTTCTCTGAAGAAAGAATGAGTAGTAGTTTGAGAATTCGGTACCGCTCTTCAAGGTGCTCTGGTTGCCCCTGTCGGCAGTGGATACGTCTAGCTTCGCACTGCAGCTCCAGCTTTTTACATAGCCCTAATTCCAGTTCACTGACCATGATGGCAACGGTTAGAGATCACGTGAATTAGAAAAGTTGTTGTTGCCAGATTAGTAGCCGACGTACACAGCGGTACCCTACCTTGAGGCGAGTCCCATAAAGGACTTCACTACGTCTAGGGATACTTGGGGAGGATGTGCGTGGTAGTAATGACGCCCAAGGCGGGGGCTGCTTTTGTTCTAGTGTGAATATATTAACCTTTCGCAGTGACGAGATGCTTCCCAAGACAACTTCCTGTAACAACGTTTGCATACTTGTTCCACTGCCTGAGAGAACTGATTACCTCGACGAAGCCTGAACCGGAAAGTACATTACCGGGTTCTCTGTTCGTCTGACGAGATAACATTCGCGTTTCTGTCCAGAGCAGAAGTTGCCGCCGAGAAAACTAGCCTCGTGAGCAAATTCCTACAGCACGGTAGTCTTTAATTCGTGCCCGGTGTGACAGAGCACAGCAGGTCGCGTTCTCACATTCTACTCAGTTTATTTTCTTCTCCTTTCATTCGTTGCCGTTCCACTACTCTTTCACTGTCATTCTTTGTTTCTAACAAAGATCAGAGTATATGCTGTCTCCTCTTTTCGAGAAAAGCGGTCTTGATTTAAGTAAATTACTAAGCCCTGCCTACTCATTGTCCCGATTTCTTGTAAGTGAAGCTGGAACCACCTTATTCACATCTAGCAGGTCTACGTACACCGGATTCTTCAATAAAAGGCACACTTTTGTATTCCTTATAGAAAAGACGGCACACTGTCATCACATCTGTCTTTTTAGGCGGGCTGTGCGTTGGCGCTAATATTTAAAGTGCTTGAGCTTTGCCTCTTGCAACAAAATGTGGTGCTAAACTAACAAGCAAACAAATGCTCGATCGATATCCTACTCATTTTTTCCCGCGTTTCCGCACTGACAAGACGAGTACATAATACTCTCCTTCCTCTGGATTTCATGGCGTATTTGACTGATTGATTTATACCTTCACTTAGTCCGTATTTGTAGACCCTTAGATAAATGCTATCAGACCAAGCTGGGGATGCTAACACCCGTTGCGAATTTGCGGTTTCGCTGAATGAGGGTAAAATCCCACCTACATATTCGCCAGGTGATAGCTCTAAAGTTCGGTACTAAGCGTTTCAATGAAATGGGATGACAAGCGGCTGGTTACAGGCTTAAGCAGTACTGCGTTCATGAAAACGTGTAAGGTGGGACCATATATATTATACAAAATATAGCCGCCGCGGTGGCTGAGCGGTTATGGCGCTCGGCTGCTGGCCCGAAAGACGCCGGTTCGATCCCGGCCGCGGCGGTCGAATTTCGATGGAGGCGAAATTCTAGAGGCCCGTGTATACTGTGTGATGTCAGTGCACGCTAAAGAAACCCAGGTGGTCGAAATTTCCGGAGCCCTTCACTACGGCGTCTCTCATAGCCTGACTGGCTTTGGGATGTTAAACCCCCATAGACATAAACATATGAAAAATATATTCGTCGTGCTTCGTCTTGTTAAGAGGGAAAGATGCGGCCCGCCGTTCTCGGGCTGATAAGCTGCTATCTGATACAGAGGCGGCAGATCTGCGCCGATGTGTCATTTATTTCAGCTATACTGGGAAGTATTCATTGCTCACATGTCAGCACTCTGTCCAGAGCAATAACAACAGATAAATCAAATAAGTATGGCGGAAAAATCATATTTATTTTCATATCTTACGACTACTACGAAGCGCGCAGTTGTGCTTTATTTGTCAGTCAAAAATGTCTCTCTTCTTCCTTAGCTGGTACCTCCTTACTGCGCTGTCCCAGCCTGTTTTATTACACTAAAGGGCAACAAACATACGGATCTTGGCAGTCTTGTATACATAGTTCTAGAGAGGAAGACGACACAGAATGCACAGGACAGGCGCGGCCTAGTTCTTTAGAACTTCTGATGAGGATCCTCTGTGTCATCTCCTGTGTCGTCTTCGTCTGTCTAGCGCTATATATACAAGCACTTCGAACCAACTAGCCCTAGCCAAGCTTCTCTTGGTAGTCGTGCCTTGAAGCATGTATGCGAGTTAAGAAATCATGTTTGTGCCCATTGGCGCTGGAAAACCGACAGGGTGAGGTTAACCCAGCACTGACCTTGACGCGCGGAGCAGTTAACTCGCCAGTTTATCACGTATCTATTCAGTAATCTTAGATGCGCGAAGAAGGCACTGTTTTTAGAAGATGCGTTACCTAAAGCACGAATACATGTTTTAGACTACGCAGGCCGTTGATTGGAAGGTAAGAATAGACAGCAGCACCAAGCGTCATCGTAGCATACCTAATTTGACTTCCGCGGTGGAATCTTCCTTCTGAAAACTGGGCCAGATGGCGCCACATGTCATGCAATCTGGAGTCTTGTATGGCCTGTCGCGACATCTGGCATAGCTTTGACCAAGTGGGGATTTAGGCGCGGAAGTCAAATGCTAAAAATAATCATTACAAGTTACCTTAAAAGCGAAAGCGAAACAATTTCTTGCAATCTTAAGGGCATAGTGCATTAATTCCCAATTGACGAAGAAAAACGAAACAATACAGTACGACCGGCTATGACGCCTTCTCTACCACAGGACAGGTTTACTATAATTCATCCCCTGGCAACTGAGTCAGAAGGAACATTTTTTTTTTTGGCGCTTCTACAACTCATCACCACAAAGTACAGTGCCTAAAAGTACTCAAAGTGTAATGAGATGCCGTTTACTTTATTACAAAACAAAGTGGTCTTTACTTCAATGGCACTTAGCCAAATTCACTGCATGTTGCTATGGTCCTATGAAATATTAATTCATAGAATTACCGAATTAAAGTGACATGCCTTGAATTGCCGTACTGTTCCAGCACCCTTTCTGGCGCACATGGAAAGTTCTATGCGAAGTTTCATTACAGTTATATGAGAACACACATGTTATGTGTGTTCAAGGAAAGGAACACACAACGAAAAAAGTATGAGAAGCGGCTCAAAAGTAGAGAATAGAAGGAGACAGAGAGTACACTGATAACGCATCAGTGCATACCGGGAATAAGTGCAGACATTAAGAACTACCACGCAGGAGGGTGTACATCATAAGCCTCTTGGTCAATGCAAATTCGGGCTCTATAGCTTACTGCGGGAGCTTTTTCTAGCCACATGAAGTGAGGATGCGATAAAGAGGCTCCCACCCCGAGATTCTTTCTACATATACCAGGCAGTGGGACATTAAGATATTAACGTTGGAGCTGGAACTTGTCCCAGAGAGCCGAGTCGTGACTGTGCCACCGAAGCCACCCGAGGCGTCTACGCATCTAGGGCCCCTTTAATGACACGTCATCGGTAGGTACACATTGCATTTTATACAAATGGAACTTTCTTCCCGCCCGATAGTGTGAGGCGTTACGAAACGCATGCATGCAGGAACAAGAACAGTGAGCTGGGATTGACTGCACGGATCCATTACTGAAGAAGCTACAGCAAACAAGACAGGACAAAGTGAGAAGAAGCGACGCATGTATTGCTGGACTCTTGGCTGTACTTTAATCAATGAAAAGGCAAAGGGACAGGAAGTGAGTAGAGCAATGCTTGTCGCAAAGCAGACGAAAAATTAGGGGGGGGGCACCTTGTTAACCTCAAGTGCGGTGAGGCGAAAGCCTTTAGCGCGGTGTTGCTGCTTGTGTCGCTGTTGATTAAAGAATACACACGGCTCTGATCCAGCGGCTATTCGACAGCGTAATCTGTTGTTGCGGAGGCCATGTGCCGAAGAAAGTAGCGCACCGCACTTGCGCAGAGATTTAGCAGCTGCACTGTCTGCGCAAGGGCGGCGCGCTACTGTCTCCGGTACCACACGACTGATGACGTCATCATTTTGATTGACAGCTATAGTGTGACGCTGTTCTGCGAACATCCGTGCTGGCGAGTCACGAACCTATAAATGATTTCGCCTTAAAAAGTAACCAAAGATACAATGCACACCAACTGCTCATGTCGCAAGGCAGACGAAAAAGGAAAATGATGAAAATGCATCTTAGATTGCTACCCCGGCTACAATGGGACACGCGCAGTGGGTGTACACTAAATATATTTGTCTGAAATTAAAGTTCAGCCTTGAGTACCGTACTGCGTGAGTCGCTTCTTCTTACTTCGTCATGTGTTGTAAGCTGTGGCTTCTTCACCAATACGTTACTGAGGCTGGGGCATTATTTCATTTTTAGTGATTTCCCGGATTAGTTAGCAGATCTAAAGGACAGCATTGGGCCAGGGTGCGGGAAAGGTAAAGAGGAATCGAAGCGAAAAACATTTTACATAAAACGCTCATAAGATGCACTGTTGTTCATAGCAGCTATAGGCGCGTGTAGATTCGGAGTTGATTTTTTGTGTAGAATTGGTAGCGCAAAAACCCACAGGGACACAAAAAGACAACACCACAAAGCGCTAACTTCCAACATAAGATTTATTTCGTGAAAGACGGGTGGTTTTTATACTGACTTATCATGCACTACTATCAGACCACCGCTAGCACCGCATATCAGACAAATATAGGATCTCCTTTGGCAACACAGCAACTGAAGGACTAAATCTTATGTAGGAATTAATCTTATGTTGGAAGTTAGCGCTTTGTGGTGTTGTCTTTCTGTGTCCCTGTGTTTTTTTGCGCTACCAATTCTACCCTTGAAAATGTACCAACAAGCCCAAGTTTCTACCCTTCTGATTTTTTGTGCCACGAACGCTCTATCAAGCATAACCCCCCCTATGCCGAAGTATTACACTTAAGTGCAATATCATTACATAGCTACTAAGCTGAAAATCCGCAGATGTGGAGTAATAGTTTTCTTTTCTTTACTTCATATTTGCAGGATTTATATACAGAACGTTTTGCCCACATATCAAAATCTGGGCGCAGGGATAATTTTATGCCGCTTTTTTTTAACTAAGACGGCCAATTCCAATTGCCGTGGCGGCTCTCTAAATAATAAAAAAGTGTATATGTTCTTCCATTCTGTGCAACTAGGAGAATATCAGCAGGCCGCGCAAGCAGCGTCTAAACCGAACAAAGAACAGATCACTTTACATAAGCCGAAACAGTACACGGCGACTTTTTTTATATTTATTAGCACAACTCGGCGACCTGCCTCCGGTGTACGCTTCACTTGTCGTTGTGTCAGCAATAACAGCCTCGGATCTTGTGACCTGCACATAGGCGAACGTGCTCCACCGCTCATGTTATCGTTCTTCTGGAAGCATTACCTTTCACAGACGTTAGAATGATAGTTTATCCGCTTTAACGTACCGAAGCAACACGGGCTATGTGGTACGCCGTAGTGGAGGGCTCCGGAATAATTTCGACCATCTGGGGTTGTTTAACGTGCACTTACATCACACAGTACACGGGTCTCTAGCATTTCTCCTCGATCGAAAGACGTTAGAATGAATATGGCTTTTGCCTATGGCGATAGCCCGCGCATGGCCATACATGGAGAACACCAAGCTGCTTCTCTCACTTAACAGCCGGCCGTTTATATTAACCTTAAAGCGCTAAGTCTCTTGTTCTGCAGAAAATCAGGCGTCGTCGTTGTTGGCGTTGTGAGCGAAAAATTCCTCAAGAAGCAACCTAGGTGGTCACGTGACCTTGTGACGTCATCACAAGGTGCCCACCGAATTGTGAGAAAACTGACCACTGTTGCGAGTAGCAGTTAAATTATTGACTGGTCGTGAGGGGTTAAGCGGGAAGAGGAGCCTGGGTCGCACAAGCCCCACCAAGGGCAGCACGTGCCTGCCATCGCGAGGCAGTGGCGGATCACTTAACCGCTGCACCATTGCGCGAGGGATGGTATGATGACTCCCAGGGTGATATGAATGTAAAGTAGAGAATGACCAATTCCATATATACTGGCATTAACCAATTATCGCTATCGCGTCATACCCTGAAGGCGGAGCTCAAGTGACCCCTCCAAAGTTTTGCAACTGTTCCCTGCGCAGACAAAAAAAAAAACACGAGAAATGCACAACGGCTTCAGTAAACAAAGAATGCCAATGTTCATGATCTAGACTGCAACAGAGAGTCGTTAGGAAAAAATTGATGTGACCGATGGGCACTCGTGCAAATGACTTCAAGGGGCTTGTGATGTACAGTCACGAGCAAATTATTTACACAATGACGTCACAGGACTGGCGAAAATAGCACCGCGCGGATGGCGCGGCGCTGTGCTTTACGAACACACCTGGAGCTTTTGTTATTGGCGTGTTCGTAACCGCAGCGCCGAGCGTTGCTATTTGCCGCTCCGGTGGCACGTCACTAGTGCTAATTTTACTTGCGACTATGCTCTTATATTAGACGTGAAAACGAGGCTATTGTGATTTATAGTTATTTTGTTTTATTTGTAAGTACTGCAATATCATCCAGGATATTAGCAGGATGGAACACACGGATACTTACCTTAGATAGGCAGAAAAAATAATCAAGTATAACAATAATAAT
Source organism: Amblyomma americanum (assembly GCF_052857255.1). NCBI lineage: Eukaryota > Metazoa > Arthropoda > Arachnida > Ixodida > Ixodidae > Amblyomma > Amblyomma americanum. The sequence continues at coordinate 19,037,237 of NC_135503.1, read as the reverse complement.
TGTTTTTTTTTTGGGGGGGGGGGGAAGGAAATGGCGCAGCATCTGTCTCATATCTCGTTGCACACCTGAACCGCGCCGTAAGGGAAGGGATAAAGGAGGGAGTGAAAGAAGAAAGGAAGAAGAGGTGGCGAAGTGGAGGGCTCCGGAATAATTTCGACCACCTGGGGATCTTTAACGTGCACTGACATCGCACAGCACACGGGCGCCTTAGTGTTTAGCCTGCATAAAAACGCAGCAAGAATTAAACACAAACCCCTGGTGCCACAAAAATGCATCAGTGCTAATAAAACGTGGAGATCACACTAAAGATTACAAATCAAGACGCCAGCAATAAAAAGTTCTGCAAAGTTCGTGAAACTGCATAATTGTCGACCTTATTACATTCATTAACAGTCCTATAGGGAAGAAAGAAAACTTGAAGTAATAGCTTATGTAAACAGGAAGGCATTGTGAGGGTTTGCCTCGGCCGTTTATTGTGTACTTTAAAAAAGAAATTATATACGAAATTTCTATGTTGCAATGCCCTTTGTTTAATTAAACAAAACTCAGGCGCAAAACTTCATTTCTCTGTTTTGATTCAGGTGGGCTGTTTAGCCTTTGTTAAAAGAGGTGTTACTGAAGTTCGTCCAGAGCTGTCGCGAATGAAACGAACTCCCTTTTCTCGTATACAGTTGAGACAACTTATAACAAACCTGCAGCTCGTGCGGATTGCGTTCGTTGTACCCGACGTTGGTACTAAGTGGGCTTCCCATATTTAAGCCATTACCTCAAAGTCACACTAAACTGCCATTTATATCTAAAACGGTGCGTAAGGTGCAACTGCTCTTTCAAAGCAGGCCCTACGCTTTCCAAGCTTTCCAGCGCGTTTATATCCTCCTGACTGAGATCTGTGTTGCGAACGATTTGCTCTCTCAACGCGTTATAACCAAACGAAGTTGAAGTGCTCACAGCCGCTGGGGCTAGGTATAGGCCTTTTGCTATCACCATAAGATTATTTTCATTTAAGGAATGCTCGTAATTTGCGTACAATGGGCCCACAGGTCCAGACAGATGTGCATAAATGGCACGTTGCCGCAAATGCGCATGCGTCTGATCACGTGGGTTTTCGACATTGCTGTCTGTATTTTCCTGTTCATGCAGCGACGAATCTAGAGCGCTTTATGTGAGCGCAGAAGGTACCAAGTCACTGGGGTCAACTGCACCGTCTGCTGCCGAGGCGCAGCCTGCAGATTCAAACCATGCTCAAACGCTGCAGATGGTGGACAGCCGAACGGCAAGGGACGCGTTCCACATGACCGGCTTATCCAGCAATGCATTCGAAGTTTTTAAACCGCTGCCGCTGGTTAATCACTTACCCTGCGCAGTTGTCTCGCTCCCGACGATGCCGCCTGATGCCCCGGTCTCAGACCCACACTTTCTTCTCGTCTTTCCCGCTTTGCGTACTCGGATCACAAGCACGCACCGATGGACATTTTAGGCCTTCCGCCCACGCTTCGTTGGCCCTTAAAAAGTTTCAATGTAGGCTTTTTTGCCGGTTTCTGGAGTCGCCACGTTATCCTTGGGGCGGTGACACGCAGGCTGGGAGACGTTCCTGGCTCGCTGCACTTGAGGGTGCCTTGAATCGCGGGATCACAGTGGATCGCCAGGAAAAGGCCAGCTCAGCAGGCTTCAGGAACGGATCTGCCTGTAAATGCCGTGCCAGGGCCGGTCTGGAACGGACGCTAGCGCTCCAGACAGGCTTTGGCCGTGTTTGTGCACACACCACGCGCCACTGATCTTTATTTTTGATCGCTTTCAGATTTCTCAGCCGGCACTAAAATGCCCATTCTTAGAGCGATCTTAGCGCCTCCGTGGTGTGGCGTAGGTGGACGCTAAAAGGAAGCTCGGGGTTTCGACTGCATATATGGGCGGGTTTACGGTGCCTCCTCGTTCTCTCTAACCTATTGTTGCGGCCACGGTTCTTCGTTGTATTTGAGACCAAGTGCCGTAGCTGTAATGCATATTTTGACGGTAGTATCCACCTCGTTCGTAATAAACGAGCGTTCGTTACTACTGCGGCTGTTATGAGCGCAGGGTTGCCAGATAATAGCTGCGTAATCTAATGTCGAAAGTACAATAGTTTTTAATCAATAAACAAAGAAGAAGATGTGGACAGTTTTAACGCAAGTGTGAAAAAAAAAGAATTTTTCATTAACACAGCCGGCTCCAGAACTGACATGTCTGGTCCAGATTTGATCTCTTGAAATTCATAGACAGAGATATTTAAAGCGCTTGATTTTTTGATGGCATAACATTACGAGCCCAGTACCTAAAATCATGTGGATTTTATTTGCGAAAAACTTACGCAGAACAGTTTTGTTTTGTTTTTTTTTTCTATAAATACACCACCATTTCCCAATTTTCGCAGCAAGAGGCAACTTTTGAAGAGCCACATTAAGCTGCAATTCATCACAGGTATTGCGAACTTCAGAGTAAATAACACATTCACCGGCATGTAACTTAATCTTTAGATCAACATTACTCGCAATGTCATGAATAAATATCAAAAACAGAAGATATCTGAAACAAAGCCTTGAAGAATGCAGATCAGTGATTTTCCAAAACGCTAACAAAGACAAGTACGAAACCTGCACTTCACAGCATTTAAACGTTTGATCAAAATGTGCTTTGACAAACTCGCAGAGAAGCCTGTTTTCTTTCTCTTAAATTTTAATACGCATTTTAGCGGCACAAGTTTGTGCGATGGCAGCGCCGCAGCGGGGACGCGCATGCAGTCGTGCTCACCATAGTGTAGTCAAGCGGCAACAGATGGCACTGCTAAATCAAACATCCTTTTGTTGTTGTTGTACATTGCAGATATAATGAAAAGGGAAAGACGTAGCTGTTTGCAAGGGGGAGCAGTATGCTTGGCCAGGGAATGTTTTATGGCTGGCGCTGTAGCACAAATAAAACAGCAGAGAACTGCAAATAGGCGGCGCGGGTTGGCTAGACGCAGTCGAATAGTTCACGCGTCTTGCACATCGTTCCAGACGTTATTTCAAAGGTTATTACATCAGCAGCAAGAAACAGCAGCAAAAACGGTCCAAGAAAAATAAGACGTTTGGAGCGCCTCTGTTATTGCCTGTCATCTACGACCAATTCTGGACTTCATTTTAGTATTCTTTATGGGAAAATGCCTGTTAATAAACAAGAAATTATGGGGAAGCGTTTAAGAAGCCTAATAGGACAGTAAAGAATTAACGTCGCCTCTGCATGTTTCCTACAATTTGCCAGCTACATGTTGCTACGGCTAATGCTACATGTTACCGTGGTCACGTGACGTTGCGACGCTGTCGCCTTTTCTACCAACCAGCGATTTTTGTGACCAACGCAAGAGGCGAAATCGCATGATGTGAAGTGTAAAGCTGTCGCATCAGTAGTTATTTAAAGGTGAAAATAGATATTACAGCGCACCGTATTTTCCATAATTAACAGACAAAAGGGTTCGCTTCTCAGCTGTGTAGTGGAGCCCTATGACATCCTTAAATAGGAAACGGTCTCGAAAGCAGCGGACAAGGGTTTCACTTGGCGAGATATAGAGCTCAAGAGGTGTCAAGTGCACGGCTGTGAAGAATACTCCACTGATTGTTGCTTTTGTCAATCGCGGTAGATAAAACAATAATACAGAAGAACAACCATCCGATGCAAGGGCTGATTGAAAAGACACACAAATGCAGGTGCAAATCTGAGATCACTCTGCGCTTTGTTTTCATTTTGTTTGTTTCACCCGGAGCTATGCTATTGTACCACCTTTTTAACGCTTTTAATCAACTTCGTCTGCGCCAGCAAACATTTGAGCGTAATATTTATTCATTTCTTGACAATGCAAAGGAATGGAGAACAAGTGCGTGAATAAAGTTATCTGCTAAAAAGTCTCGCTGTCATATACGAGGTCACAAGTCGTTGGAGACAGACGTCCTCGCTGAACGAGGCCTGACGTCGCCTTCGTCGGCCAGGCGTCGAGAGAGCGCGTTCAGGGACTTCTCCAGCTGGTGTCCTTGCTGGGTTAGGATGTTCATGCGCTCCAGGAGGTGCTTCAGACTGCGCTCCATGGCCTGCTGGTGCTCGTACACCTTCTCCACCGTGTACTGGAAAAAGGAGAATTCGCAGAAATAACCACATGTTGCAGAAGCTGGAAACCAAGAAAAATGTGGGAGGGTCATAACGGTGTTCAACCGAGCAGACGTGCGAAAGCATGTGTTTAGCCTGGTTGGCTCATGGCTTTGTTTCGTGCTTAGCTTGTGCTTAGTTTAACAAGAGACGTGATTGGCTGTGGCAACTTGCTCGGCTACTGGATGATTACTTTGTAAATAATATATATAGCTCGTTCCCGCATATAAACGCGTGTGATAAATACCATGCTGAAAAAAAAGTGGCGATAGCATAGTGCTGTCGGGCAGTGGCCAGTGCAGCAATATTTATTTTATTTCACCAGGTTGGCCAAGGTCACCCGCAAGGTCAAGCTTCACAGAAGATCCATGGTTGGAACGGTGTTAAATAAGGTCATGAGCTCAAGGTCATACTGCACAAAAGATTTTTCCATGTAATTGCCTAATGTACTGCTTTCGCACTACAACCAACGGGGTTTTTGTTATTGTCGTAATGTGAATTTAAGGGAAATTGCATTTTGAGCGCTTAGTAGTTCTAGGTACGGTAATAGGATGTTGTGTACATGCTGCGGCCCTAACACCTGTCACTGCAACTGAAAAACATCGCGATTCCACAGAAAAACGGAAGAAGTGGAGAAGAGCCCATCTTCAAAACGTGAAGGCATGAAACGAAAAGGGTTAAAATTGGCCATACTGCTGATATCAACCGCACAGAGGCAGGAATGGGGTACAGCGTCAATATAAATTCGGCGTATAAAGCACAAAAAGATGCCTCGCACTGCGAAAAGCCTTCCAGTACACTAGAGTTCTCTTTGACTAGGTAGGCACGTGGCCTCTGGAAAAAATATTTTAACTGTGTGTGTAACCGATAGCAGAGTTATTAAGCATTCTGCCAATTGTTGTCCTTAATCTGTAAGCAAGGAGCACAATCAGAAGCAGAAGCATTATGCTGATAGTTTATGTACCTACTAGCTAAACGAAACTTCGAGTGAATATTAAAACAAAATTGATTGGCGCGATAGCGTGAACTAGTGTAGAACAGAATTTTAATAGCACTCATCGCGCCACCTCTTTGCACCTTATTTATGGCCTTAGAAATACCGCCTGTTAGCCAACTTCGTACTAAAAAATAACGCCACGTGCAGACAAAACCACAGCGAGTTCATGTCACATGATAGTCTGCTAAGAATGCTTTTGTTATCGTAACCGCGAACGAAAGTTCTCACCTTCTCGTCTTGCCTTTTGTGCTGATCCATTTGAATGTTGATGCCAATCATTCTTCGCAACAAGATGGCCAATTTGGTCTTCTTGTTGGGCTTCAGAGTTCTTTTCTGCACGACGACTCTACGTCGAACCCATGTAGGCAGCATCGTTTCCACAGTGAGCACCAGCTTAACCTGCGTAGAAATAAATGGTGGTCATATTTTGGTGGCGCTCACAAATTGGTTCAAAAGAGTTAGTAAGAATTCCCTTAGCGATATCTAAGTTGCCAGCTGGACTACGAAGTTATATGCACTGAACAACCAACAGGACCGAGCAATGTAGTGCCATGGGGCTCGGCTGCTGACCTGAAAGATGCGGGTTCGATTCCGGCCGCTGCGGTCGCATTTTCAATGGAGGTGAAATGCTATAGGCCCGTATGCTGTGCATTGTTAGTGCATGTTAAAGAATCCAAGGTGGTCGAAACTAATCCTGAGCTCTCCACTACGGCATCTTTCATATCCCATGTTGCTTTCGGGCCTTAAATCCCATATTATATGTTGCGGGTTGTCCCACAAAAACAAGCTAATGTCTACAAAATTTGATAATTAGTAGCGCCTGTGAGCATAAACCTCGGGTTTATCGTCCAGTAATACGCTATGTTCTTATTCGCGAACAAGGGCGCTTTATTCGAGAGCCCAAGGAGTTGTCTCGGGCTCATCATTTTTCCATCCTTTGAGTAACCTTCGTATTCGACGCCTTGACGTCTTGGAAAGATACAGATTGCTGAAAAGGATGAAATGAAAACATCATTTGGGAAGAGGCTCGTCAATAGTGACCCATTATCGAGAGGAAAAATGATGCTTTCATGAAGAATGCGCATGCGTCAGCGAATGTCTGCCATTAATTGATTCTAAACTTGCCTGCATTCCTAGCCTCTTTAGCTCGGCCTGTTCCAGGACTTCTTTGATGTCGTCGACTGCGAGACCGACCAGCAGGTTGGACGTGATGATGGTCATGAGCACGATGAACATGGCCATCAGGATGTACGAAGAGGTCTCGTAGGGCAGCACATTCTCGGTGAATATGCTGTCGTACTCGATTTCGCCTACCATCATCACTGTTGTCTTCATAATCGCCTTCCAGGGGGTGTCAAACGGAGCCTGCACTCAGCGCAGGAAAAGAAAATGCGGCTTTGGAAATCTTGCTTTTCTTAGAACTCGGAAAGCGAAATCACGATCCATGACAAGCGGACGCAGCCGCTTCAAGGCAGAGAAGAGGCTTAAGAAAGCGTCCTAGTGTACTCCACCCTTCTCTCTCGGAATGTATTTTACATTTTGAGTGAAGCAAAGGTATCAAGAGATTCTTTCTCAGCTTGATAAGCTGGTTCGAAGACTTACAGGGTGGTTAAGTTTTGCATGGAGAATTAATACGGTACTTCTCAGCGCAATGATGCCAGGCACCGGTAGCTGCACAAGCAAAGTTTTTTTTTTTAACAATTGCTTAGAGTCTTTCTATTCTTCTCTCAAGTGAAAAGCTTTGCTCCATTTCATCTACAGCTTTCCAATAGAAATATCGCGCAAGCATTCGGAACACCAGGCTAAAGTTAATTCTATGCTCTTACCTAATACTTCGAAACGAAATAATCAACACAATTTTTCCCTCAAGAAGCGAGGAAGCATCAACGCGCGCTGGGCGCCTACACCAATCGCGCCTTCCTCTTTTATGCTGAGGCCTCTTTCGTACCTGGTTCTGCAGAAGTGCGAAGAAGGTCAGGGCGAAGGCCACGATGAAGAGGAAGAACACCATGAAGAACTGGCAGAAGGTGCTGAGCACGTTAGTGAACATGACGACGTAGATTCCCAGGAAAGGCAGCTTCCTGATGTAGATCACCAGCAGAGCCCAGCTGAGGAACACGGATACGACGCCCAGGTGCCACTGCCAAGGCTGCACAGATACGTCATGAAATCCCTTACATCCTCATCCTTTCCCCTCCAGACCACGTGGACACGCTTAAGGGATTACTGTAGCGCGGATTTTAATCAACACCTTCAGGACAGGGCAAGAACGAAAGGTCAATGCACCAGTTGTGTCACTACAACAGCGTCTAAGAGCTGAGTAAGTTGTTCCAATAAAAATTTCTAGCAGTCCAGTTTGTTCGTCTTAGCAGCGAAACTATAGACTGACTGACTGACTGACTGACTGACTGACTGACTGACTGACTGACTGACTGACTGACTGACTGACTGACTGACTGACTGACTGACTGACTGACTGACTGACTGACTGACTGACTCACTGACTGACTGACTGACCGACTGACTGACTGAGACTGACTGACCGACTGACTGACTGACTGACTGACTGACTGACTGACTGACTGACTGACTGACTGACTGACTGACTGACTGACTGACTGACTGACTGACTGACTGAGTGGTTTTGATTGATTGACTTATTTGTTGATTGTATCAGTGAATTATACCTGCCAGTGATAGAGACGGTTGTAAAAGTGTTCAAGTAAGAAAAATAAGTACGGCATGCTAGAACTAAAGCAATGTAAACTATCAAAAAAGCGCGACAATACCTCAGGAACTCCAGTCGACGCCGAGCAGTCTGTGAAGTTGAAGACAAAGAGAAGCGAGCAGACGTAGCAGCTCCACTCGGACAGATTTTCCAGATCAAGGTAGTTCCATCGAGTGTTGTACATTTGGAAAACCTGCAGTCGCAGAGCTCGCATTCTTCGATTTGCTTCGCCACAGTTGCACAGGAAAAATTACTGACCTCTTTGAGTAGAAATATGAGAGACACCATGAATATGATAATCTTGGCCTTCCGGGCGAAGTCCGTCTGCATGTACTGTCCTTCGTCGGACGCCTCACCAATAACGGCGCACGTGTTGTACCTCGAGATGAACCTGAGAAGGTAACAGAACCCGCGAAGGGGTGTGAGAGGGGTGAGTTCAAGGTAAACTCTCGCTCACATAATTCAAGCTGATGATGCTCACGAGCAAGTGGTGTTGAAGTGCGGGAAGTCTAGCGGACATGGCGCCGGTGTGCCCATGGCGAAAGACGTGAGGCAACCCAGGAAGAGCATATATATGGACATAGTGCCGTAGTACACGTAGCGGCCGTAGCTCTCCCACTTGTGCAGAAGCAGGCTCTTGCACAGCTCGTGGCCAAGCAGTGCTCGACGTCTTTCGTTTGCCTGCGGCCATGATAGAAAAAACGATGCAGTCACGGCACTGTCCACCCTTACAAAAATGGCCTATATACAGTCTATAGACTTATGATAGCCTCTATTGCCTTCCTATAGATATTTCTTTTTGTCTATTCATAGTATATATATATATATATATATATATATATATATATATATATATATATATATATATATATATATATATATATATATATATATATATATATATATATATATATATATATATATATATATATATATATACTGCCTATAGACAAAAGCGTACTAAATGTGCATGGCCATGAATCTATAGAATATCTATAGAGTGTTCATAGGCTGTTTATAGGATTTGTATTGCCTATAGACTGTTCTCTAGGGAGTGTCTATAGAGAGTTTATTGATTTATAGACAGAAGGCCATGGGCAGTCGATAGACTGTAATGAAATTTTTGCAAGGGCAGCCAGCATTCGCAAAACCGAACGAGAAGCGCTTAACATTCATAAGCTTTGCTCACTGTTAGCAAGCGCCGGACCCTTTAAGGTTGAGGAATGTTCCTAGCTGCTCATAGCTACACTTGAAGGGGGTACAGAGGGCAAAACACTTGTCTAGAAAGAGTGAAGTGTGTGTCGTGCAGCTCCCAAAGACACTGCGACCAGGAAGGCAAAACATCACGTGGAATTCCTACGATTTAACTGCCCATGCTTACATTTACACCATTTTAAACAAATTTTATCGCTAGACATCGACTGTTCAGCCCTACACGCGCCCAGAACGTGTTCTGGACAAGCTTTTCGCACTCTGTAGGTTCGAGCGTGAAATCAAGGACCATTTGAACCATAGAGTTTCATAGTAGTACCTAGATTACAAGCAGGTGGCGCTAGACTCCATTTACTATACAGAGGCGCAGGGATACCTGGAAGATGTGTTTTCATATATATATATATATATATATATATATATATATATATATATATATATATATATATATATATATATATATATATATATATATATATATGGCTCGGCTATTGTTGGGCACGAAACGTGGATGTATTGTACCAAAACAATACAACTCTTATCGCGACAAACCTGGAAGAAATGCTTTGACAGTTATGATTCAAGCTTAACATTTGTGCTAAATTGTTGCAGAACTGAAAAACACACTACTAAAATCATTTCGTCAACCCGAAGAGGAGTGAATTATGAGGCAGAATTCATCTTTTCGGCCCAACACTAGCCAAGGCAATGTAGAAACCTCGCCTTCCTCTCATTTCTGAGGTGAATGAAGGGCTCTTTAAGAAACTCGCATAGGCAGTGGCGTCAGCTTTCCCTCTTGGCAATGTTGAGAAACTCTAGCTTTGGCCCCGCAGAATTGTAATAAGTTCCCTCCACAGTCAAGAGGGGCAGCTATGCGCCTTACATTTCGTACCCCTCGTAAAGTTATCAGCTATGTTCTTCAAGCGATGTAGATTAGTTTGAAAATTGAGCCAGCCAGTGCCAGGCCAAAACGTGGCCAGCTAAAATTTTCTGCTCCTTCAGTGTACGCGCTACTCCGATACTGTCCTGTATCAGCTGAATTAAAGTCCAAGATACTGAGCTCCTAGCAAGTGTCTATATTCATTCGATCGGGAGGGCCAGCGACTGTCAACCGAGAAACCGCCAACCGATAACATAAAATAACGCGACAATGCTCCACCGGCTCACCACTGATCTCGATTTAGATTATCGCCTGCTAACCAAAGTGCTGTGCTTTGCTCCGACTTCTCTGGGCTGTGGTTATGCGCGCAGGGCCCTCACCATCAGCATGCCGACAACATGAGAGCTTCATGACATCGGCAGCGATGGACGCAAAATGTTATACTTGCACCTAATTCGTAGGTCACCGCAAGGCCAACTGTGTACGCACCATAATCATCAGTGGGTGATTCTGCTTGAGCGTCCCGAAGTCCTTCGAGTAGAGAGGTATGCCAGGAAGCACGTTGCCGTTGTCATCGTACACTTTCCTAACTGTGAAAAAAAGATGCGTGTCATTGGTAATAGTCAATTCTGATTTGGCTTAACTGTGTTCCTTCAGAGCACAAAATCTGGAACTAATCAATAAAAAAATTGTTAAAATCGGTCCTGCTGAATGACTGTCTCTGCGTGCCTTTCTGCTTTACACAGGAGCCCAGAATTGTCCACGCAATATTCCAATTCAGTTTTGCCGTCTGGCTTCAGTTTTGCAAGGGGAAAGCCGTGAGGGTGCGGCAGTCTTGGCATTTCTGTGCACAACCTCGATGTGTGCTTTCATATCCAACTTCATTGACAATGGACTGAGAAAATAGTGAAACTCGGCGAGTAACCGAATATGTGCTTCGCTATGGATTTTAAAAAATGTGTTTAAAGAATGGCTTCAGTAAAAAGAACAAAAAACATCGTCCAACGCTAGCTTATCGTATTTGAAGTGTAGATAAATTTCTGCATAACATGTAATGAGAGGAGCATTTGAAACATTATGGGAAACCATTTTAAAGTATGACATTGACTGCTTATCAATGGCCGCTATCAGTTTGGCATTGTTTGACTGCAACGTTCTTTAATCTTCTCCAAAGGAGAACAAAACACACCAGACGACACCAGAGTGTACGTCGAAAGAGAGGTTATAAAGGAATACTGTTCTTAAAAACATCTTCGGTAAAATAAGGGTACAAACACACCTGAATCCACATCGCGGTGTTAACGCCTATGGGCCGCCCTTCCCCGCAAGCTTACACAAAGCGTAGCAATGGATGAAAGCACTACTGTTCAGTTCTCATGTGCCATAGCTCCAAATTACCTAATATTGTCTCGAGGTTTAGGTTATCATTAAAAAAAGAGAACAAGGTATTAATCAACCTAAATTGGCTGTATTCGTGTCATTATAGCCTTATTAAGAACTTAGGACTATGCCCTCATGACAATTAGGGTTACTTTAAAAAAATCTCGCCTGGAACTGTCGAGTCAGAGTCCGAGTCGCTATCATCATCGGAGTCTTCGTGTCCGCAGCCGCAGAATGCGTCGTCCAGGAACTGGTACTGATACGTGACTGACTTGTTTGGTCCTCGTCCGAAGCGGCTTCGACCAAAACGCAGTTGTCGAACACGAGAGTAGCCAAATCTGAGACCCAAGGCAACACGAAGTAAAAATATGTTTGCCTTAAGAAGTCAGGCGTGAGCCATGTGCACTAGAGTCACTGGAAGAAAATGTGTGCACTAGTCATCCACTTTAAGCTGCTCGTGTCGCCCAATAGCGTTAGATGCAGTACACTGTGGGAACGTAAAGACGTTTGCAGTTCGGTCATAGGACACGTTTTCAGTGAAAGCAAGCGGTAAAACAACAACATGGTACTGTGCTCATCTTCAGTAGCATTTGCTGATGTTCACTTAGTTTCGCTCACCTTTCTGAAGCAGTTGTCACGCCTCCTTGGCTTGCCTTGTGCAACAATAAACACAAGCAATGATATGACACTACAAACCTCAAGACCGACCTAAGCGCAAAATAAAAAATAGCATTATCTGCTTTGACTTGAGGTCCTGCGTCACAATTTGGCGTCACAGTCTGTTGAAAATCAGGATGAAGCAGCGTAGCTCGCATCCAAGAATGGTTTGTGGCAAGCAAAGCATTGCCTCAGTGATCAAAACTACAGTCTGATAGATAAACTTTAAGCAACGCCCTGCGTACAAGTCAGCAAAAGCCCACCTACCTGGCATCGTGCGGATCAGGCTTCGCAAAGGTGTCTGGTGGGTTCCGTACTGATCGCTTTCTATGGAGTTCTGCAGCAGTTCCCTCCAGAACTTGCTCTTCAGCAGTGCCTCAACAACACCCCTAAAAACAAAACATACGCAGGATTCGGACCTCCATTCTTCGAAAGCGCCATTTAGTAACCTAAAGAAGCTGAATATCTTCAGTTATAATCTTACAGAAATATCTGCGCGCTATTAACTCGACAGCGTTAAGGATCCCATTCAAAGGAAAACCCGGCGTCATCGGGGGAGGAGCTTGCAAAAGATTTTCAAGGAAGCAATCTAAGTGGGCCACATAAATGGCACACCTAGGTAACACGGGGCTCACCTAGGTCACGTGACCTTTTGACGTCATCACAACTTGCCCTCCAGATTGCGAGTAAACTACTGTAGCTAACGGCAGGCGGTAGCTAAATTAATTATTGGTCGCGAGAGGTTCCTCGGGAAGATCAACCCGGGTCTCATAAGTCCCAACCGGCGGCTTTGTTTGAAACAGCCCCCTGCCGGAGCAGTGGGGCGTCACTTCACCACTGTCACCGACTCCACGCGATCTATGAATGCAAGAGTAGAGAATGACCCATTCCGCATATATAGGCATTGATCCATTAACACTATCGCATCATACTCTTTAGAGGAAGCTAAAGTGTCTCTTCCTGTTTCTTCGTGAAATTCTATAAATTGAAAGGCCGCACGCAGTGAACAAGAAGCCGCACCTGTGGTCTTCCTCGATGGCAATATCGAGGCAGTTCTTCTTGTTGGCGTTTCTCTTGCAGACGAAGTCGCGCACATCTTTGCGTTCGAGCAGAAGGTCCACAACCGTCGTGTTGCCAAACTGGGCCGCGATGTGAAGTGGCCTGTTCTGAGGAAACAATGCTTTACCTTGGCCGCTGTTACAGTGCAAATGTGAATCGTGCTTGTAATAGCAACGAGTGTAGAAGTCATCTGAGATGGAAACGTACCAGCCCCATTAAATCTTAGAGAAGCTCGCACTTGTTTCCTGGACTGACTCGGAAGTGGCACTACTGGCAATTTACCGCAAGAAAACTTACTGACGTCATTTGCAGATAAATTTTCATGGTATGGGGAAGCGCATATGGTGTGTACCATACGCTTGAAATCAGAATTCGCATTAGTCTATTGCTAGGCAAATAATGATACACATGAGAAGCTGGTTAGCGTGTGAAAAGGAAAAAGTATGCATTTCATACTCAGCAAAGTAACGCTGTGGAAGCTCCAAAGCTAATGCACTCGAAAAGCAGCCTTACGCTGACCGTTTCAACCTGAAACCACCGGGCCACCACTCAGAGAGGAAATGTCCAAAATTCGGAAGAGTTTAACAGGAAGCAACGCAGTATACAGCAATGCACGGTATTTAAACGTCGTCACACTACGGAATGGCCATTTTGCCAAGGTTAAGGCACGCTCGATTACAGACCCGTGTGGTTGTGGAGTGCACAGAGTTCACTCTTTTTCAACACCTCATAAAAAGAAATCGCCCTACACATTACAGAATAAAATAGACGCGACAGTAGGTTCTGATATGACGTGACTAGTGCTCCATTTGGATGGAATTTCGTGGCGCACTCGATAGATGGCGTCACGACTTAAGATCACGCGCTCAGTGTGGCATTATCGGCACGTGTCGGGTTCCTCGAACAATCTCCAGTACAAGCTCCTGTCTATCTTGCTCTGTGTTACGAACGTACACAGCTAGACATTTGACAGCGTCGCACAACGTAGAAATGAGACAGCTCTACCGAACTGGGCCTCTTACCGACCTTCATCTTGTCGACGCTGTTGACGGACGCTCCGGCGCCCAGGAGCTTGGAGACGGTGTCGAAGTTTCCCTTCTTGCACGCCACAGTGAGCGGCGTCCACTCGTAGTAGTTCTTGGCTTCCAGGTCGGCGCCGGCCTCCACCAGGATGGCGGCAGTCTCGCTGTACCCGCCTTGCGCCGCCACGTGCAGGGGCGTGTTCCAGTGGATGTCCGTTTCGTTCACCAGACGAGCGTCTTGCTTCACGATCTCGCGCACCACACTGCGGGAGGAACGAACTCTCTTAGTTTACTCTCAAGAAATCTGACACTACATTATACATTTTTTTGCTTTCCTTCCCAAATTCACTTCAGTGAATCAATATTTAATAATATTGAAACACAAACGCTCGCAAGGCCTCCCGAAAACGCAGTTATGACCTTACCCCCATGCAGTCTCTTAATCCCCTGGTCATTAGATTTTACTCTGGACACCTGTGCGCATATCAGGTTTATGTGAAAAGCTTATGAGCCGCGCTATAGTGGCCCCTATACAGTGCTTGAACAAACGCCCCGGTTAGCTATCGTGTCAACTGCACATCTCCAACCAAAAATTTTAACTTTAACCCAACGTTTCGAAGCCCACTCGGCTCCTTCATCAGGGGTGACTGAGGGCAGTAGCTAGCGTCTTTTCCTCCATCATCAGGGGTGACTGAGGGCAGTAGCTAGCGTCTTTTAAAAGACGCTAGCTACTGCCCTCAGTCACCCCTGATGAAGGAGCCAAGTCGGCTTCGAAACGTTGGGTTAAAGTTAATATTTTGGTTGGAGATGTGCAGTTTATTATAAGCCTTCAAACCCAACCAGACAGGCAAATCTGTCAAAATGTTTAGTTTTCTAGCTATCGTGTCGCACCCGCGTCGCCTGTCACTGATAGTCGCTGTCATGGCGTCGAGATAGTCCACGTGTCGAGCCTTAAGCTTTTTGTCCGTCGGCCATCATCACTATAACTCGCAACCAGGATGGTCACTTTCCTACGGGGGGGGGGGGGGGGGGGGGAGGGGGGGGGGGGGGGGGGGAGGGGGTGACCTTCATTTGTCTATATTCATCATCATCTGCCTGCCATATTCGTCTTCGTCGCGAACGCCATTCCTGCGAGTGGCAATACAGCCTGCTCCAGGTACTCTCAGTCTCACAATATATAACAATGCAGACATTCTTGCAGATTTTATTCAGATGGCCCCAAAGCAAAAGCTGAGGGGCGACCTTTCAAAATAATTGATAAAGTTCTAATTCCGACTGTAACCACATCAATAACTAAGTTTTGACATGCAGTCACGTTTTGGCATCAGTTCATTTGGTAATAAACACAGAACATTAAGTAATAAACCTACGTTACTCACTTTGGATAGTTGTAATGGCATGCTGCGTGAAGAGTGGTCTCTTCGCTTGAGTTTTTCGCGGACGCTTTTGCTCCGTGTCTCAAAAGAATCTGAAAACCAATAAATATTGTAACAACCAAAATCTCTGTAGGCTTCGCGCCTTTCGGCACAATAAGCCACACAGCAACTTGTGCAAGCTTCGCCTCAGTCTACCCCTATTAACGCGGTTTGACGTCATACGTAGTGCTCAGTCTTCCAATTTTGTCTCTATTAATGTTTCATGCCCTCATTTGTTTTTCTTTAGCCAGCAGGTGAAAGCTTAGCATCTAATTCGATATACGTACTAAAAGGTGATGCCAGCACTGACTCGCTTTACTCAGGGAAATTATCATGTGCAACTAGTGTGGTAAATATCAGTCATGGCTAGATTATCACTGCCTTTGCAGTTCAACATTACTCTGATCATGCTTACTGCTACATATGGTATATTGCTCTAGTTCTGCGAAGTTTGACGCAACTCAATTCGGGCTCATTGACAACCACGTAAAGACCTCCCTCACTTGAACAATTTCGAGGAAAGCGTTTCTCGCAGCGTGATGTAACGGAGTATCGCCGTCGTAGTCTTTCCGGTTGATGAGGAGCTCTGATGCCTTGACGCTGAGGAGCACCTACGAGAGATCGAGCAGAAACAGTTTGTGAAAACGCTGTCATCTACCCAAAGCGGCGCTGACACAAAACCCTGGAATCGCCGTTCTAAATCGTCAACTCTAAGAGCGTATCCTGGTAGTGGTTTTGGATCCTCCAAGTGCATGCTCTAAGCTACTTGCAGTTCTCTCAGCGTGAGCCATCTGATGAAAATTTTAAGCTAAAGTATCGACTTCCGCAAACCACGATAAGGGAAATTCTTATGACCAGGTTCTAGAGATAAGCGACTTGGCGGCAGAATATAATTAGGACCAGAGGAAGAAGTCCTCACGGGGGTGGGGTCTGCACCCCACAATCTCGGCGACACAATCTCGTAGTCACTCGTTGTTACATCTGCCCCCTACAGCGGGGAAAGGTTTTCCAGAAGCCCCGTGGTGGTCATGAGGTACTGTATCCCTGCACGCTAAGAGCAGACTTCCAGTAGGGGAGCTCACCTGGAGGACGTCTTCGTTTTTGGAGAGCACCGCCATGTGGAGCACGTTGCGGTCATCGTTGTTGCGCGACTCGATGTCGGCACCGCGGTCCAGCAGCAGCTGCACTACCTCCACGCTGCCGCTGTCCACGGCGCCCAGCAGAGGGCTGTTGCCCTCCACGTCGCGGTCCTCAATGCATGCGCCCCTGCACAACAAGAAGATATGATGTACAGAGTGTGGGAAAGCTCCTTATTCAAAAGTGGTTTTTTCCCAGTTTCACCGCTCACTCAGAGAGCAAAAATGTGAAGGTAAGAAAATGGTAGCCTTGCTCTGCTGTGCTCCCCCCTCCCTTTCTTTTTGTCCTCTACTGTTTCGAAAGGCCCTCGAGTAGTCGGCTAACTTTGCCTAAAGACACGCCGCAGGGGTTTAGGAGTTATGGCGTTTGGCAGCTCAACCCAAAGTAATCGGCGACCGCATTTCGATGGAGGCAAAGTGCAAAAACTCCCGTGGGTTGTATCGTGTCTGCTTTTAAAGAACCCCATGTAATCAGAATAAATCCGGAGCGCTCCACTCGGCGTTTTTCACAGCCCATGTGAAGCTTCGGGATGTTAATCCCCCCCTCACCCCCTTCCTCCCCGCTTCCCCGCCCATACTATACCGTCTTACTTGCTTTTGTTCTGGCTGTATTTTGCCTATGCCGCGCTTGTTAAGCAAACCGCTAAGTGTGCGCAAATATTCGGAGTTTTCGAGTAGCAAATCGAAAATCCACCAATTTGCTTCGCTGGACGAATACCGTCGCTCAACTGATCAAATAATGCAAGCTAAAAATTATCAGAAATGAATCAAATAACCTCTCAAGTGCTGGAATAGTTTTCTAATAACTCATAAGAGGTATGCTTAACGCACGCCGATGCTTTGAAACGAAGGATATAATGCAACAAATGTAAAAGCATACAAAATAAATAGTGAACAGTAAAGCCGGCCAAAGTAAAGTGAAGTGCACCTGCAGAAAATGTAAAACATAAAATCAACAGCGAGCCATAAAGGCCAGCTGAAGTGAAGCCAAAATAATGGGCTTTCAAGCAATAGAATGCGTCAAAAGAGAAAAGCATCAAATGGAAACCATTATCCTAAAAGCGTATTCTACTTACGCAGTTCATCGCATCAAACCATATGAGCGTCTCTCTTTTTTTTTGCGTTTTACCATCTGTTGCAGTTTTTTAACATACTGACTAGTTGAATGTTCGCGTTACTTTTCAGTCATTCAGGTATATGGGTTTTATATCCCAAAGCGACACATCGGCTATGAGGTACACATAGTGGAGGGCTCCGGATCAATTTCCACCCCGTCGGGTTTTTTAATGTCTCCACTGTAGGCGGGTGCCTTGGATTTCGACCCCATCGAAAAGCGGCCGCCGCGGCCGGGATTTGGCCCGCGTCCTCAGGATATGCAGGCAAGTTACTTGCAATCGCTAGCTTGTCCACTCTATGAAGCTTTTTTGATGACGATGATGATGAGTATGTTAATTTTGGCCAGAAAGTGATGTGGCACAAGCTGTCTTTTTTTTGTGTACACAAGAAGGGGCCGAAAACCGAGTTTAGAAGCATTTCACCCCCAGTAAGCCAAGTACCAGGCTAGGGGAACACTTCAACCGATTGTTTCACCGGTAAGTATTCGGCACCACTGGGTATTGAACCTCGCACCTCCCGCATGCGAGGAGGATGCTCAAGTCGCTAGGCCATTTTTGCGATCACTATGCCCTTATATAAAAGAAATAATTTACCAAATATAATTCCTTTTGTTTACATGGCTTCTTTGGCGTGACCGTGAGTCTAGTTTTCTTTGGTTTGGTTAGGTAAAATATTGCTTCTATATTCCAGGAGGACGTGCCGCGAATGCTAAGTCCAGACCAGGTTGCCAAGGTAAATTAATCGGCGTCGACCATACTGACGCTCCTTTACACAGGCACCGTTTGGCCAGGGCACTTAGCTCAGGATGTACAGCGGCGGTCACTCACTGGTCAAGAAGGAAAGCAACGATGAGGGGCCGGTCGTTGGTAGCCGCCAGGTAGAGCGGCGTCTTGTTGCCGTCGGCCAGCACGTCGGTGGTGGCGCCGTGCTTGACCAGGAGCTCGCACATGGGCACACCGCTCCGCATAGCAGCTAGGTGGAGCGCCGTCAGGCCCGTCGACGATGGGAAGTTCGGGTCCACGCCTGCACGTTCCAGGACTCGTGTGGTTGCACTGTTTTCCCGCGGGTCTTAGGCTAGCGACGAAGGTTTGGTTTGGTTTATGGGGGTTTAACGTCCCAAAGCGACTCAGGCTATGAGGGACGCCGTAGTGAAGGGCTCCGGAAATTTCGACCACCTGGGGTTCTTCATCGTGCACTGACATCGCACAGCACACGGGCCTCTAGAATTTCGCCTCCATCGAAATTCGACCGCCGCGGCCGGGATCGAACCCGCGTCTTTCGGGCCAGCAGCCGTGCGCCATAACCACTCAGCCACCGCGGCGGCTGCTAACGACGAACGGTTTGCTGCACTCGATTCATGCTTCTCAAGGAGCATGTCACAAATTTGTTGTCGCGCTTTTTTATTCTCGCCTAGGTGTGGTGGAAGGTGCGATCATAGACGACAGGCAATAAAGCTGGCGCGGTAAATTTGAAGGTGACCGAAAAATTTCGATGTAACCCTTTGCAGCCCATCCCACCCAAACGTCTGCGCGCATGAAAACTTATTATTTTTGTTCTCAAAGCAAGAATGTACACGTTCTGACCAAGCCCACACGTATGCGAGGTTTAATGAAATAAGCCGGCCTAGCTAGCTCGGAAAAACACCTAAAATAGAACTCCTCATCCCTTCATCAAAATGGAGAACACTTGAAAACTTCCTGAAATGCGTTAGAGGAATTTATCTGATGCAAGAAGTGTTAGTTTACTTGTGTTTGACCTTGAGAAGGAAACCAAACCTAAGGTTTCCTCTAACTTGAAGTGTCCTTGATCTCCGCTGTGGTGACAGTTTCATCAGTAACTGACGAACCCACGCATTTGTGTTGGTCCACTTTCCCAATTATTGGCTTGCGGTCCTTTAAGCCTTGAAGCAAGATATTATGCCAGGGGACCTTAAAGACAATAACTGAACAAAGAAACCAGAACTTTCTTATTGGCTTGTTTAAGGGTCAAAAAGGATAGGGTACCTCAAATGCCGACAGAGTTCTGCTTTGTAGAAATGGCCACACGTGGCTGTCATTGTTCCGTAGCGCTCATGGTTGTATCTATCATAGCAAACACTAATAAGGCCACTTGCCAGGGGCGATAAACGAAAATAAAACTTGAAAAACATAATACACCTTCGCGACAGCTTGTTTTTGCAAGGAGCGGCAGGAAGTCAGGTGGGCCGATGAGATTAAGAAGTTTGCGGGTATACTGTGAGCGCAGCTGGCAAAGGGCAATGTTAATTGGAGTCATGGGAGAGGCCTTTGCCTTGCAGTGGGTGTAGACTGGCTGATGGTGATGATGACGACTGATTGGCTTTATGTTATTCTGAAATGGCAAAAAGGCAAAGAGGCTGGAGTACTTTGTCCGAGTTTATTAGTCGGACAGGTGTCGATCTTACGTTAATTGAACGCGGAAAAAACCAACCTTAAAGTTTTATGGCTTTATTCAGTACAGCAATGTTACCTTTCTCGTTAAAGGAGCCTGTGCGTTTGCGAGGAAATTGCAGTTCAAAGCAAAGCCGTTCTTGTTTTGCCTGCGCAACTGCAGAGTCTCGTTGTGCGTTCATTTCTTAAGGTCACTTTGAAAGTCTTCGCCGTGTTAGAAACCAGGGGTGCAGCTGTGTAATTTGCTTACTCCTTACGTAGGAACATTTTCTTGTAGGCTGCCTTTCTTGGCTTGGAAACCTCAGGTCTCTTAAGAAAGGATGTACAGTGTTACAAGCACTGCCCGTAGGAATATATCCACGTCTATTGAGAAAACCGTGTGAAATTTCCGGAAACCCCAAATTTCATACTTTCTGATTTATTTTGTCAGCTGCATTTTTAGGGAAAGAATTAAGGAATTAAATGATGATCATTATGTTATTGTGCATCTCGTTCATTTCCAGCCACAATACCTAGGCCCAGAAATCTTGCTTTCGTTGCAAAAAATTCGAGTCCACTCACCTTTTTCGAGGAGGAAGCGCACGATTTCGATGTGGTTGTTCTCGACGGCGTAGTGAAGAGGAGTCATGTTCTGTTTGTCCCTCCTGGAGAGACGTATCAGGGGGTTGTCCTGCGCCAGCGCACATGCGACACAGGGTACTTAGTTGGCCTCGAAGATGACTGAGCGCTTGAACAACTTGCCGCGCTAGAAGGACTGATGTCAGCAAATGTTACATTCACAACTATTTCTTACGTAACTCGAAAAGGCACAGGAATTGTATATCCCGCAAAATTTCACTGGAGAGAGCAGGATCGAACGGAGGCTAGAAGATCGTACGTGTCGAACTGTTTACGCCACTCAACAAGCACTAATTCTCTTGCGACCTGTTTAATACAAGATGTCAGATGCATGCATCGGAGTGGTGGTTTTATGAAAATAAAATGTCATGTCTGCTGAAGTCCGGAATAAAAAGCATCCAAATTCATTGCAGCTACTTTATCTATCATTAAATATCTACTTCCTTTCAAGAAAACTCCTAACTGCTCAGTTACGAAAGTGCATCATTTGACAGGAGGCGTGGAAGAAACCTAAGGAGCACACACGTGGAGAAAGAAGTCAAAATTTTTGCGCCCAATGCGCGCAGTCATAATCAAAGTGTGCACTGTTGTACTTCCCGCCGGTCCTGTCTGCTTCCTTGGTCCCTTGTCTCTGCGCTGTCAATCACAGCCAGTACGTAACAAGTAGCTCAACACAGCCGTCTTACTGTCGTACTAGGCGAATCGAGCTCGAGGTGCATTGCTCAGCTATAATCTTACCTAAGCCACGACGAAATTATTTTTTTTGTTCGTTGCACACACGGTTCATGTGCCTTCTCTCACGGGTGTGTGTGGTCCCAACACACTCAATAAGCCAGCAGAGTGACTTTTACGTTGAACTACAGCAGCAAATCTCCACGTTCATATCCGTATGTAAGACTTAATCTGAACCGGACTTGCACCTACCGTATTCTGTTGCGCGCTTCCGTCGCTGGCCAAAGTATGGGTTAGTCATGGCAAGCGCCTTGGATTTATTCTGTTGTCACTGCGCAGCGCACTGGCGCTGGTCAGTCAGGAACCAAGTTCAGCTTTCTTGGACATTAATCTTAATTGGCAGGCAACTGTGGAATATTGTAAGGTAGTGTTGTTAAAAGATTGATGGGAATTATCTAATCTTCCTATCCGAAGTAATATCTTGTGTACAAATCACTTTGCGAATGTTTCCCCGTTCTCGCTAAGCGTGTGGTAAGGCTACACAGCGAGGGACGCTCACATCCTTGAGTATCTGTTCGCACAGCAGGCGCACAGCCTGCAGGCTTCCTTCCTTGGCGGCAATGTGGAGTGGCGTGAGTCCCTTCTTGTCCACGGCGTGGATGTTGGCTCCGTGGCTGAGCAGCAGCCGCACTACCTCGGCATCGCCCAGAGTGGCCGCGTTGTGCAGAGCCGTGCGTCCCTGCTTGTCCGTCACCTGCACCACGCAACGCAAACGGTCCCTCAACCGACCACGAGGCTTAGAAGAAAACCCTACCACGCCCTCTCTGTCTGTTACTTATGCACTTCTGCAGCTATTTAGAACCCATCGAAAAGCATCAGATTCTAACTTCGCTCTGCAACAAAGGTTTTAGTGAGGACGAGCAGAATGAATGGCGGGAACTTTGGAAGTATACTGCGATTTTCTGGGTCTATGCCTGACACGTCCATTTTGCTACCGCAATGAAAGCCCCGAATTAGACATTCCTAGTGTCTGGTAGATGACCATGATGCATGATCTCAGTCCTACAGTATCCAAAAGTCCCAAGAGAAGATAAACTTGTGCAGGAGACCTTGGGTTTACAAATTTTGCGCGGAAAACGTGGACATCGAATACAATGTCTGAACAGAACAGTGTAGCCATTGCTCGCACTCAGGGCCATATGGTAGGGTTTCTTGTAGCTGAAGGCTATAACCTTAACCGGCTGTAATGCGCCCAAAAAATACAAGATATTTAAATGAAGAAAGAGAAGCTCAAACATTTCTGAGAATTCTGGGAGATTCGTGTATTCGAATGTAGGAAGCTTGTAGGTAAAGCTTGCTCACTATTTTTGTTTAAGCATTTAAAACGGTGACGTAATCGTCAATTAAAGCCTTGACTATGGTCTGGCTTCTGCTCATAGTGTGAAAGTGGTGCAGAAAAGCTAAATGATTGCGTCGTCTGCAGTAAGATTTAAGATTTTCTCTGCCTTTGCCCACACCCCACCGTGCGTCGTCAATTGCTATTCCTTCAAGAAAGCCTTTCTGCGTTGCAAGTGTGCCACCGCAGTCGATGTCATCATGTGCACTCCCCCTACTCGGCGCTGTGCGCTGAGGAAAATCATTAAAGCATTCCCAGCTTTTACTAGTTTTCAATGAATAATTCGCTCTATTCGCAGAGATACAGTCTTCCAAGTCCTTCTAAGCAGTGACCTAATGAAAATTCCCGTCAAGTTCTTCCCAGTCTTTCTCATTTCTAATCTCATGCCTATGGCGCTCACCATCACCGTGGAGAGGGCGCTCACCTCCTTGTCCACGCTGGTGTAGGGCAGCAGGCAGCGCACCACGTGGCTGTTGCCCGAAAGCGACGCGTGGTGCAGCGGCGTCATGCCCCAGGCGTCGATGGCGTTGGCACCGGTGCCCATCGCCGACATCAGCGTCTGGATCATCAGCGACGCCGAGTCCTCGCATGCCAGGATCACGCTCTGCGCAACATAGTGTATTGAGCGTTTCTAAAGGTTCTGCAGGAATTCTCGTTGTGTTGAGAAATCAATTCAGCTAACCCGAGAAATAATCTTAAAGCCGTGGCCTTATTTTTTCCTTATTTATTACACCGATTTTGTGCTGGGCGGTAAAAATGTAATTCAAGAATTTTTTTTGTGCTCAACTTTCGAATAATGTTGGAACGCGTGAGGCTTGCTGTGTAAGTGCGATAGTTAAATGACTTACTGTTGTGGCTGATTACTGGTGCATGTTCGTGCAATAGTGTTTCCTTTCAAATTCGCCTTTTTTGGCAGAGCGAAGCTGTCTTGTTGCTAAATTTTGCCCTACTTTGCGCAGTCTTCGGCAATTTTTGCGTCATGTTTCATTTGGGTTCGTGCTTATGTTCCAATTCTCCCACGGGGTTTAAGCGAACAATGTTTTGTGTTGTTCCTTAAGCTTAGGAGCCACCATACAGGCGCAACTAAAATTATTTGAGTGTTCTCTTGATTATGCGTTTTGGCACACCGCGTCCGTGGCACCGTGAGGGTAGCTTTTCCTGGCATTTATAACATTCCGAGGCTTGTCGAAGAGGCGCTCAAGTGTTCTTTTTTATGCCGCTGTATTCCAACCCGGGCGAAGTGCGAACAGTCGTCCGTTCGATGACGGGCAACACTAGTTGGACAGAACAAGTGTAATGCAGCATTTGGTTTGATTCAATCTTTTTCACAAGTATGCGTATGTATGGGTCTATTGGCAATGGCCACTAGCGGAGCCATTTGCAAAAGTGCATACTGCGGCAGGTATTGTGACAGGAAAACAAAGAAGGTGTTCGGCAAGTAGCTTCTAAAATCAAAATAGGGACACCGCGACTAGGAAAAAAAACGGCTTTACACGTGTACCGATTCATAACAAACGTGACTTGTTCATGGTAATAAACAATAAGCGCAGAAAACCGCTTCATACACATTAGCATATAAAAATATGCTTTAAGCAAATAATCTCTACATACTAGCCACCTCTTTTATTTCCGCTCCTGTTCGCAGTGATTTGGCCCCTGACCAAATCAGTGCTGCATCCTGAAGTTAAAAGAACAGGCGCATGATGCAACAAAAGACAGATTCGTATTGAAATAAAGGCACTTACCCTTCTCTTCTCCGGTCGCACAAATTTGGCCACATAGTGCAACGGAGTGAAGCCCATTTTGTCCTTTATGTTTGGATCTGGAGGAGAAAATAAAGTAACAAAGGTAAGGCATCATTAATCCCGTCAAATGCATTTGTTATCACAATCTTGTGCAAGCACTGAGGAAGCTATTATTGCCTTCTCATCGCCTACCCTTTCACACATCTCTGGACACTGCAGTGATTTTCACTCTATTCGTGGAAGCGACGAAGACAATGACGTGTTTCTTGGTTATGCGAATTATCAATAAATATTAGCCATAAGTAGCAGCTATTGTTTTCTTCTTAGGCGTCTCTTTTCTCTCTCTCTTTTACAATCGCGTTTATAGGGCCGTCTTTCAGGAGAAAAAACAGTAAATCGAAGCTGCACTACCGCACAATCCGGAGTTTATAACTAACTGAGAAAACCGGCTTCATCTCTGTGTATAGAATTGCGAAGCACAAAATAGTTGTCTCAAAGTCCTTCATTTACAGGAAGTTTGGCAATTCGTTGCACGAGATATAGAGAATGTCACTGAAATTCCTCTCATAATTAATCATTACTTGTCACATAAGCTTCTATTGTTTCGATTGCAGTTATATTTTATCTCTTTTATTTAGTTGCATCGTCTGGGGTTCATGATCGAGACAATGGAAAATGCCTACAGGGATCGGCGAGTATGTAACTCAATAGGTGTCCACTAACCTTACCGGACGGCGACCGGGGTACAGGAATGTCTAGCATACCTAAAAGGATAACGGAGCGACAATAAGATATGCAAGCGCGGGACACGAACAAAGGCAGACACGATAAGGCAGCCACAGCAACAAGACTGCGTGTTAGCACTTTGCACAATGAGCCCGGATTTTTTTTCTAACTGCGCATGATTTCGAAGAACTTTATGCTATCCGCAGCGTTTCATATAATGATGACTATGCATTAAATTCGTAGAGGGCTATTAGAGTTACACCCATAGCACTGGGATTTCATAAAACAAACTACCTTTCACGTTATAGATTTCATCTTTTTTTATAGAGCATGTCTCGTTTAAAAACTGTCTAATAGTTGTTAAATACGCGCCTTACGGAAATGTTGTTTTTATTTGGAAACACAGAACTAGAAACTGGCATGCAACGATAGATGTTTCTAGTTTATGCTTGCAGTAATTCTGCTTTAATTGCCGCTGCTATTAATGAAGTTCCACTTCTGCTTACAAACGATTACGCGCAGAGATGGCTCAGCAATATACGAAATTCAACAGCTCTGTCATTGACCATGAGGTCCATATTGCAATGGCCAGTGCGAAAATACTGCACGCGCAGAATTTAGTATCCGTTAAAACACACTAAGCTAATTTAAACTGACTCGTAGTCCAGATGTTTAGCTTTGACGCGAATTACTTTTGAAAACTAAATATTACCAAAGTCTGGGCCCGGCAGCGCTTCTTATTTTACCGATGGAAGCGAAGAATGCGTCTTTCTTGATCGCACGAATAATCAATAAATGTTAGCTATGTGAGTTCCGGGTACTGTTTTCTGTTTAGATGTCTCTTATTGTTCTCTTTGTCTCTCCAACAATCACGCTTCTAAGGCCAAAAACAATCTCCTCGAAGCCTGCTTCGTTGTGCCACTGGTATCACATAAATGGACGTGCGCAAAGGACACTATCTACAACGATGGAAACGCACATGACTGAGATACCGGAAGACCCAAGTCCCGTTACGCGAATGTCAGAGCCAGAAAATGCCTGTTCCGCAATTTTAACCAAGACACCGGTATAACGTCGTGTAAATGCAAATGTGGTTGCCATTTCCTAGCCCACGTTTCAGAGATGCTTCGCGAGCACTACTTTTGGATGTGCATGATGAAAGTGGAGATGATCAGTTTGGTCAGTGGCACACGAGACCTTTCTATACTAGTCTTAACGCGTCGTCATAAAAGGGCACGTCTACAGCCGCCTTCTACAGATAGAACTGGCAGTGTCTAGGCTTGTTTCAGAAGGTACACGAAACATTACGAATACTTTCTTTAGAACAGAGATAAAAAAGAGGGGGATATACAGGTGCCGTCGATGTAGGTTGCAATAGAGCCTACAGAGATCACCACAATCGAACTCTGGCGCTCTATGCTAAAGTGGCCGTCTTGTTCTCTTCTTTAAGGTTTCCACGGCATCTCCCCTCTCCGTATTTACGATTGCAAACTATCGTAATATAGTTATTCAGTATTAGTTAGTGACATTTCTTTCTTCTAAATCCTCTACCTACCCTGTGCTCCCTGAGCTAGTGTAATACGTATTCCATTTTTATTTGGCAAGCAAATTATGATGACAAGTAAAAACTCATTTGATAAGTGACAAACGTTTCACTTTACTGTCACATTGACGTCTTCTATCTAGCTCTCGCTCTTTACACGCAGGACTTTCTCACACACGCACATCTTTTTTTTTCGCAGCGATTTGCTTCTTATTCGTATACCGAAAATTAAGGCAGAAAAGCGAAGTTTGTCATGGTGATTCATAACAAGGGCTTCAACTGGTATCTGACGAAAGAAAGAGGTTCTCGTACCGCCGGCAAGCTGCAAAAGAAACGCTTGGCTCCACTGCGCTGGCAGAAGGTTTGACAAGCGCTCCTGCACAGCAATCTGTCAACATCTTCCGCTGTCAGAAATCTGGCTCTGGCTTTTCGTCCTTGTTTCTATTCGTTGTTGGTTATCGACTCAACGGGTTTCTTTTCTACTTGACCGAGTCCCAGTCAGCTTATTGGACTGCCCCTCTAGCGTTTCCGAGGCCATATTTAGTTGGAGTACCGGACTTAACCGTTCTACAAGAAAACTTTACTTGTGAATATAATGATATTTGAGCAGAAGAAAA
This sequence comes from Amblyomma americanum, assembly GCF_052857255.1. Lineage (NCBI taxonomy): Eukaryota > Metazoa > Arthropoda > Arachnida > Ixodida > Ixodidae > Amblyomma > Amblyomma americanum. The sequence goes on along the minus strand of NC_135503.1, from coordinate 19,009,761 downwards.
GGAAATTACGCACTCACAAAGCGAAGAACGGAATTCCAATGTGGTGTGTGCGCCTTTAACGCCTCTCTTCGTGCTCGACGAACTGAGTGGTGATGGGAGCATATCTAGCGTCCATGTAGCCGAGACCCGTACGATAATAATAAATGATTAAATTTCAAAGTTGAGAAATAAAATAAAAAGGTAAGGCTGTGTCCTCCTTAAATATTTACCAGTTTCTCAACAGCCAGACAAAAAAAGGTTTATGTCCGAGAAAATCTAAGTGAAGTACCTAAATGGACAGGTGGGGTGATCACGGACCGGGAAGGATTCTGCGAAGTGGTAGCGGAGGCGCAGTGCTGCTCTCCATACTAGGACTGGGAAACTGAACTGGTGATTCCGTTAACTTGTCAGCGTACAGCACTAAAGCGTTTTTCGCTCGTTTAAATAAAATAAAGTCTGAGCTTAAGGAAGGCTTCGATAAGTGGTACACTTCAAAGGGCACACTTTTTTCGGCGTGCCTTACCTGTAGTCTACGAGCAGGACATAACCAGTTGGAAAGAGCCCAGAAGGCGAACGCACCTGCACCGTAGGTTAGCAGCATGTCCAGGATGGCACTGTTCTTGACTTTGACGGCCTGGTGTAGCAGCGTGGCCCCGGTGTTCTTGTCACGGTCATTGACCTTCAGCCTCCGTATAGTGTCGCTCAGGTCCTCGAGGTAGTGGCTCAGGACGGCCTCCTTGCCCTCCGCAATCGCCTGCGCAGCCGCGGTGTGGCGCTCGTATCTTTATGACACTTCCCACGGAGATCTTATAAAGCGCCTTGTCGGGAATGAGCGTAGAACGAGGTCAGGGTAATAAGGCAATCGAGAAAGTGTTTCCCCGTGGTCATTTATATCACCTTTCGGAATGCACTTCCTACAGCGGGTTTGATGTAGAGATGGTTATTGCATGGCATCCTTTCTAATCTCTAGAAAACATACTTTATGTATTGACGTAAATTTACGTAAAATGTGAAAATAGGTACCCTATTAAAAAACCTGCAACAGTAGAAATTAGCATCCGTCGATCTAGAAAACAACTCCAGACTACAGATAATTTTTGTAAGGCCCGCATTTCAAAATCTTTTCTGCATTCTTGCACTGCGCATACATATTTCATAACTATATTGTCAACAATTATTTCATTGGCAACGAAGAGCGAACACGCTAGAACATTGAAATTTTCAGGTAACCTAAAGAAAACCAGGTCGTCGAAAATAATATCGGGACCTCAACTACTGGTCGCCCCTCGGTTCACTGTGTTTCGCTGACATGTAAAGTAGCATTAAACACGAGCTTCGATATGCCTAATTGCAGCAGCAGCAATGCACGCTTGCTCTTTGCTCCTTACTAGATTGGGAGTCAGCATATTCAGCTGATCATGGTGTGGTGGTGCAACAATCGCAACAGCCACGTTGGGTTCAAGAGAAAAAAGGTGTGTGTGCGTGCGTGTGCGTGCGTGCGTGCGAGCACGCGGGTGTGTACATTTAGCGAAAATTGAAAACAAAAATACATAGCTTTCTTCCTTGAACTCATTCCCCGACACCCTTTGTAGGTTGTCTAACCGGAAGCACATCATCTTTTCGGAATAAATGGGATGCCGGCAAAAGAGAAAATCCTATTAAACAAGAGTGCAGCTCAAGATGGTAATCATAGACAGCCTACAACAGCCCGACTGAAAAAGAGACGATAGCTATTCAACGCGATTTGGAAGACACACAAATCTTCGCAGTCTCTCAACCTTGTAAATAACACTTCCTCTTGAGTATTAATGCGCGTCATAACTAACAAAAAACAAACGACGAACAATAACAAAAAAACATCAGAGCCAACAATTCATGGCGTCACTACCCCTTCTTTTATTTACTACCTGCTTCCTTCGTCCGCGCACCTTCATATCTGCTTCTGTTAGCAATCCAGTCGCACAAACTACGCGCTAACCATGTTAGAAGAAAACTACAGTGAGTGATCTATTAAGAAGGAGGTGAAGGGTTTTTATAATGAGCAAGCACACAATCCAACGGACGACAGAAGCCACAGGTCAAACCTGGAACAGGTCCATGTTGGGCACCGACTTGGTAGACCTGAGTGGCAGGTGCATGGCCAGAAGAGACGGCTGCCTCTTGGGAAACAGCGGCATGGCTCCGGTTAGTCCCTTCAGGGCCGCACACGCCCACCAGTATGCGCTGTTGTTGCACAAGACTCGGGGAAGTCCACTCCAACGGCGGTCGCGCCACCTGAACTCATGGCATGCGCGGCGGAGGCGGCGAAGCCATCGCGCAGAACGTCCCGCCGATGAGTCGTCGACGACGTCGCTGTGCGCACCTCGCCGCTGCTCGTATCCGCCCACGGAGATGGCACGGACACGCAAAGATTATCAAGCCTACGGAAGCGGCGATGGTTTTTGCCCGAGCGTGGCGATAACGAAGCATGTTAACCGCACGACAAACAGCGAGAGGTTAGAGAAGAGAGAGTGGTGCCGATAACGGCGTTGCTGCGAGCAGCGGTGTGCGAGATTAGGCCGCACGAGGGGCGCACTAGTGAAAGAAGGAAGCCGAGAAAACGGACACCCCCTGCAAACCGCTTGCGAATCTCTTGCGAAGCGTAACCTTGCAAACACGCTTCAGGCACGCGAGGAGAAGGTGCATTGGGCAATCGCGGTATATCAAGACGAAGAGTCCCCTGAATGTGAGATAAGCTACAGCGATACTTGGGCACACATTCTGGAAAACTGGAAAGTCTGAATAGGCGGGAGACTCAGCGGAGGCACCTCTTAATTTTTGCGAAAGTTGGGGTAATTATGTTGGTGAGAACGTGGCAGTACAGTTTATTAGACGCTGGACGCGCATCTACATGGGCCTGCGTGGCGCAACGGATTGGCCGTCAAATGCGCGCAACAGAAAGCATGCCCTCAAGATTTGTATTTGCCTGAGATTAAAAAAAAAGCCGTTGAATTCAGACTGACTGGTAAGCAGCACATCCTCTTGCTGCTTTCAAAATACTCTCTATATTCTCTGAAAAAGAAAACTGTCATGCTGCTGAATAAAACAAATAAAAAAGAATGCTCGACCTCGCCTAGGTTACAGTACCCGACATACAGTCCGCGGATGGAAGGGTAGCCAATCAACGGGTTTCGATTTTTAGGCGTGTCGACTTGTGCTGTTGTGCCGCCATGAACGGTGTCTGAACATAAATCCATTCTCTCAACAACACAACGTTTAATCTGAGCGTCAACACAAACAAGATGCATCACTTTTGGCTGGCGCAAGCGTCTCTTCTTCTTTTTGCAGCCATACTGTATGTTGCAATCATGTTGCAAGTTCTTCTCTGTCGGCATAGGACTGATCGGAAAAAAAAAAGTGTTTTTTGCCTGTGTAACAGGGCTGAGGATATCGTTTCATGCTGCTTTTTAATATCTGTCTCGGAACATCTGTTCCTAATACCTCCATCAGTTGTTATTTCATCATTAAAACTCTGCAGCTATGTATGGTGAGTCCCTGAGGAGGAAATAAGATTGAAAAGCGTACCAGTACAATAACTGCGTCCCTCCCTCTATCTAAATGTCTGGCACTCGCGGTGGTGCGCTATAAATGTCGCCGCTACCACGCGGCCTTGGAAAGAAGTGATAGCGCATGCGTTATCGCTAGACTTATGGGCGTTGTCTCACGCCTCTTCGATGCTTCGAGTACTATATTTATTTCGCAAAGTTGAAGAGATCATTTTTGAATGCCTAGGAACCCTTTTCACAACTTCACTAATTTCACTTTACAGCAATCTTCAGCCCGATCATGATTTCAGCTTATATCTCCCGTTTAAGAGGTGAATTCGTAAGTATACGTACCAATTAATTTATTCAACTGCCTTGTATTGAGCACACACAGATAATGGGAGGAGGCGCCTGTAGGATAACCATATGAAAGGGGCCAAGGAAAGGACAGAATAAGTTTTGTACATTTATATAGATGGCGCTGATTAGAGTAGCCAGTTAGTTGCGTAGTCATTTAGACAGAAAACAGTTTCATACAAAGTAAAGGGTAAGATGACCACATGCCGCCGGTGGGATCCGAACCCACGGCCTCCGCAGGTCGCGTACTGTGCTCTTCCTACAGAGCCACGGCAACGGCTCTTGTCCCGTTCTGGTTTGGAGTGTATTCGCATTACGTTTAGCCTAGCATTGATATATTGTGCCCCAGCGACACCCGTAGACATAGCGGCGGATGTCAGACGTCCTGTAATACCTGGAATACATATGCAATATGATTAAACGAAGATGAAGGGAACCGTGTGAGAGCCCTCTCACGCTATAGCTATGACAGCAAAACTGCCAGAGCCCAGACTCTCGTTAAAAAGAAACCTTAATTTCCCAATGATCCCCTTAACCTCACTGGCTGTAGGGTTATTTCGTGTGCGTTTACTGACTTTCGGGCAAATACAGTGTGGAAAACAAGTGTGCTGAGGCTAGGCTAATATTTGTAGTCACCTCTTCCATAAAGCGCCTGCCTTTCTTCTTTGCATTAGTCATTTCCCTCTTTACTTCTTTTTTTTTTCCATGTCTAGTATTCTCTCTCGCGCTTTACACTTTGTCTCTTCTACAAAGATAGAATTTTTCTGTGTGAAATGGCGTCTGCGTCGTGGTATGTCGAAACCGAAAATTGCAGCGCCCTCTGTGAGCCGAGAATTATACTTGCATGATACACAGCTATGAGAGACAAGTGGAACTTACACCGGCCGCACTCGCGAGAGTAATGGCGTGAGCTCCTGTATGGCTATCCCTCTCTCTTTTTCACCCCTCGGGAGAGCGGAAAATATGGCAGCTTTTTTCTTTCCTTCTATCATCCACGCTTTCGTTTCCTTTGCTTCTTTTTCGTCACCTTCGCACGCGCTTCGTAGTAGTGGCAAATGGATTGCAGCCACACTTCGACGACCACCCGTACAGCTCGCGTTGCAATCTGCGAAAACCCGCTTGCGCCACACCGCAGAGGGGAGCCAGTTCAGCGCGTGAACCCCTTCGCCTTGCCACTCAGCACCCTGCCAAACACGTGACCCGAAAAGAGCCTCACTTCACGACAAGGCTCCACTGACCGGTGGCTAAAGAAAGACCCACAACGTGAACCGTAGCAACTGAGGCAACCGTGCAGCAGAGGCACGTCTTACCTCCGTTGAGGCTCACTTATATGGGTGCGCCTTCGGGCGCCTCCCAGAATAGCGGCAGCCTCACGTGGTACGCGCTCTCGCGTTTCGTGTTTACGCCAGGACGCACACAACTGGCCGGCGTACAGCGAAGCCTGAGGTGCCAGGATACTGCGTACTGCGAACCTCAGCGCCGCCTCCGTGCCTGCCTGCCTGTCTCGGAGGCTCGATTTAGAGCTGCGGCTGCAAGGAGGTGCCGGGAGAGGCAGAGAGAGCGGAGAGTTGGAGGGAAAGGACGCATTGGGCCGCTGCCAAGCCAAGCGTAGCGCAAAATTCACCAGCAAGAGCATCCGGCACACGGGTGGAGGATCGTGCATTTGCATAAGCGAGTGTGCGTTGAAAAGAAGCAGATGAGGGGGCGAATTGGCAACTTGAGCGTCTGGTCTTCAAGGGCTTTTTACTTTCGCCTCTTGAGAGTTGCCGGTTTGCATCGCGGTACGAGCAACAGCTGCGCCAACCCCCCCCCCCCCCCCCTTTCCCGCGCGCTTTGTTGTTTTGGAGTCGTCACTGGATGTGGTCTAGCCAGAAAAAAAAAGCAACGCTCAGAGGCGAAGAATCGTCAGTGAGAGAAAATCAAACTTGAATTAGTCGAGCTACAGTCGGAATCTACGTCGCATTCATGCCATTCGACGTAAAATCTTCGACAAGCGTTCGCGCGTGATATAACTTTGTCTCGAGATACGCGTGCATGGCACGAGACTCAAATTAAAACAGGTTTTCGTCCAAACAACTCCTTGAGGCGTCTCACTGTCTGTGGGATCACTGAGACTGCACCGAAACCATCCATTTAAAAGGATACTAAACCATGCTAACGAAACGGGGCTGAGACCTCGAAAAGGCTGCTTTGAAGTCAAGACGAGCGTCTTGTTCCAGGACAAAGAGCGCAAACATTGAGCTCTGCATGCTTTTAGCGCTGCATCACGCACGTCGGAGGCTAAATTTGCGTTGCAGTTGCAAACTGATTGACAACCAGCGTAACAATGGATATATTCTGCTTTTCGGTCGATATCTGGGCAGAGGTCAATTCCCTCCTAATTGTCCATCCACAATCATCATATCTCGCCGCATGTAGTGCTGCAGCTGCAGGTACCTTTACACCTTTAGATCGCAATCGGTGTCATCGTCTGCCTTGTACCGGGGTCCTTCAGACGCTACACAAAGTTATTTATGTGTACACAAGCTAGACCTTGTTCTGATGACTGATTTCTCTTCTAGTATTTTTGTATTATGTCAGTTCCTCTAGCAGCACTGTAAACATTAAACGATGCCAGTTCTGACCGCTTCCTCGTTCAAAGAGCACAGCCTTAATACCTAACGTTCAAGTTTTTTAATCGGCTGCAAAAAGTAAATAGAAACTTGCTAATTCAGAATGAAATGAGGCTCGTGGAAAATAAGAGAAGGCACCGTGGACATACAAAGAGGGCAGATAAGAAACGAATGGCATGGATGAGTTCGAGAAAAAATTGAAAATTAACAGGGAAACCTGGTTCTATTATGTGTTGGCAATGCGATAGGATTAGCAGCTGTTGATGCTTTTACTAGAAGCGACGTCACATCCGTTGAACGAGTCTAATTGAACGAGTCTTGGGTCACTGACCAATGGTCAAAAAACAGTTAGTTGACGTTTCGAAACCCCTACGAGTTCCTTGTTCACAATCTGGTGACGCCACTTCCCTCCATCCAATGAGAATGCCCCCGTCTGGTGACGTCACTTTCCAGCAGCCAATCAGCCAAGCACAATGCTTCGGTCTGCTGACATCGTTTCCCTCCAGCAAATCAGCCAATGGGAATCCTCCGGTCTGGTGACTCCACTTCCCTCCTGCTGGTCAGAAAATTGGCTTCGGACGTCACATTTTCTTCACACCGAGGTTGTTTCACAAGCTATCACATTAAAAAGCAGTCGCATTTATAGCGATCCTTCACTTGAAAAGCGGAAATAAAAGAATTGTGAGATGGGGCAAGAGGACAGAAAATTCATTCACGTCATGCTTTTAGACACAGAGAATGGAGTGCGCAAAATAAGCCACGACTCAGCGCCCCGAGAAAACTTGCTGCGCAGCAAATATAGATCGCGTATTCTAGGAACGTGTAATGACTCAGGAATCTCACAGTCACCGGTTATAACCAGCGTTTCGTCCTACGGATGACAATAGAAGCGATTGCAAAGTTCGCTGCAAGCAAGGCGGCGTCGTCCCGCTCGGAGTCGAAGCCAGGTGCTGATCTGTCGCAAGGAGACGACGCGGCGAGCGCAAGGCACCGGAGCCGCGAGTGGGGAAGAGGTGGTGGTAGTCAACAGGGCTGCGGCAGCGTGTCCGCCGCTGTGGGACACAGTTCGAGCCTTGGCGCCTCTGCTGAGTAGAGGGACGTGCGCAAAAATAGCGCGACCTGGACGCCGCCTGGGCAGCGGTGGCCCGTATGCTGCAGCTGGCGAGAGGGCGCGGCGCCTTGCGAGCCGTTCTCGGTCTCTGTCAGGAGGCCCCCAACGCGTGCGCTCTGGAAAGGAACTGTATGGTGTTTGTTGTTCGCTCTTCTTTCAGCCTTCTGTTCCGCCGTGTTTTCACTGAGACAGCTGTTGACGGAGTGAACAGCCAAACGCGTGCTCTGCGAGTCTGCAGGGGTTCTCTTTTTTTTTTTTTTACAGCAAAGCTGCATACCTCTACCGTGCAAGGAAATTTTTGTGTCGTTGGCGTCGTCAACAAAAAACACCAGGCTAAAAATTGAATGCTACTCCGAGTGGAAAAGTACCCAAAAAATAGAAATCGTCTATCATACTGATCATAAAGCAGTCGCGATGTAAAAAAAATTAAAAAGACACAGAAGTGAAAGAGTAAAAATTAAAAAAAAAACCTTACGAATTTGAAATCAATATACATAAGAAATAAAAAATAAAAATCAAATAAAAGAAAGTAACTAAAAATCTATAAATGGGTAAACCTCCTTTGAAAGCAGGCATACAGCATATAGCTCAATACTCCATTTCATTAAAAAACAAAAAAAAACAAGCATCGAAACTCCATGATGGATGATAAAGCTCGTGTGAACAATGGGAACACCGTATTACCAATGCAACTCAACAAACCACCATTCACTGTTTATGCACTGATTTAACCTTACCAAAGAATATCTCTACAGTTAGAACTGAAAACCTCAGTGTATATGATACTGATCACAAAGAAGTCGTGAATGTTGTTTTGAAGTAATAAAGAGTAATTATAAGTACATTTCACTTGTCTCTGCTTTCACTCTTTGTAGATCCGCGTGTGTGAATTTTCAAGTGGCGCCGCAATGGGTAATTGGGTGTCGTTTTACAGCTTCGCTGCCCAACCACCTTCACAGCGCGGATTGGAGCCACAATTTTTTTTTTCCCGATGTGCTCACCCAGGTGCTAACATGAGGCATCATTGACCTCCTTCTATAAATTACGTTGGACGAGTGAAGGGGATGAAGATGGGGTTCATGGCATCGATACGGTGAAGACACTAGGCAAGGCACAACCATTAGCTTGGCACCAGTTTGCCCTCTTCTTTGGGCTCTCCCTGGCCAATCCCACATCCTGGGTATGTGCAATGTCACTAAGGCAACAACAACAACTAGACACAAGGATGGACAAGGCGACTTGTCGATTTTGCACCTGACACGACTGTTTGCACAGTGAGGCCCTGCTAAAATGCAAGGGAAAAAGAGCACGTTTCCGAATTTAATTACTCCATAGTGCCAATTTGACAGTCACTGCCAACATCACCATAACATTCATTTCGAGCGACGAACTGCGACTCCTGCTCAAAGGGGCACATCGAATCTCGAATCACCATGCAAATAACTGGCTTCGCTTCGTTACGCAGCGATGACAAGATGTACGCAAGAGTCTAAACAGAACGTCACAGGGACACTGAGATCCACTGCATCGCATATGAGACCGGGAAGAATTCACCATTTAATGCACAATGACCTCAGTACCAGGTCAGTTTAATGAGAAATGGCATTGAAGCAAAGGCATCACTTCCTTACAATTTTCTGACTTGTAAGCAAAATATAGCCTGAATAGGCTGTACGCATTGCTACATCAGAAGCAGTATACTGCCGTTGCAGTCGTTTTAGTTTTCTTCAGTTAAGTTTGGCGCTTTACTAATGAAACTAATGGTGAACTTTAGTTAAGCTTAGTTAAAACAGCCATAAAGCCATGAAGAGCAAGAATGCTTTGCATTCCTGTGCAACGCGAAGAAAGTTGAATTCTTGCCGTTTCCCGGTTGATGGAGAAGGGGAACGATATAGCAGTGGCCGTTGCCTTGCGGTGGGTACAGTCAGGCTGATGAAGATGATAATTGTGATGATGATGATGATGATGATGACGATGACGACGACGACGACGACGACGACGACGACGACGATGATGATGATGATGATGATGATGATGATGATGATGATGATGATGATGATAAGTTGAAGACGTGACCGTCTCTTAATGTCTTGCAACTGGCGAGAGCTTGATGCGATATTTAAACTAAAAAGCCTTCCACACATGCCTCCCCATTCTTTCTGCCTCCTGTTTTTTTTTCTTTTCTTGCCTCTCTACTACCAACTGTTCTGCTGTTTTCGTTTTTCATCCTTTTCTCCCCCGTTCGTTTTTTTCTTAGCTTGACATTAACTTTAGAAGAAGCGCGTTTCTTTTCGCCCGCTCCTTTTTCGCCATGTTTTTGTTCTTTGCTCACCGCATGTCCGCATACGATTCTGCTGCTGCTGCGTTTGTTTCTCGCACTCTGTTCAGTTAACCCGGTTTCCAACTTAACAGTAAAGGCATTCGCGGTCTCCCATGACTGAAAAAAGTTGCTTCAAATCCAACTTTACCACCCTCCTACCAATTCCGATGATACACCCCCAACCCACACCGATCCTTACTCGAATTAGCGGGCCTATCGCTTTTATTTGAGAAACGGGAAGTATTTCTGTCAATGATGAACACACTTTCCCAGACGAAGACATGTCCTCTTCACAACCATACATTCTGTAAAAGCACATTTTTTCAACAGGTAGTTCTTCATCAACGCATTTATTTTTTCGTAAATCGTACGATTGCACCATAACTATCAATATATCCGCACATCCCTGCTCGGGACGCTTGCAGTTTTCTGCTATTTATTATTAAAACAAACGCACCCCATTGGTTTTCTATGCCTGCCTTAACTATTCGGTGCGAGTGCAGAACCAACTTTAAAAGCAAGCTCTTGGTACGCATCGAAACATTCTACCATTCCCATAAATATGTACACTATATTTTCTTACCATACTCCACATTTGTCTCAGAAATATTATCAAAAATGCGCCGCATTGTTTATCCATGCAAGTCTTAACTACTCTATGCGAGCGCAGGACCAACTTTAAAAGCTCGATTGTGCTACACATTTTAAGGTTAGACAATTCCCTTCAATATGTTTTTAACAGCACCCTACAGTATTCCGCAGCTGCCTCAAAATTAATAGTGATGTCTCAGAAAGCTTGACTTGTATTGAAACTGTTTATCACACGGAGATTCTCCTCCTGTCATTCGTTCATTTTGTGCTGTCATTTTGGGCTGTCATGAACCGTTTACCACCTAAAACTGTGTTTTGAGAGTTGGAACCACTCTACAATGCAGTCATCGTTTGGATGCATGAGTGTCATACAGGAAAGACGAAGGCGTGGAAAAATCAGCATCGCATCCGCTGCTTTTTTACTCTAGGCGTGCAAGCGTTTCTGCCCACAGCAATATTGCATAAAGAGCGGGAAAAAAAACACAAGTACCATCAAGATCACCGTGAGGTGCGACAAATTTTCCTGCACTCTCTATGACAGAAGCCCAAATAAAGGGCAAGACAGCAATACCGAGTGACCTTGGCGCGCACTAAAATGAACAACTTGGTTTAGGGCGCCATGGATATGGTGCAATCCCAGCATGGGCGATAAGATTGTCGTGTTTCTTTCTGCAGGCCGAGGGTGGAAATTGTTGTGTCACAAGAAGATAATGCTGGTCAAGTGCACCTCCAACAACACGGCCGACCAACTGTCCCGTTCTCTGCGGAAACAGATGGTACGGCATAAAACATCGCCCGTGGCTCTTCTGAGGATAAACAACCGGTCCTGCTTTTTTTTTTCTCTTACCGCCTTCACTCTACCTGAAATTTCACTGCGGCGCCAGAATGAATCCTGATTACTGTATTACTTCCTGTGACACTCTCTACTAGGCTACCAGGCTTGCTAGTTGAGTGCCGATGTTCGCGAACCGTCTGTTACATTGTGCTGCTATACTAGCATCAACAAAATCCGGAGGTGTGAATTGTTGACGCGCTTTGTTTATTACGCTAGTAACAATAGTAACAACCGCCCCCTTTTTTTTGTATTTCCTTGCGCTTGGGGTGTAAGTGACGTATTGTATTCTTTTGTTTTTTTCCTTTTTCTTATTGTAGCGCTCACTTTGTTTCAAGTCACACAAAACTGCTATTGTTAGAAGCTATTGCTTTTATGGTCTTCTTCATTTGGACAAGTTAGTACTGTGTAATACTACCGTGAAATACAACGTGGCATTTTTACTACCATGCGTCTTTCTCCTTCATTAAGTAGATTGTAGCGGTAGTCATTCAAGGATATACATGTTCGCTACACCTGCGTTTAGGCTATAGGCTACAGTACGTTATTAAATCCCCTCAACCATTTCCCCCGTGCAGGGTAGCAAACCGGTTATTCTTCTGGTTTACCTCCCTTACTTTCCTCCTTCTCCTCCTCATAAATAAGAGGCGAAAATGAACTTCGAATATTCAGCATTAACTCTCTAAAGCTAGAGTCACAGCTATATTTCACAAATTCAGTTTGTTTCCCAATAAGCTGTAGCTAATTCCGGGCTGTCGTGAAGTCATTTTGCGTCTCTTAACTGTGCTCCCTATGCAAAGGAATGCAAATGCTGGTAATTGGTTGAATACATCAACATTGTATACCCTCTAGAAAATACATCGTCAATGTTCCACAAAACACGACCTGAAACGGTGGCCGATGTTGCCCCAATTCTAATCCATTCTGTTTTTAAGCTAGTAAGATGGTATGAATGCTGCAACAGTGCATATTCGGAACCAAAATCTGTAGATGTATCAATGTTGAAGTGTCCTGTTATTAAAGAACGGCTTTTGGGCTTTATATGCTTAGATTGACAGATTGAAGTATTTCATTCATTTCATCTAAAAACAGCGGCAGACTGGAATTCGGGGGATTCTTGAATACTACCACTCCCACTGTTAGTCAACTAGACAAGTCAGCTAAAGAAATTCTGGTGCTTGATGATGATCTGATATTATGTTTATTAACTTATGACGTAATGAAGATTTCATTTAGACATCCACTCTTTTCCCTCGTGACAAGGAGTTCCTAAATAAAAAGTGGGCAGGAAGATAGGCTTCTTGACAACACGTAAAGTGAGCAAGCAAGAGGGGAGCCTCAGGGTTCATAACCAACGTTTCAACAAGACTAGTTCTCTTATCGAAAAGTTAGCGAAGCACCCTGAAGCTCCCCATCCCTTGTTCACTTTGTGCTATCAAGGAGTTCCTGCAGTTGGTTAGACGGTTATATTTAGGCACACGGATCTGTTCCCCAGTTTCTAACCAAGTTTATGATAATGCTATCAGGTCATACAAGAATTTTTGCGCATATTGTAGTGCTAACAATAAGTTTTCATTTTTTTCGGAAACTTCGAATATCTCAATGACACGCAGATAAGTTATCCTTCTGAGAAATTTAGAGATTTGCTTCCTCAATCTTAAAACTCATTTGTATTTATAAACACGAACTGTTTTGCGCAGTGGGTCATTGATTTACACAATTTGTTCAATGTTCTTCTCTTTGGTTATGTGCAGAACTCTATAAGTCACATTTTTCCCTGGCTTACCCCTGTGAACTTGCAACCCTTCCGATTTTCATCTGCACAGTCTTGCCAAGGAGTACCTTCTTTTCTGGACGGAAGGGTTCATTTATGAACATTGGCTCACTATTGGATCTGCATGAATGCCATCTGCAGTATTCCATCCTTTGTCATCCTACAGGTGAATACCACTATAATGTTCAATTTATCCTTGTTTTCAGTTGGTACACGATGGATGGCATCTATCTCCTTACTGCAAAGTTCTATCTTAGTGCTATAGCAACTTCAGAGATTACATCTGGCAGTGACTCATAAGCAGCGGGCGGGACGCTTTGATTTCATTATTATTTATGTGGCTGTATTGCTTCAAATCAAAAAATCCTTGGCGTAGTTGGCATGTTTGGTTTTGCAGCTCCTTCACTTCCCTATCATCCTCACTCCACCGCAGTTTCACTGAAGCTAGGTCTAAACAAGCAATGAGTACGATGGGTTTCAGTTCTTCAAACGTAGTATTTGTGAATTCAGTCAAAAGTTTCAGTCCTTTGTGATCGTCTGCGAAGGCATGGATATCTGTTCTCATGCTATTTGTGATTGATCAACGCAAGCTTCTACGTCACATCAACCAAAGCCTTCACGAGTTATTTCGTTTTTGCAAGCAGTTTTTCAGCCAGTGAATCCGCAAGAGTTGTTAGCGGATTGGCGTCATCACTGGGTTAACACAAATATTTTCCCGTAATCTAAGAAGGCTGCATACATAGGCGCGCATTTCTCTATTGCCTGGATGAAAGTGGGAATGTGGACAGCTGTTGAATAGCCGTTAAGGAAGCCAGCCTGGTACTTTGGCTGGTTGAAGTCTAAGGTTGCCTTCATCCCATTAACGACTGTCTTAGTAAATAACCTGTAAGCAACAAACATTAAGATCATCAATCGGTAATTTTTGAAGTCTTTTATGCTGTCTTTCACATGAATTAAGATAATGTTAGCGTTATTACTTGATTCCGGTACGGTGGAGGTAACGAGGCACTGCGTATAGAGTGCGGCCAGTTTTTCTAGCACAATGTCCCCATCGGCCATCAACTGATGTGCTATTACCTGATCCTCACCAGCTCCTTTCCGTCTGTGCATTGCTTCTAAAGCTTTGATTACGCTCTCTTTAAATTTATTATGCTTGAATAATACTTTTCTCATTACATCCCTTGGTTTTTTATGTTTTTGCAATTAAGGGACCGTTATTGGTGACATCCTGGAAGTTCGTAGCTTTTACACACCAATGCCTAGCTGTAAGGCTAGCTGTAATGCCCAGCTGCCTCCCGCGTGATAAAGCGCGGGAGGCGCCGACAGTAATCTCGAACGTCATCGGAACTGTTGCGCGGTTACAATCTTTCCAGAGAAATCGGGTGGCGATGGTGTAAACGTGCAGGCTGATTAACCGTACAGTGGCCTGTGGGCAATTGCTGCGCCAGAATCACTGATTTAAGTGATTGCGTCTCTGCTATTGTTGCGCAAGGCCAGTGCCCAATAAAACCTTCAAGAGTTATCGTGACACTGATTGCCGCTCAGTTCGGGAGCCCTCAGGGTGCAAGATGCGAGAGTCGTCGTCCAAGGGAACGCCGCTCAGTATCCTCAGGTTGTCCAGGAATGTCCCCAGCTCGACACAAAAATGCAGGCACGCTAGAACGAAGCTGGTCACATCCTCCACAACATCACAGCGCACACTCCTAGGTGAGGTCGCGCGGTGAATCTTATGCAATCATACCAGAGTATAGGCAGAGTTCATGCGCATTCGATGCAAGAGAAGACCTCAGTCGCGCGAAGCCTTTCGTAACTCAAGGGGCATGTCCCCGCAGCAAGAAAAGTGACAAGACCATGTGCCGGCAGCACTCAGCAAGGAATTTGAAGAAAAAAAAAAACAAGCGTTACATATTTTTCGACCAACACTCGACCATATCTCATGAGAAAAAAGGGCAGCAAAAAAAATGCAATGTGTCGTTTCTGTTAAAAAAAAAGGCGTACATCGCGCAATAATAAATTTGAAAGCAACCCTGTGAGAAAATATTTTCAAGTCGTTGCATCAGCATACAGCACTTCCTACCACGCAGCCATGTTCAGTAAATCTGGACAAAAGCATTTTTGAGCAGGAAACCGTTTATGAACGCCATTTTTTTCATATAATGGAAGATTTAACTATAACAATCAATATATTCGCAGATTACCCGACGGCAGTCTTGTATTTTTTTTCTATTAACGTTTTTGCTATAGTCAAAAGCGTTCCCTATTGGTTTTCCACGGCAGTCTTAATTGTTCGATGCGATCGCTGGAAACACTTTAAAAGAAAGATTGCGCAACATATCATTACCTTCAATATTTCCATAATAGTGTCTTACAATTTTCCAATTTTCAAAATTTTGCCCGAGAATGCTGGACTTGTCTATTCTTGTGAATAATGAAGGCCTCGTATTAATGCACATGAAAAGCTACACGCACTAGAGCCACTCTTCGAGTGCACCGCATGGCAGTGAGGCACACTCTTGAAGAAAAAAACTCATGCTATTTACTCAAAGGCTATCAACAGCAGTCCTTACTACGCCTCTGTGGCAGTTACTAACTGGTTACTAATTGTTTACGACCGCATATGCAGCGCATGTCGTAAGCGCAGTTACTAGGCAACATGCTTGCCGTAGTAACGATTACTAGTTGAACTAGAAAATATCGAGCAGCTGTCTGTCCGGATCCTTCCTATGGAATAAAGAGAGCAGCAGGTAATTGCAAAGATTTTTGTAACGTCGCTTCGTGACGTCATATACTTTTTATATGTCTGCCAGAAAAGGGTTCCCTATAGACAAGGCTGACAAAACCACGTACATGGATTGTAGTTGTATTGAGGATCTTGAACCGCGGCCTCTGTGCTACATTCTTTAAAAAATGTAGCAAAAAGTTTTGTAAGTGGATATAATGGATAACCCTGATTGCTTGTTATTCTAGTTTTTTACTACACCCACTTAATTGCAGAGTGAGTAAAAATCGATTTTTACTAAATTTTACTGCCTCTGGTTGCTCGTTATAACCTTGCTAGTAAGCGCTCACATAATTATTTTAAAATGTTATAGAACATAAATGACGCAGGTTGTAGTGTGACTGGCCTAATTTTGTATTTAAATATCTTCAAATAGATTTTTCGTTTGCACAGTTTCATGTTCGCAATTAATCCATATATGCCTAGCGTCCCAGGACACCACATTTTTGCGCATTAACTCAAAAAGTTTCTTATGTGTAAAAGCTTGCGCCCGTAAGCGTAAGTTCAAGAGCGTCTAAAATTTTCCTATGCAAGGGTTGTGCATGGGGTGCGTGTTCAGTCTCGTGGGTTGCGTGCGTCCAGAAATATCCGCGAGTCCTCTCTGGACGCCATTCTTGAAATTCGACCCCATCGACTGCGTTGTAATTCTTCAAGACACACATATTTTTTATGCATTGTGATAAGGAAAACATCGCGCGAGATGAGAAATGTTATTTTGAAGTCGATGTCAAATACTCGAAGCTTTACCATAAATAACAGGCGGCGAATTTTCCTAGTACCCAACATTGTAGTACGGGTCAAAAGTCGGCATTTAAAAAATATTTCCACTATTAAAAGCATGATTCTGAGTTGTGAAGTAAACATTTTATAAAAAAAAATGTCTTAATTCTTTGAAATTTACAAGTTTCGGATTATATGGGATAAGGGCGATATCTTTAGTTTCAGCAAATGGAGCACGCCTGTCCCTTCATATTTCTAGGCTTCTCATTTCCCTGCTTTAACTCATCACGCAGAAATAAAAAAATTTCCGCGAACCTGCGTCCCGCAATATTTTGTCCATGGCTGTACATGTAAAACAGCTGCTATGTTCTTCGCGATAAGTGCCACGACCTTCATTTAAAAAAGTGTGGCTGTTCTGGTAACTAGCTTTCCGCCAAACAGTTACTGTCTGTTTCTGCTCAAATGCTAGTGCTTGTACTAAATAAGTTTTGTTGATGAGGTTAGTTAACGGCATTAGCATTCTGACCCGGTAACAGCTACTACTATGCCATTTTCTACATACAGTTACCAGGAACCTTGCGATATATGTAGCAAGCTGTTACTACAGGTTTGCCTTAGTAACTCCCACGACCTTTTTTTAGGAGTGTACTGTCTCTGGTGACTTGTGAGCAACTGTTCCTTATGGACCGGATTTAGCATATATTTTCCCGCCTTAAGTACGCCCTGATTGTATACGTGCGTAGCATTCCAAGTTCTTTCTAACTTCAGCTGCAGTCAGCACTTCTAAGCTCCCAGTACCCATTTCTATTAGGCCTTGAATAAAGTTTTTCCTTCTCCTCCTCTCCAGCTATTTTTCATCCATTGTGCGACAGAAAAAGAGTTGCCAACTAGATTAACTTTCCGTTCTACTTTAGAAACTTTTGAAATTCGACCCCATTGACTGCATTGTAATTCTGCAAGAAAACATAATTTTTACGCATTCTGATGAGGAAACCATCACGCGTGATGAGAGATGTGGTTCACAACTACACGAAATCAGCAACGGGAAATAGCTTTCCCGGGAGCGCAAAAGTTCGACTCGAGTGCGCTTTTTTTTTTGTCAGCTTGTAAGCCTCGTGCCGTGCACAAGTTGAGGAATCGTTCGTATCGGGAGCACAACCGCGAGACTTTTTCTTCAAAGACTCTTGACCTCGATTTGCTTATTATATAAGAACTCTTTTTTGTTCCTCGGCGTGTTAAGATTATTCACTGTTTGAGTAAAAACTATGAATTGAAACAACATTTCTTTGAGACACAAATTTCAACTCATGCTCAGATGGTGACGATAGCAACGGAGCGCCGCGCGCGGCAGCTTAGTCACCGCCGCGGTCGCATTGTTTTGTAAACGAAGTGAGTACTGCTGCGCCGCGGCGGGCCCGGTGCGCGGGCCTCCGGCGAGTTGGTCGCGTGCCATTTGATGTGACGAGCGCCACAACAAGGGTCCCCTCGGCGGCACCTCTGCACGAAGCCTCTGGGCAGCAGCCCGCCTCCAGGAGCGAAGGGCATCGTTCTGCGTCGTTGGATCAACACGGAAGCCACCCGGCGTTGCGCGCTCGCCCCCTCGTGGTTGCGCAGCTCATCTCGACGCATGGCTAAGAGCACCGCGCACCGCGTGACGCCGTTGGACAGGATTCCAGCAGGTGCGACGCGCGCAAACACTGACGAGGCGTCGCGCTTTTCTGGTGTTTCAGCGACTGGGAATGTGTGCAGAATAAGCGTTGCTGCTGGCAGCGTGCCACGGGCGACAGGCTTCTGCGGACAGTGGACACATTCTTACATTCTCACGATTTTTCAAATACTGGAATTCAAACGGGCTTCGCAGTATTGAAGGGTCCTGATGATGGAAGGGTGAAATCAAATCTTTAACACTTCAGACACTGAACTTCGGGTCGAATTTCAAGCACTCAGATTGCTAGACCTCTGAGGTTATTCAGACGCTTTCCAGGGGCCAGAAGGTGGCGCACTTTTAGTCTAACTACACCATCTCCTGGGTTGTGTGACCTGTCACTTTGTTCAAACCTGTACCAGAGACAAGGCAGCGCCATTTATGAGCATTCCATCTCCGAGAAAACCAAGCATATGGCAAAGGGATGCTTGTACCTCGTCGCATACTCACTGCACTAGGTTGTGAAGCTAATAGCTACCGCGTACAAGACGGATGCTTCACCACTATAGGCCAACACTTACCATTCAGTATTAACGCGATAGCGTTTAGGCTACCATTGTGCAAAAATTCGGCAACGGCGTCGTGAGCGAAAAATCCCCGGGGAAGGAACCTATGTGGCTCCCTTAGGTCACGTGACCTTGTGGCGTCATCACAAACTAACCACCATGGCAGGTTGCAGTTCAATAATTGATAGATCACGAGAGGTTGTTCGGAAAGAGCAACCTGGGTCCCCAAAGCCCTGCCGGTGACAGCCCTTGCCATTAGAGTTCAGTTGTGCATCGCTTAAACGCTGCACCACTGCGCCAGGAGTGGTATGATGACTCGCATGGATCTATGCATGAAAATTCGAGAAGTACCAGTTACGCATACATGGGGATTTTCCCCTTTAACGCTATCGCGTCATAGCGTTAGTGTCCCCTCCAATTTTTTACTCATATATTCGATCACATCGTTTGGGGAAAGAAAGGAAGCCAAAATAATTGTTCCCTAAAGTCGGCATTGTATCTATATAAGCAAGCAAACGCGGATTTGCAGGTATTTCAAGGCTACGTACACAACACATTCACGAAAACATAAAGAAAAATTTGCACACTCCAAAGGGCCCTTATTGCTGCTGCAAGTACTATAAGAACAATAAGCAGGGTACCAAACCAAAGGAATCGTCCCGGTCATTTTATAAGCACAACAGTTAGGCTAGTTATACACATTCACGGGTATAGGCTAGTGGCGAAAAAGCTGACGCTGCCAACGCCCTCGAGTCCTTTCGCTTAAGCGTATTGCGCGCAATATATGTCGTGTTCGCAACAGATAATCCTCACGTGCTAGCACTCACAATGCGAAAACCACATGTTACCCCAAACAGAGCAACCTCTCTCTGCCGTCGTTCTCACGCCCCATTGCGCTTCATTGCGTGGAGGTACCGAAATATCGGCGAGTGCGTCGCACCCTGTGCGCTCTTTGTATCGTTTTCTTTCTTGCTCCTCTTTCTCGTTCCCCTCTTCCCACTCGCGCATTCCTTTTGCAGCTCCTCGTGTGCCTGCGAGTTCCAGAGAGGCAGAATGACAGAGAGAAACAGGGGAGGTAAGGGGGGGGGGGGGGGGAGGAGTGGTGGAGTGGAATGAGAAGGGGTACATGGGAGAGGACTGGAAGGTTTACTTACTTCGACTGCGCTTGCGTTTCAACTCCCACAGAGCTAAGCGAGGGAGGGCAAGTTATGATTGCCCCCTTTTTTTGAACGCTTTATTTTCACACCTCTTTGACGGCCAGGGCAAGCACGGAACCTCACAGAGGCAGAGCGAGCAACAGGGTCAGAAGGTGAAGAAGAGGAAAGGCGTTGAACTGCACTGCATTTGGTGCACTGCTTCCTTCGGCCCCCGTCTCGATGGGGGCAGGCGAGGGCAAACAGTTGAGGAGGAGGAGGAGGGAGGCAGGGACGGGGGGAAGGGCCCCCTCCCACGCATGTCTCCGCCGCCGCCGGCCGGAGAACGCGTGCCTCGGGCCGGGGACCCGAGGTTCTAGGGGCGCCCGGCGACGAGGCCGCTGGAAATAGGCGCCCTTCTGGTCTGCTTCTAGGTCACATCAGCCCCCGCCACGCTCTGCAGGCGGCGGACGGCCGGCTGCGCAGTTAGCAAAGCGGCACCCGCCGCTTTGCGAAGATGTCTTCAGTGCGCTGCTGCCTCTGCGAGATGGACCCGCAGATATGAGAGGAGCTCCGTCTGTCCCGTACAAGCCCTCCCTCAACCCCCTTTCCCACTTTCTCGAGAATCGCCGGAGGAGTGCTCAGGGCTCACAACCACGGGAAGATCGTAGCTTACGACGGCAGAACGGCGCGGCGGGTAGCCAACCTTGGTTGCGGCTGCCCAACGATTCTCGCACTGCCTGTTGGCAGGTTCGCGCGCCGGAGGTGATATAAAAAAAGGCGCTCACCTACGACGCAGCGGAAGAACGGGCGCTCTGTTTTCGCTGGGGGGAGTTTGGAAGTGGCCCGTGAATAACAGCCGAACACCAACAGCGAGTCTTGGGGAATGTCGCAAATGGCGAGAGCTTGCTTTTCTTGTTAGACAGGTGCTGGCTTGATTTCTTACAGGCAACGAAGCTTGGAGAGCGCTAAAACGGCCCATAATCAGGCACAACGAGACATGGCAGTGGTGAAACCGCTCTTGTTTGCAGCAGCGGGCGAATTCAGGGCGAAGAAGTGGCTTCTGGGGCATGGCTTACAGACCGCATTTCGGAACATAAACATTTTGACAGAATTTCCTGTTGGTTTTGGTTTGATAACTCATAGCAAGCTGCTAGATATCTCCCAATAAAACTAAAGAAAATCGTCGGAGATGTCTTGAAGTTTAACTATTAAAAAAAAGCATTTCGGTAATAACTACCTAAGTAGTCTTCGTTTAAGCAGTGGGGAATTCGAGGAGTATGCAATGAAGGCCGCAGTGGTGGCTTAGTGACTTGAGCGTTCGCCTTGCATGCGAGAGGTGCGGGGTTCGATCCCTATATCCGCCCGGTACCCACCGGTGATACAATGGGCACAAGCTTTCCTCTCGCCCGGTCCTGGACTTATCTGGGGTGAAATGCTTGAGAACTTGGTCTTTGACCCCATCTGGAGTAAACGATGGCAACCCTGTGCCATGGCACTCTTTGACCAAAGCTCCCCTTGCGTCATAAATCTTAACCATCACCACCATTAGTCTGCAAAGTAATAACCGATGAACCATCGAGGGTAAAATGAATACAGATGGCGTTCTCAAAAGTTGACAGCGGTGTTCGGTGTGCAGAGAAATTCATACCATCACAAGACCAGAATGAAAAATGGGTACCATTTTTCTCTTATCTTTATATTTCTTTTGAAAACGGCCTACGCATTTAACACTGACTTAGACGCAGTTTTTTAATGGAGTCTGCCGCTGTAATGAGCACTAGCACATTCGCAACTTTTTAATCTACCAGTTGTCAGATACTTTTTTTGTTGTTGTTGTGACAGTATGAAAAGAGCAAACAGACTGCGTCACGTGACTTCGGCACTCGGGTTAGCTCTGTTCTTTGCGGCTCTTCCACTTCATTGGTATTGTTTGGATCCTCTCATAACCCATTTTATTGAAATTTAAGAGTCGCTACCACATTTTTAAAATATAATCCTTCGGGTTGTCTGCAGCCATAAGAAAACACACAAAGCAAGGTGCTACGAGCACACTGCGCAGCTTAAGCTGGCAGCTAAAATTTGGCGTTATGCCTGAAATGACGCGCACTTCACAAGGAAACTTTCCATGCAGGACACGTCGTCAGAAAGTAAACATAGAAGTACACTTGTTGGTTAAAGCTCGTTCGGATTTCAGTTCTGTACAGCGCACTCTGCAGCCTAGACGCCAGAGGCACTGCTACTACAGCAACGTTTCTGTTGTGGGAATGATGAAAATAGGGTGACCGGAGCCATAAAATGCAAGCAACAAACAGCAATATGCCGCCGGTCGTGTTTCTTTGTATACTCGCCAAGCTTCGCCAAGAGTTTGCCCTGACGCCGCACAGTCCGCTCCCGCATCCTGGACAGTCCTCACTTGACAGCACGTCTAGTGAGACGAACTGTCAAGGCATCCTTCGCAAGAGGAACTGCTGGTGCATTTTTGTATGCTTCGCTTGATGAAGATTTCAGCCAGAAGGAAGGCAGGCACAGTGTCTCCCGTCGGTGTTGCCTGCCACAAAGCGCAGTTTTACCGAGCAATGAAGACTTACCTAACTCGAAAAATGTCCACGAAAAATACAAATCTTTAAGGCACCTTCACAAGCTCTGCGTTTTTTGCGCGCACTGAACCCCTCCGCAGAGATGAATCAAGCATCTGCGCTTTCAATTAAATTCACGCGTGAGCTCTTCAATTGTAGCTCACTCATTAAAAGTGAGCAGAAAGTTGGTCCAATGCTTTCCGTTCACCGCAGACCTGATCTCAAGGGTAGATTCATTCTACAACGGATTTTTACGTGCAAGAACACCATTGTGTAAATCATTTGCAAGGACTGCCATCAATTTTTATGACGAAAGCACTCGTACGGAGCCCTCCCCGACGGATTCAGAGCTTAGACCGCCACCATACGGTCACGTGGCCGTCGCATACTGCTCACCTGCTATCACGTGACCAGTGCCTGGAGCGTGGCTATGCGTCCATTGCGATAATTTTTGTTAGTTCAGGTTAGCACAAACTCATCCAGGCCTTATGCTTCACTGCATAGGGATTCAGCATCGCCAAACGACAGGCAGTGGCAGTGAGACAGCTTTCGCTGAGTTTAGCGCGTTACGCAGCCTTGCGGAAACATTTCTGGAAGACGTGCAGAGCCGTCTGCCCAGTTACCGGTCCCCTCGGCCACGTCAGGCTGCTCTGACAGTAGAAGGTGCTGCCACCGGTGGGGCTTGTGCGACCCAGCTTGATCTTTTCGAGTGATCAGTCGTTAATTTAGCTGCCCCCTGCCCACTAGTGTGGTGAGCTTGCTCACAATCCAGTTTGCGGGTTGTGATTACGACCCAAGGTCACGTGACCTAGATGGCCCACCTGGCATCTTCTCGAGAAATCTTTCGCTTACAACGCTGACGACGCTGGGTTTCCAGCCCAACGGGAACTTTAACGCTTTCGCGTTAATATAACTTTGCGAACAACGCCTCTCCTACATAATCACAGACAGAAATGCTTCGTTAAGGAACCGCCTCCTGTGTGGCTCTAACGCTGGCTGGGAACCAAGGCTGCCGGCTGGGCGCAAATTAGCAGAAGTCGCGCACAATGCATCGCGGACGTAGCGTTGAACATACTGCGCACCACAAAGCGAGGAACAAGATTAGGAAGGCGCTCCTCCCACTAAGCAGACAGCGTAGGTCTCGCGGTGGAAAGCAAACGCGGCTCAATAGAGCGCGTGCCAAGGTTTCTTTCGTTCTGCACTCCCCGTCAGTGTGACGCAACTCGTCGACGCAACTCCGCGGTCATTCTCACCGCGTTAAAGACGGAAAGACGTTTCCAGACGGGCTGTCAAAAGTTGCTCTAGACGCTCTGGTCGACGCTGTGGGCAACGAAACTTGAGAAAACGCTCGTGCCCGCAATTGGCTGCGAACAGTGCCTGGATAAAATTACAAAAAAAAAGAAATAGAGAGAAAACCGTTTTCTTGAAATTATTTTGTTTTCTGGCTGGTCTGAAAAACTTTTATACTCAGCAAGTTATAGTGAATTTGCCCATGGGCAGCGAAGACCACAGTATAGAACTGTGATTGTTTAAACTGTACTATTATTTGGCACTACAAGCGAGAAACCATTATAATTCAGAGGTTCAGTACCATCTCGTACTTTCATTCATTTTTCGAAACATACAAAAATACGCTGCAGACTTCCTTCGGGCAAATTCGCAGAACGCGCGGAATTATTTTTACGGCTTTTCATGGGTTGGCTGACAAAACATACTTTCCCGATACGTACAGGCAATCGTGCTTCAGTTGCAAGAAAAATTAGAGTCATATGGCATGATGGTAACTAATAATACTTGTTTAGCTCCAGACAGCTTATTATGTCAATTAGGCTTCAGCCTTTTTGTTACTCTCACCCAGTCGTTTAACGCAATGCCAAATACTTGCACAAAAGTGATTTTGGTTTTGGTTGCTAAAAAGCAGTTTTTTATGCTTATGCTACTGGAAGAAAACGCAGTGGCCAAATATAAGCAGCATCAGTAAGCGCGCGTCACTTGCTTCCCCTCAGAGTTCCGCCTCCTCTAATAACGAGGTTTAATTTATTAATCAGTATGCGACTTTCCGTCAGTTTTCTCTTGGTGTGCCCTGGTCCTTTGTTTTATCTTTGTCGTATCGCACTTTGATCGCTTGATAAAAGTAAATAATTTGCCTTCAACAACTCCTTCCTTTTTGCGTTCTATCCGCAGAAAACTTTGGAAACTCTCGCACATTGCAGCATGCTCGAAAGCATGTCCTGACGGAAAGCGTTACAGAATTAGGAGGTAAATATTTAAAATACTTATCATGTTACTAGAGCGATGCAAAATGGTTAGTGCTGCTTTAGCCTACCGGGATATCAGCCCATCTTAGTTCATAACGTAATAATTGCTATAGCACACGTCTTGTTTTAATGTCTCTGCAATTGACAGACCTGCCTTTGCAGTGTTTGCTTAAAAGTCTTCAAGCACCCAACACGAGCTTTTAGAGTTCCTGGGCATGAACAACTGAAAGAAACTGCTGTTTTTAGAATATTAAAACGTTTTCTAAACCTTCAAAGATAGAAACCTCAGGAAGGCATGTTACCTCACACACCGGTCGTCTACGACTTTATTGCGGATTGAGGTGTTATATTTAGTTTACGCTGGCCAATATTAGGGCTTCGTTCAGGAAATTTCGTTTCATACGCTGCTAAGTAGACGCAAAGTAGGGTCTGCATTGTTCTTACCGTTGTTCTCATTATTCAATGTCTTCAACCATGAGCAAAGTATCCGTGCTTCTAGTGAGAGAATGTGCCGATGAAATTTATCGACGATGTAACAGACGAGCACAGGCTAGACGCGGTGGAATTTAGGGCAGGAAAAATTAAACAAGAGTATGCAGGACATGAAGCGTATTTCCCGCTGGAAGTTTTGTCCTTCCTTCTTGTCTTGTTTTTTGTCGTCCTAATTTGCAATTTGTTCAGCTTGCCATTCAGATCAACTTCGCCACGTCAAAGCGGTGCCGTATACATTAACAATGCTAGCCACTGAACCTGTGCACAGAAAGGCACAGTCACGTTCACAGGAACTGCCCTCCGTTCAGGAAGTTTTCAGCTCGCTTTGAACGAGGAGTCAGCGTAGAAGCCAGGCGATTTGAAGAGATTAAAACAATTTTTGATTACCAATTTCTGGTGTTTATGAACGGGATATTGGTAGATCACTCCACACCTGAAAGATAATTAAGAAGTTGAACAAAGAAACTAGAGGGGGAACTTACGCTCCGCCTTAAGGGCATGACGTGATAGCGTTAATGGGTTAATGCCCATATATACGCAATTGGTCTTTCTCTACTGTGCATGACAAAGATCGCTGGGGGTCCTCACTCTGCTACTCCTGGCGCAGTGGTGCGGGCGATGAGCAATGCGCCAACACCCTGCGATATATTAAAAGAAAACATCCCCAATGTTCCTTGGTTTCGGTGGCTGTTGGCTTCCGTCGTGTATGTTATAATAACGAGAAACTCTTTTTCCCTTTCCTTGTCTGTTCAATAGCTTAACGAGGGCCTCGAATGTGGCAGTCTTGATGCCATAGTAGCATAAGAGGTTTCTCCCACACCTTCCGTCCTGACCGTTCGTTCACGTACCATCTTGGCACTCGCGGTAATAGAGAATGTATTACGTCCGCTGCTATGGACGAAGGTGGCGCTGGTGAACACTCTCAAGGATCGCGTCCACGCAAAATATAAATGCCCCCGAAAGTAGAAGATTGGACAGCCTTCACCGTAGCTGAGTAGCTTGGTTGTTAGCGCACCAGACGCGAAATTCGAAGATTGTGGGTTCGGATTCCACGGGCTACATGTGATCGTTTTCTTTAAGCCACAAAATAATAAGACTTAGTTTCCAAATCTTCAGTACCACAAATTAAAAAAGAATCCTCTATGTTCCTTGGTTTCGGTGGCTATTGACTTCCGTCATTAATCTCAGTATAAAGAAAAATATGAAAATAACCGCCTTTACACCACATTCATCATGAGAACTGCGGTCTATAGCTGCCGAACGATCTGTAACACATCTTTCTGGACATGCGCCCTGGTCCCAAGCAGTCATATTTGCGCTGCCCATGCAGTTTACGCGTGCGTAGGGGCGTTAGAAAATATATCCTTACGTCGACATGTTTGGAAAATAAGCGCAAGACAGTGCGACCGAACGGCCTGCCGGTAATTTCCTCATTACCAGCATCACTTTCACTACAGGCCCACCACACAGGCAACAGACATTCACGCTACTTTCGCCCTTGTCTGCTCCGTCTTGGCCCCTGAGCCTCGTTTACACACTGTTTCCCATAATGCATTCAGTGCCCTGAGCCCTAGCAACCCTTCGTCAGGCGGAACTCGAAACGTAGCTCACAAAGCTGTTAAGCACATTCCTCGCAAGGGTACAGCGACCGGCTGTGACACTGCTTCAATGAGGCTCCGCACCCTTTCCTTCAGCCTTGACCGTCTGGCGCTCACCGCACCAGACGGAGAGGCAGCCCTGCCAGGGCTTCCTGTGCGCGCACGTGAGATACGGTGCTCGTTAAGCGACCGACGGTCCCAGTTGTTCCAGCGACGATTCATTAAACCGAACAGCAGCTCGTCGCGTGATCACGGCCGCACGGCTTGCGGCGGTGGCGTTGTTCGCGGCCACGGGCCCTCCTCTGGCTCTCGTTTGCCAGGCCACGCGTATCTGCGGAGTCTTTTTGTTTTCTTTTTCTGCCGCTAGGGGCACTATTTATACCGGTGTTTCGCTTGTCTGCCGAATAGAACACAAAAGCCACGGCTCCGGCGGTTTCGTAACAGCCGCCCGCGCGTCTGATTCAGCGCCCTATTTCGGGGCGGCCGGTTGGTTAGGCGAGGGCATAGGGCGGAGGGAAGGGGGAGGGTGCGCTGGTTTCTACCTCCGGACCCTCCTTCTCGTTTCAACCGGAGTGTATCTTCACCGGTCCGCCGTCGCGTGAGACCCGGGCGAACGTGTGGCAGCCAACATTCAGACGGCCACTGCGGTCGTTAAAGAATGTGAGCCTCCGGCATGGCCGCAGCCGACGACAACGATTGGCACGCCCTCCTCTGGCGTACCGGCTCCTTTTCTTGTTTCGTTCATTCATCCCAATTTTTATTTATTTTTATTTCTGACACACCTGTTGTTCGCTTTCCGCCTGGCCTGTTACCGGCGGCTGCGCTGGCTGGTGATATTTTGGGATCAAGAAATTTCGTTCTGAGCTCAGGATTTTTCGAAATCCGTTCTACGTAACGCAATGACGAACAGTAGGGAGCCTACCGGGCCGAAAGTCTGCAGTCTACGAACATGTCACTAAAAACAAAATAAAAACGAACGGGGAAGATATATGCCAGCTTGGCAGGTGTTAATCGTCACAATCTACGCATTGGGCGCTCGAGGAATCTATTCTGCAATTCTGGCTGTTGGCGGCTGGCAGCAGCGCCCCCCGTCGATGTATATTTTCTTGCACGCTAACGCAACAAGTGCCTCGATTTGTAACAGCGTGAAAAGGCGTGTTTTGCAGCCTTTATTCTTTATTCAAACGTTACTCCGGAGCTCCCGAATCCGTTATAACACAGCAGTTACAGCACAGAAAAAAATAAATCTTGATTAAAACAGTACGCTTACGTTTCAGTGAACGGATTCTACTCTAAAATAAATTTAAAAAAGATGGAGTTTACGCATGCGTCTGTCCTGGCATGAAACTATTCAGGCTGTTTGAGATAGATGTCGCTATTAATACCGTTTTTATGATGCAATATTGTATTTAAGAGCGTAAGACAATTTTATTCGGCGGTTGACAAGTAGTTTCTATTTCAGCTCAGACCGCAGCAGTGGCCGAGTGGTTGAGCATCCGCCTCGCATGCGGGAGGTGCGGGGTTCGATCCCCAGTGCCGCCGGGTACCCACCGGTGATACAATGGGTACAAGCTTTCCCCTGGCCTGGTACTCAGCTTATCAGGGGTGAAATGCTTGGGAAATGGGTCTTTGACCCCACCTTGGGTAATCGAAAAATACCTTGTGCCACGACGCTCTTTGTCCATAGACGCCCTTACGCCATAAAAACTTTTAATCATCATCATCATAATCATGATCTATTTCAGTTCATCTTTCATACACTTCCTCAGTCCTTCGTTCTGTAGCGCAGGCTGCACGATTCCGAACTGTTTCAGTGTTCTCAATGAGCATCTTGTTTGAAGAATCCCGTCTTGTGACAAAGGGTGAGCAAGAATCAGTCAGGTAGTCAGGTAGTAGACAGATCTGCGTTCAGATTCCGCCTCCCATGTTATCGCATCACAACCTAACAGAGATGCCGCAGAGTAGTACACATCATTATGGACGACTAGCAGTGTCATCACAGCATCTATAGCTGGCATGGCGTCAGTGTCGCAAGGCCTGCGCGCCTTGTATTCTATACTATAAAAAATGCAGTCTAGCAGAGAATAAATGCAAGATAGGCTGTAAGTTGACCCAATCGGTACACTGCGGTGTACCTAAATTTACTACAGAAAACATCAGACAAAAATGTGCACTGCATGCGAATGTCAGCGGGTTATCTTTTTCTCTATATTTTTCTTGCTTATATACTTGACTGCAGGAGAACATGAACGCGGAAAAAGAACAGCCGCAAGAAACTGATCGAAGTCAAACAAGCCGCTACAACGTCTTGCACTGAGACAAGTTCTTTTTTTTACATATTTATCAAGAACTATACCCTGACAAAATGTACTATCAAGGACAGAAGACTTCCGGACGCCTGAGAAAGTTATAGGTGCACAAGTTCTATTCCGAAAACTTGTTTTCATGAGCCTAAAACTTGTTTTCATACAATATTTCACCTCCACGATTGGGACTTTGATCCACCGCCTGATAACTTAACAATGTCTTTGGTTGGTGTTCACGCTTACCGGATACTTTTCTCTCAGATAGTACATGCCTTGCATCCAGAGTAAACGGCAGATACGCGCACAAATGCAGACACACATAATATTTAAGGACTGGATTTAACATTCCCCTATGTGATGTGCCTTACTATAGCCACAAAGCAGAGTACGATGACCCCAAGAAAATTGACTTCACATGTAATACAAATTAGCTTATTTTGCTGTAATCGCACATGAACACGAATTAAAGAAACTCGAAATGAGATATACATTCCTTTTCTCTTTTTTTTTCGGAGAAATTGTTTTTGCAAGTGACTTCAAACATTCTTTACGGTTTGCTAGGTGACCAAAATGCGAGAAATGCCAATCAAAAGCAGCAAAACAAGCTGACAGTATAAATGTTACAGGCAACACTTTATTCGAGGGACTTGTCTTGTCGATAATGCAGGACATACCTCACCGAAGCAGCGGCACACCAGTCTAAGGCTATCCCTAAGTGACGCGAAATCGTAATTAGGTATGACTCTTGATAATCCTATATTCTGAACAACAAGCATTTTTTCCTTAAAAATTTCTTCAAACTGCTCAAATGGAAGCATGAACTTTATAATCCTGTACTCCTACCTCGTTGCCTAAATGTGCACAGCCAGCATTAACTCTTCTTAGGACTTACTCTTGTAGGGA
The DNA here is from genome assembly GCF_052857255.1 of Amblyomma americanum. Lineage (NCBI taxonomy): Eukaryota > Metazoa > Arthropoda > Arachnida > Ixodida > Ixodidae > Amblyomma > Amblyomma americanum. The sequence continues at coordinate 18,979,682 of NC_135503.1, read as the reverse complement.
GGAAAACCGTTCATTCCACTTTCTTCGTTATGATTCTGAGAGAAATTAGGGACATAAACTCCAATAAGCCACGAATCACCAAGACGAACATAATCACCCCTCCCATCGAATTATTTATTTACTGCCGTAATTTCGAGAAAATTCTGATTTACAGAGGTCCAGACACAATCACGTGCCGTTGACACCCGGACCTGTCGACACCTCATTTCCCCCTGAAGGGGATTCCTAGTCGAGTGACTCACTCTTTGAACCGCTCATGATGACGTCAATGCTGGGCCTCAAAGCTTCACTTACCCCGAAAACAAACGAGGCCACAGCCGTCTTTCTTTACCACCTCTTTTCTTTTCTTTCCGATAGATTATACGCGTTCACGGGTCGCGTCTGGGGCGTACGCAACACGACGCCATAGGTAAGCGCAGAGCGCGCGCCGTTCGCCATGGCGCACTCGAGGAAAGCCGAACCCCCGGCCAGGAGGAAGGCTGGCTGTCATTGGCTAATTTCCATCGCGGCCCGTTATGGGGGCGCCCGTGACATCACCACCGACCAATGGCGTGGCTCCGCGCGCACCCCGGGCTCTGACAGCAGCCCGTGACGACGGGGTATTTTTAGGAGGCCCCGGAGCCACCTTGGCCGCAGCGCATCCACTCACTGTGCCCAGTCGGAGTCCAGTGCTCGCCCCGAACGCACCACCGAAGAACGCATCTCCCGCTTTCGCGCACACACGCACAACACAAGCCATGGCTAACCGCGGACCCGCCTACGGCCTCAGCGCCCAAGTCCAGAACAAGGTGAGTGCCTCCCGAGTGCGCACAGCGGCTCTCAGTGCCCGTGAACGGTACGCCGTGTATTCCCTGGATTGTGGAAGCCATTCGGCGAAAGGAAGACCGGTGAAATTCGTGGAGGACGGCGGACTAAACCGAGCCGGCAGAACCGAATGGCGGTGGTGTCAGTTGGAGTAGCGTTGGAGCCCTGAGCTAGGCCTCCACGGACGGCTTCTCAGCGCAGTTAGGCCATTGGAGTGGATAGCCTGAGCCGTCCGCTGAGCTTCTTTCGCATCTATGGCAGAACTCCCAGCCCTTGGGAGTGTCAGTGGGCGAAAAGCAGAGTAGTTACTCACAGGTTACTGACAGGTTTAGTGCTTAACTGATGCATATAATAAGGCTTAGAACGAACCTGAGATCTGATAACTCGGAATCTGCCCACACTTCACTGTCAATTCACTGTCATGAACATGGCAGTTCAGTCAGTGCGCGACGTTCATAAAAATGGCAACGATTCAGGCCTACTATGACCAGTAACAAATACTAATATTTCTGTGGGTTTCTATTAACTGCCATTTGTTGCGTCAAGACAGCTGGAGTTGATCAATTCACAGCTTTAGTATCGGCAACTAAGAGACATGCGCAACGCATTCTCTGCGATGCGATCACCGTCGCAAATAAACAACCGTCTAAGCATATTTTTCATCTTCCTATGCCGCAAGAAAAACCCTGCTTATTTTGGCCAGACAAGCCGAGAAGTAGCAACAGGAGCGGAGGAGTTAGACAGCTTTACATCACCAACGTTATATGAACACCCGGCAGCCCGACAAGTACTTCGTCACAGATGGCGGGATGCCCGAAATTCTCCAGACGGTGTCAAACGAGAAAAAGAAAATCCCGCTGCGTTTTTGAATGTCTAAAATTAGTGGCTGCATTACTCGGCAACCAAAATTGGCAGCCGCCGACGCGACACCCTCTCGCCGCCAAAAATAGCAACTGTCTGCGCGCTCAGCCAACTGACACTTCCCACTGACCAAGTTCGAGTGAAATGACGACGACGCCTTTGAGCAAGCCAAGGTCCCTTTTCTGCGAAGCCATACATCTTCCCGAGCCTTTCACTTATCACCACACACTGTTGCGAGTTCTAGCTTCAGCTTTCAGTGTACCAGGTGCCAGATGGCACAGGCCAGATCTCCAGCCTTCTTGTAAACGATTTTTTTTTCAATGTGATCAACAGGCAGGAGCGAAAAACCGAAGTACTTCCCAAACAAAGCAAAAATGATTAGAGCTCTGAACAGAACCATTTTTGATAACGAAAGCAGAGCGACGGTGTTCACGGATCTCAGAACCGCAGCGTCCTTGCCGCGTTTTTTTTTTTAGTAGAAAGAACAAAAAAAAAACAGAAAATAAGTAGTTGAGGAAGAGAGGGGGCTGCTTTTAGCGGATGTTTTAAGTAATTTACACGAGGCGAGGAAATGACATTATAGACTGACGGGAAGCACATATTGTGCAGCTCGTAGATCATGCGTAAGCGGTCTAAATGCATTAACTTAGCTGAATACGAGGGAGACCACCATGCTTGCAAATGCATGTGTTGTCACTCTCGCAACAATCAAATATTTGTAACAGTTACAGTAGGCGAGAAAAAGCAATTCCATACTGCGCATGACATGCGCTCATCGCCGCTATTCATTAAATAGCGTCTCTTAGACCTTCTACTTAAGACTTTTTCAGTAAGTACAAGAAATCTAGATTTAGCTGTCGAAGGCAGTCTTAACTTGTCAACGCCAGAAAAAATGTGAATACAAACCCAGCCCGAAGCGAACGCGCCGTACAAAAGGCAGCAGATGTCAGATTTATGTTTAATGTCATAACACTGCGTAAGTTCGAACCACATTTCTTGCGACACGCTTGGAAGTCATATAGGAATCTCCACATAAACACTGAACTGTAGTAAGCTGTCGATTCATTTCTTGAGAGACTTTAGCATTTTCACAGTATTAAAAGTCTCTTTTGCACAAGACAGCCAAACGTGTAGGAAAGCTAGCTGTCAAGAAATATAACTATAGTTTACATGAACTCGGCCCATACAAAAAGCAGTCACTGTCAAACCACTTCGCAGTGGCCTTGTGCCAGTCATTGCACACGGTGTCATCAATCTCGCCATAATCATAATCAGTAAGCTTACGTCCGTCAGCATGACCAGGACTACTACCGTTAGTCTTCACTCAGCACAATCCCGCTCCAGTTGCGGATATGCTATCCTAGCAAAATTCCTAACCTCACCTCCTCGTCTGACCCTCGGCCACCGCTGACCAAGTTTACCTTCCGTTGCAGTCAAATCTGTCGCACAAATGCAGTTACATGACTTGTCATTCATCTCCTCCTCTTGACTTAACTGCGATGTCATTGTGTTCGGCTTTGTTTCTTAATTCACACTGTTCTTTCCCTGTCCCCTACGTAACCCTCATCATTTTCCTCAACGGCCGTTCAAGATGCAAACATCTTCTAACTGCAGATCGCCGGCAAGCGTGACCCGGCCCTCGAGGAGAGCATCATGCAGTGGATGGCCGCCATCTTGGGACAGCCCCTTCCCCAGGGCGACTTCGGAGACATCCTCCGCGACGGTGTCGTCCTCTGCAAGTAAGCGACGACCGGCCCTAGGCTTAACGTGCGCGGCACTGTACATCCGGACATCAATGAAAAAACAAGACGGTTGACAGCTATGCTGAAGACGCAGAAAGAACAATAAAAGATATCAATGGAGAATAAGGAGAACATAGGGTATTAAATGGCAGTATGCCATTGTGTCTAATGAGTAAAGTGATTGGAAGCCTTTAAAAAAATAACTCTTCTCACAAGATCAGTCTTAGATTTTGCCAATAAAAAATCGCAATGAAGAAACATAATATACAACTGAAGGAGGGGAATACGGTATAAGTGGCCTGGCGCATTGCTTCTTTTCGCAGCCTGATGAACAAGCTGATGCCCGGCTGCATCCCCAAGATCAACACCTCTGGCGGCCAGTTCAAGCTGATGGAGAACATCACCCACTTCCAGAACGCCGCCAAGCAGTGGGGCGTCCCCGAGATCGACGTCTTCCAGACCGTCGACCTCTGGGAGAAGAGGAACATCCCCCAGGTCGCCCAGTGCCTGATGGCTGTCGGCCGCGCCGTAAGTACGCCACAGACACCGGAGAGGAGACCTCACTTGAGATGTAAATCGGCAATGTCGTCATTACGCAAAGATGTCATTAGCGCGCTGGTACAAAGAACAAATTTAAGCTATTTCGGCGCGGACAGGTGACTCTCGAGTACGAACCATAGCCCAAAGCGCTTAAGATAGTAAAATGTTTCTTTCACATGAAATGGCAGCCCGTGTAAGAGTGTGCCGAATACGCAAATAAATGACGCGGTATTCTGATGAAGCAGACTACAGGAATGCTAGTTCCGCTCAAAACCGCAAAGAAATCCCTAAGGTAAGCAATATTTAACATTACATATTCACGAATAAGTCACAACGTAATGGGAAAGCTCGACTAAGCTGAACAAACATGGAAAGCTCAAGTTCAAACAACCATAGAAATGGCTGAACAGCTTACGCATTGCTTGAGTATAGTGCCAGCATACGAGGTAGTGGGAAATGTATGGGTACACCATCCGTCTATCGCAACCGTATAGCTCTCAGTGGCATAATCCCTTTTGGAACTTTACACAGCCACACTTTACTCACTAAGTTTTTACCGTTCGCAGTGCTACAACCACCCCGAGTTCCGCGGACCCTGCCTGGGACCCAAGCCCGCCGAGGAACAGAAGCGCGAATGGACGCAGGAGCAGCTGCGGGCGGGTGAAGGCATCATCAACCTGCAGTACGGCTCCAACAAGGGCGCCACCCAGAGTGGCCAGAACTTCGGCAACACCCGGCACATGTGAAGCGCTCGCCAAAAGCACAACCCAACAAGCCTTACGGCTTGTCGCGCACTCTGTTTACACGCAACAAAAACAAGATCACGCGTCATCTGCGCCGCTGCTACCCTACAGCTGCATCGAGACAAGAGAAGGAACATCTGCGCGACCGCATGATGCAAGCCGACAGATTGTACACATTAAGTTATTGTTAAAAAAAATATGCACTTTTAAGTCGACGTTTTTTCTGCTCGCTCACTTGCTCTTCTTCCTTCCCTAAATGCTTGCGAAGTTCAAGCGAAAACCCTTCATTTTAGAAATACTACTGCTCTTCATCTTTTAACCCCAACATCACGTTTGTGGTAAAGAGAAGTTAAACAAGGGTAATGTGGGTTCCTTTGCTGCCATTCGCATATTCTTCTTACCTTGTCTACCGCAGACTAAAAAAAGAGAGCACCTTTGCTCCTTCCCTTTCTGTGTCCTTAAGCATTTTCTATCACAGCAGCCGCGCGCTATGAACATCGATACTTTTTAGAAATATTTCGACATACAGCTATCAGCACACTGTATTCCCAGCTTGCTGCACTTTCTAGCTTGCTGTGTGTTACAGAAGCTCGGCGTTGTTGAAACCAGCCAGGGAACGAAACTAAAAAAAAATGCCCGAGAAAGGAGCATGGCTGGAAGTTCTCCTTTTTTTTATCGCCTAAAGTTTCGCAAAGAAAAAGCGAGCGAGAATTTCGGCCCCGTTCCTTTTCTGTGTATTTTTGTACTTTGACAAGTGACGCGAATGGTTCAAATAAATCGTGAAGAGTGACTGGTGAATACTCAGACTCGGACTCTCTGCCTGCTGCCGAAGCGCTTGTCCAACATTGCGCTTTCCAGGAAAGCTATAATGATGAACGTGAGGACGAGGAGGAGGCAGAAAAAACTAACAGGATGGTTACGACTGTGTAACGCAAGGTTCAGCGATAGCTGTTTAGGCATTTAGTTTGGCTTAGGCGTTTAGTCATTCAGCCACGCCACGTGACCACTGGTGTAGTGGCCACGTGATGCACCCCTACACTGGCAGGCGGCTGTTCGAAACAGAGCCACCCGTAGGCTTATGTGACTCAGGTTGACCGGTTACGCCGACGCCGACGACGGCGGACGACTACGACGCGAAACCCAGCGACGGGCGCCTAACAGCTATCGCTGTAAAAACTTAAATGAACAGAGTTTAAACCGAAAACGATGCTCTGATGCGGAACGATCGAGCCCTCAGTCCAGGGCATCGTGCATCTGCCCCTAATCGTGTCCAGTCGATAAGCTGTCGCTGGTTGCCCAGGTCAGAAGTGGACAGCATGGTATCCCATTGTAAGGGGTTCGGGGAGGGGATGTGTGGGGTGGCGGGGCTCATGTGACATTCCCAGGTGAAATGATGGATCTAAGAGTGTTCCTGACAGTGTGGGCTAACTTGCGGGCTGACTTGCGGATAAGCGCTCGTGGTTTGTGCCTCTCTCAACCAGTTTCTTGCGTTCAATTGTTTTCGCGGATAATAAGTCGGGTAAAATTGAATCAAGAAAGCTATTTAAAACATAATGATCATTCCTGGCTTTCTCCCGCATCTTACTTGTGTACCAAGCGTCTTCCGATTAACCCAGTTGGCGAGCTATGTTTTTTTTTTTTTTCACTGTACCTGACGCGTGTATAAAACCAGCAACAAAAACAGCAGTCACTAAGTTTTCACGCTTGGTACGTTGGGCACTCAAACACCCGACGGCAACTTAGGAGCTACCAGAAACAATGCTCTCAGTTATTCAAGATAACCTTCTACTTGAACGAAACTACGAATATATCCACGCCGTCTGCCGTCGGCCTGTCCTGTGTTGCATTTTTGCAGAAGTGTGTGAGCTGTGAAAAACCGAATAAAGGAATCACTGTGTGTGATAATGCTGCCAGTAGGCAACAACATGATTCTGGAAAAAGTGGTCTGAGGAAAGTCGCCAGGACGAGGCAAGTCGCTAGGACGTGGCGTGTGCCAAGGATATATCGCTTGTCCTCGTGACCATAGTCTGAGGAGCGGCCAGACCTGAGAGGCTATGGTGGCGTTCTGCCGAGTCATTTCGAGGCCTGATGACTGGTGTGACTTGAAGAAATGCAGGACCCAGCACCACCTCGGCGCAGAGAATTACAGGCATGTGACCGTGTTCAGTCCTGAGGTAAATGTGCGCTCGCGTAGCTTAAGATCGTCCACAGTATAGTAACATTCCGTCTCGCTTTTTCAACAGTGCGTTCCAATTTTGACGTATTCTTGACTTCATGTGCCCTTTGCACCACATTCATCAGCATCAGCTGATCGCAAGGTTAATCTGGTAAATACAGCATTGCTCTAACTTTTTATGGACTCTTGGTAACCATTGCGATGCGCACAGTAGAGCCATACACCTAAAATTCATGCAGGAGTAAAGCACACAGAACACAGACATGCCTTATGGACCACAAAAAGATCATTGTACGAAGCCCAACTCAGCACACAAGAACACTCTCGGCTGCACAGAACTGTCGCGACTAATAATAATAATAATAATTGCTTTTAGGGGGAAGGAAATGGCGCAGTATCTGTCTCATATATCGTTGGACACCTGAACCGTGCCGTAGGGGAAGGGATAAGGGAGGGAGTGAAAGAAGAAAGGAAGAAATAGGTGCCGTAGTGGAGGGCTCCGGAATAATTTCGACCACCTGGAGATCCTTAACGTGCACTGACATCCCGCAGCACACGGGCGCCTCAGCGTTTTTCCTCCATAAAAACGCAGCCGCCGCGGTCGGGTTCGAATCCGGGAACTCCGGATCAGTAGTCGAGCGCCCTAACCACTGAGCCACCGCGGCGGGTAACTGTCGCGACTAAAAACTGCACTCTTGCTAATAAAAACCCTTCCGTTTGCAAACAGATGCGACGAGCGGCGCAGGCCATTTTTTTTTTTTTTTTGCCGCACTCAGTACGCGCGAAAGCGCAGTTACTTGCTTGCAAAGGCTATAGACGCGCTGCCTAGGAAATTTTTTGAAAGGCGCCGCGTTAGCGACACCTGGCGGCTCCACACGCAGCCGGACGCGGCAACACTGAGTCCTGAAAACTTTCAACATCGCAATCTCTCTGCACTGTGGCGCCACTATGCCTGCTAGTACGTATTTCTAGCACTGGCACATGCGTTAAAAAAAGAAACAGTATTAGCACACCAAACTCTGGTAAAGAAATATAAAACTTAGAGTTGCATTCAAGCGTGAATAAACAATCGAAATGATTACCTCAAAAGGAAAAACAGTAACTGTTAAGAAGCCACACGGTGTCCGTAGAAAAGCAAAACGACATGCTTCTTTCTGTATCTCCAACGCAGAAACTCTTGGCGAACGCAGTCCAAGCCGCAGCATCGTTAATGGAAAAGTTGTCCCTCACAAGGCAATAAAAATTTAGACAGGAGAGGAGCGCATACTGTTACAAATGCGCGGCATCAAACAAAAGACGCGCGCAAGTCAAGTTGAACCCTAGCCACCGAAGACTGTGCACTTGCGCTCGGGATTCATTGGTGCGTTCAATGGGCAGTTGAATGCCCTTGCGAACTCGTCGAAGTTCTTGAGTGGTAAGTTGCACTTATCCCTGGCACTAACGTCAGTTGCTGGAGAACACAGCGCATTGCAGTACGTCATAAAAAATATCTCGTTCTCGGTGAACTGCTCGAGCGACTCCACCCTATTGTCCGCGAGCGTAGCGGCTTTCACTGAAAGATTGCGAAAGGTGCCGAACGCGATTTCCAATCCTGCCAACTGCGGGAACAGTTCTGCGTAGGCACTCGTGCTCTGGCTAGCTGCGCATTCTAGTTTCTCTTGGTATTCTTGAGGTACGCGGTATTTCTCCAATATAACATCGTGGCTATCGTCAGCGACTAGTATGCCGTGAGAATCTATGACCTTAGCGGCTTGTTGAGCGTACAGGGTGCCGAGACTGCCGTACAGCATAACGTCCTTGCCGTTGGCGTAGAAAACTGGAGCCTTAAGCACAGCCAGCGAGACGTAGGCCTTGTTGAGGTGATAGTCCAAGTGGAACTGCCCGGTGGGCCTAAACAATTCTTTCAGGTACAAGTCGTTGGCATGTGCATCTCCCAGAAGGCCTCGAAGAGTTCTCATAGAGTCGATGAAGTTTCCGAAGAAAGCCCCGGTCATGTCGGGAAACAAATGGTAAAGTACGTTCGTCGCATTGATATCGAAGAACTGCACCGCCGGCCAAACTTGTGCTTTTAGGTTGCCAATCTTTGCGAGCGTCACGGATTTCGTATGAGCGTCTAACCACGTGACGCCTTCAATGCGGCGATAAAAGGCCAGTGATATGTGGCCCAAGAGGCTATTGACTTGTTTGCGGCTCCATGCGGTGAACTCGCTGCGCAAGTACTCTTCGGCGGCCAGTAGGCCTAGTGATAACGAGACGTACTGAAAGCAGGCGTATTCAACGTGCTTTTTGCTTCCGTCGCCCGTCCCAAACCTCAGGTCTGGTCTGTTCGCGATAATCCAGAGGTGTTCCTGAATAAAGAGCCACGAAATAACGCCGATAATGGCTTCCTTGGGGTGCTCTCTGAAAATCTTCGCGAAGTTTTCCAGCAGTCTGCCTTCAGTAATTACTAAGCAGCCAGGTCGGAATCGGTATGGCTGAGTGTGTTTGTTGACGAGCCCAAGCCACGATTCATTTTTCCCTAAAGGCACGACAGCGTCTAAAGCAGTAATTTCTTTCGCTGTCTGGTTACTTGCTTCTTGAGCTGAATCGTAGGCCGCCCTCACGAATTTGGTTTCCACATCTTCTAATGCTTTCACGGGGAACCACAAGGAACCATTCAGCACGCGAAAGTGTTCTCTAACGTTAGATTCGTACTCGGCCAGTGTCCGTACTGTGGGCTTTTTCGCGTACCATCGTGTGCTTAACGTTCCTGGCGTGAGTACCAAAGACAGCGACTTTCTCACCGTCGCTGGAGCGATGTGAGCCTGAAACAGGAATCCCATGCGCCAGTTGATGGCCAGGTCCAACAGGAGGTCAAAGGGATGCACAGCTGTCGCATTCAGAGGGGTTGCTTCCGGCCAGTACATGCCCAACTTCCTTTTGAACTCCTTAAAGTAGTGCAGGTTGGAACGTACGTCCGACTCCGAGGGCTCGATGCAACCCTTGAAGAGCTTCGCTGCCTTCCTCGGTTCGCTGGCTGGGGACCGCAGGTTGCTGATGGCGGCGTCGACCACATCGAAGACCAGAGCGTTGAGTCTACTTCGTGTCTCGTGCGCCTCCCAGCAACCGCAAACGAAGCCGTAGAAGTCGACGCACGGGTCGATGGTGGAGTTCCAGGCCATCTTCAAGAGTTGAGCATGGAGTAAGCAGTCGTGACTGGCGCAGACCGCCTGCGTGAGCGATCGTACCCTGACCCTCCTAATCGAAGCGACCAGGACGGTGGCGACGATGACGCAGATGCCGATGGACACGGTGATGAAAGGAACAGCCAGCTCTCTCGCACTCCCCGCCTTCCGACATGGCTCACTGCAGGTTCGCTGGGAAGATGGCGACGCCTGGGTAGGTCAATAAACATGGAACAGAGTAAAGCAATAATGCCTTCAGTAACAGCCGCTCCCACAGTGAATTCCGCTTCATACGCAGCATTTCTCTGTTGACAAAGCCAGATAAACAAGGAAAACCATAGCAGCAGCTCACTGAAGTCTTAACACTACGGGGAACTGTAACCCAAACCCCAAATTAAGTCACAGTTTGCTGTTTGCCTGTAAATATCTTGACGGTATTAACCGAAAGGGAAGAAGCGTTAAGTGACTCAGCGAAATGCGTTTTTTTACATAGTTAGGCTTAGGGCTTAAGATCAAAAACATTTATCCTTCCTTCCTGCATATATTATAACTTATGGTGACGAGAATGCATTAAGACCTGCGTCCGAAGTCTGATTATATAGGTGATTGTAGCTTGTGCCTGCGAAAGGAACCGCAAGGACACTTGCGCTTGGTAACGTGTACTATCGGGTACAAGAGGCTTCAGGGGAAAAGCGACCTTTATACATTGGTGCGACATTTCTAAGCGAAAATGTCATTTTACTACCAGGCATTACAGCACGCGTGTCCCACTTTCGCTCCACTAGCTAACAAGAGCTATCGGGTTACGTAACGGCTCAGGTGTCTTGGAGACTTTTGCCTCCGATAGTAAATTTCCAGATTACTTTCCAGTTGGTTTTGGTGCCGCACTGTATTGAAGTGTTTTTTATTGTGATTCGTGATTTAAAAAAGTTCATAGTGTGAAAAGACAGTGGTATACTAAACAAAACATAGGGTTTAGGGAAAGCGGCAGACTGATTTGAATCAAATTTGTGCAAAAGAGTTCTGTTTGAATATTGGTAACAGAGCGTTCTATAGTTTTCAAAGTGAGACACCGATCAGAAATTAGCTGAGAACCAGAGGGGGATTCTAGGTTCATATGCATCCTGAGGCAGCTACTGGAATGCCATTCACCACCATGCATTCCGGTCTGCAAATCTCCGGAGTCCCACAAATTGTCCCCTAAATTTTGTCTCTTGTTCTGTGCCCTGATAGAGTCGTATAGCACTGTTCCTGAGTTCTATAACCTGTAGGAACCGGCCTGCAAGTTAGCACGGCGCTACGCTAGTATGAACTCTTATGTTCCAACCGAGGTCCCGCTAGGTATGTCTTGCACATTTTATGTTTTGTAGCGATGGCTACATTACGGTATCATTTCGAGCCCTCAGCGTGGCGGCGCCGTGGCGGTGGCGGTGCCACCACGCTGTCACGTGGTTGGTCACGTGGTGCGGAGCAGCTGCTGCTGCCGGCGGCGCGGCGCGCCGGCGAAACCGAGCTGCCACAGCTGTGCGCATGCGCCGTGTCAAGTGGGACGAAGAGGAAGAAGGATCGCCCAGCGAAACGGAGCGGCGAAAGACTGACTGCAATTCAACTGAGCAAGTTCCACTCGGCCAGCTGTAGCTATCGCGTCACTCCAGGTTTAACCAGAGCAAAACCATCGCCAATTTTTTTTTTGTTAGCCCGTAAAAAAAGACGTTTCTGCTGCTTGTGGTGTGTTACTTGTCGGGCGAGGAATAGAGAGGTTCACTCAACATAACGGAATCATGAATCTATCTTAACCACTCTCCCTGTCAAGTCTCCCAAAGGTCTTAAGCCAGCAGTGGCCACCATATTTCGGGAGGTATCCCTCTCCCCTCATCTCATTTCCCTGCCGCATTTACAGAGCCAGCTGCGAGTTTTCTCGCTTGAGATCCACTGTGTTGCCCTAACGAACTAACATTTGCCGCTTTTTCACATTACGTGTACCCTCTAAGTCCTCCTCTTGCTCTCGATATCAGCTATTACGCCATTAGCTTGAGTTTGAATTTTAATTCACGCTGCTCTCTTTCTGGCATATCTTCCTGCCATTTGGCACTCCATAGCTTGCGGCACTCCTCTGAACTTAATTTCAATCCTTTCCATTTGCCTTTAAGCTAAGGCTTCATATTAGTTCTGGAGTGTAACTGTTTTAGTATTTCTCTTGACGCACATTGTTAAGATTCTATGTTCAGAGGGTGCTTGCCAAATGCGCTCCGCATGTTGTTTTCTCCCAGTTATATATCTTTAATTGTCAGGGTTTGCCGGTCACTACTTGTCTGAATTAGGCGTACTCTTTTACAGCTTCTATTTATATCACGATCTACAGTAAACTGTTGGTCTCATCGTGTGCCCTTAAAAATTGTGTCTGTTTGTTTAGTATTAGTTTTTGTAATTTGCGCATTCAGACACTCATTCGTGCATTCCAATTCGTCCTCTGGGTTAAATAGCATGTAAAATAGCAGATGCAAGGTTTCTAACACGTTGTTTAATTACTATAGTGCTTAGCTCTTCCCCACCAGACCTTCTCACAACCCCTTGTCCCTATTTTTAGTGGTGCAATGAATAGCAATGCAGAATTCTGTGTCAGTGCCTGGCGCCTTGCCTGTGGTTTAAAAGCATATGTAAAAAAAAGACGAAAACTGGAGAAATGGTTATATACAGCATTTTTCAAAACTAAAGAACCGAAAAGTGCACAATCATGCAGCGTTGATACCGAACTAGTCTGTAAAACACATAAGATACCTGTACCTATCTAATGCGTTAAAGGTAAGGTTGGTATGCCATCTCAGGACACAGGTCTTAATGCCGGTAAGCATTTGAACTCCAAATAGAATACTATTGAAACTTCAGCCTGCTTATCGAGTATGTACAACTCTTTACGCTGTAAAACTAAATAGCCTGGCGTCAGCTTTGGAGGCTATGCAAACTGCTCCACACACTAAGCTATGTCTGTGTGCATGTAGCAGTGTCTCCAGCTAGGGCGTTCGGTCATTTCTTGATGCAGTCTGCAAACTCTTCAGCTGGAAAACTCACGCTTTCAAACGTTCTTGATCGTTGAGAGGAGAGATCTTGAAGCGAACCATGAGGAACGGAGACCTTAGAAGTGCTTTCCGGGATAGCCTCCATCTCTCCATGCTTTTGCTGCGGCAGAATTAAAGAACCGTAAGCACATGGAGGCCGTTGCCACGAATTTCTTGCCGACATATACGTAAGTAAGCTTGCACCTTCCAGGGCACCCTCTCCCCAACACGCCTGGATAACGTTGAAACCGGCATGCTGGGTTACTTGGTCATTTTCGCCGATTCGTCACTGCTGTGCTGAATTAGCACCTATCGCAGTTGAGAGGTCGAGACGGAAACACGTGACTTTCTGCTGCATATATAATAGTGAACTTACGAGGGTAGCTGATTACAAGCAGGCAATTTCTCCCTGATTTAGAGAAACGAAACAATGTTACGTGAGCGTTGTTTTCTTGGGCCAAAGATGGAACTACACTGCTCAGTCCACGCATCCTCGCATACGCCTCACAGCAGTGCGTGACGGTTAACCAGACCTAGCATTCTGTAAGCAGCATCTCTGTAGCGATGCTGCATACTAACTACTAGGTGCGCCGCCGCGGTGGCTCCGTGGTTATGGCGCTCGGCTGCTGGCCCGAAAGACACGGGTTCGATCCTGGCCGCGGCGGTCGAATTTCGATGGAGGCGAAAAGCTAGAGGCCCGTGTACTGTGCGATGTCAGTGCAAGTTAAAGAGGCCCAGGTGGTCGAAATTTCCAGAGCCCTTCACTACGGCGTCTCTCATAGCCTGAATCGCTTTGAGATGTTAAACCCCCATAAACAAAATGAAACAATGACTACTAAGTATGAACTGCGGTATAGCATCAAGCGGTTATAAGGCAACCTACTAACCTACAGCTGAAGGAAACGAAATATGTGATTCGCTCGAAAACCGTCCCGCCATGAAATCGGCTGCCTTGTGCCCTAGTGACTCAAGACGCGAGACTAAAAGCTCAAGGCTGATCGTAAACGCGGGAGCGAATTCGGAAGGAAATGTCGGCAGTCTGGGTAAGGTAAGGAAGGCGTTCGATGGCGACGTTACTTGAAAGTGCGTATCATTCGTCTCTCACTGCGTTCCGGTGCTGCAGGTGGGCCGTGGCCGAAGTCGTGTACTTGCTGCTAGTAGTCGTGAGACGTTCACGTGCGGTCTCGAATGTCCCTTCTTGGGTGCTGCGCTCTGTCATGGCTGTGGGATGCAGCCGGGAAAAGGAACCTATTCTTCTTCTTCTATTTGATTCATTCTTTTTCTTTCTTTATTATTACTTACACGAGCAGCAGCTGCCATCTGTTGCGACAAATGCGCAACAGCCGCCGCGAAACCTCGTTTTAATTTTTTTTCAGCCCTTAGTGATCATTGAGGGGCCGCGACGGCATTCTCTCCTTTAAAAAATTGCTATGCTTCTTTGCCAGCCCTTGTCTGTTTCGTGTTTTTTTTTCTTCTTCTGTGCTTGAAAGGTCACCATGCAGGCCCTTCATGTTGTAAACATCACCAAGTGCGGTAGCGCACTGTCTCTTTTGCACGTGCCCTACATACCTCTACGAAGGCTCGATTCGGCCGTTGTATCAAAAAGTACACTTTGCGGCTATTCTCTGCATAAGAGGTAATAATGATGGCTAGGCACTGAGCGGAGCTGTTGTTGTTATCCTCATACAATGACACATGCTCAGACAGGGTCGGCCAAGAATTGGGGTGCACAGAGAGTTTTTCAGACGAATTTTTTCATGGACGAAAATAAAATGAATGCTCGGGACGAGAGAAGTAAACAAAAAAGAAGAAACACCGAAATTAAACGGGAAACGCATAACAATGGTGGAAATCGACTGTGGGATTTGTACTCGAGTTTGAAAACCTTCCTTGCTTTCCTTTTACTTCCTCTTCTACCATCTCCGGTTCGGATGTCAATGCGCGCTGATTGCAACGTAAAATACTGCGTTTCCTTCCGATTAAACCATTGTTACCTCACCCACCGATAGAAAAAATTGGCGGTGGTTTAGCTCTGGTTAAACGTGGAGTAACGCGATAGCTACAGCTGGCCGAGTGGAACTTGCTCAGTTGAATTGCAAAGTCAGTCTTTCGCAACTGCGTTTGGCTGCGCGTTCCTTCTTCATCTTCGTCCCACTTGACCCGGCGCATGTGCACAGATGTTGCAGCTCGGTATCGCCGGCGCGCCGCGCCGCCGGCAGCAGCAGCTACTCCGCACCAAGTGGCTGATCACGTGACCAGCCACGTGACCGCACGTGCCACCACTACACTGAAGGCTCGAAGTGCTACCGTAATGTAGCTATCGCTACAAAACAAAATTTTTAACCTGCAACCAAGCAAATAACAGTGGTAAGAGCTACCCAAGATGCCGCTTTCATGAACTTTGCACTGTGCAAGCTGACACCAAAGTTCTCCTTTCGGCACGTCGCACCGTGTCAACTGCCACCGTGCTCGCAAAGCAGGGCACGACCGCAGTGAACCTATGGACTCGATACCTGGACCTGCGGACCGGCACGTAGCAGCCGTCTTGAGCACCCAAAACGAGGCGGTAGTCAGCGCCAAGGCGTGCAACTCTGGCACCGACTCATCCATCTCCATCTCCGAAAACCGTGGCGTCGTTACGAAAAACGAACACTCAAAGCAAACAAATGGCGGTCCCCTCCGGATGATTCTACCTATACCTTTTGTGCGGGCCCTGAATGGTTTCAAAGACTGGAACGTTTGTGTCTTCATCTGTCTTTTCAGCTCGTGGCAGCCGCTCACCGGCACGGTTGGCCAATGCTCCTAGCCAGACAAGTTCAGGAAAGTCCTGCCAGGTCAAGGAAAGCGAGACCTGGCAAGACTTCAAGTGCATGGCCTTACTTCACTTTTTTAGCGTTTGGTTTGCAAAAAAAAATCGACGTTCTGTTGCCGGGATGCTGAGGAAGCTGACGGTTACTTGTTATTACAGAACTGCTGAAAAGCAGCCCAGTTGGTAGGAATATATTAGGACAATTTTCGCGCGTGGGCAAGGGCATGGACCACAATGGTATAAGGAAAGAGGGCTGGACTGTCCATGATGCGCTTCCATTGAACGCTGATTTGTTGTTCACTTTGTTGTCGGTTGTTGCCTGTTCCCATGGAAATCTTACCACGAGTATCTACAAACTTTACATCAGTAATAGGTATTGCACGAAAGAGCACCCACATATCTCTGGTTTCCGCAGAAGTCAGGAAGCTACTCCTGAACTATTCTGGCATGTCTTCAGTGCTGTGTTCGCCCTATAGGTCCCTCTGATCGGTACCTGAGCTTTCGGCCTGCCACAAAACTTATTTTTAATTCTGTTCTCGAAGCTGGAGCCACACAATGTTGCCACTGCAGTTGCACATGCCTGCACCGTTGGTATTGTTAGTTCGCCGATGGGATTCCAGGGTCTTAGCCAGCCTGCTTAAGAGGAATACAGGGTCGTAGGCAACGTTCTTAAGAGGAATGGAGTATACCACTTGCCATCAAAGCCATACACAACTGCATACGAAGGTGGGATTAATGCGGACTTGCAAGCAATGACGCCCGTGCACTTGCGTCAGCTACACGTGGCTTACGGCTAGACACAATACCTTATCGAGCATGCACACTACCTCGGAACCGGATTGCGTTTAAGTTCTCATGCCTCCAAAAGCCCTGTGCCGTTCGAATACTCTAGATAAACTTGCACACGTCGGCAACCTCTGCTAGTATGCCTCAGCGAAACTGGTCTTCACTCCTTCGTTTAACTTTCGATCTCCTGCATTTCTTCTCCCTTTCTAAAATTATGCCTCATGGCACACTACTCGAATAAAAACAGCCGCTATGCAGATCGGAAAAATTCCACTTTTCCGCCAGCTATGCGCCCAGGGGCGTGAGAGGAGCTTCCCATGCTCGGGGTTCTGAGTCAGGGCCGCGGGCGCCTCGAAATAACTCCTCAGCTCGCGCGCCTATACAGCGAAGCCCAAGAACACCGCGATCTCCGTTCGTGCCACCTATCCACTTGACTCTTCACCCCAGGCGCGCATTGTTAGCACCCCTCTTTGCTCGCCGCTTTTCAGTTGGCTCTCCCCTACCGCCCGCTTAGCCAGGACGCTGCAGGACCTCGAAGCTTGGAGAGAGCATCTTGGGATGCGTGGGTGTCGTCGTCAGCGCCTCGGGTGACAGCTGTCGCAAGGGGGATTTTGGCGTCGCCGATGGGAAGTAGACGCGAGCAGAGACACCTCCCGCATCCCCTCCCCAACCTCCCTCCTCCACAGTCCTTAGCGCGTTGCGCGCACCATTGGACTCACACGTGGCGGGGGCAGATTTGCTCCGGAGGAGTGACCGAGACGGCACGCCGAGAATATACGCGCTTCGCATTCTGAGCTCATCCCACGACGGGCCCCACCTGCTTTCTGTATTTTTTTTTACTTGCCTCTAATGCGTGGGAGGGTTGCGAAGAACCGCTGAAGGTCGATGCACTTTCCTCTTGTCCCCGTTACTTCAACGTTTATGCCGCACCCACGAGGATGGCTTTGAAAAATTAAACCTTTGCTCTTAGTGTGGAGTTGCACCTTTTAGCAAAATCGCACCGATCCTCACTGGCATGTTTTAGAGCTACTGGTTCAGTGCAAGCGGGAAGGCTGGGATATTATCTGAGAAGGCTAAGGGTGCAACTGTATCGTTAATACCGACGCCTGTGCTCCAGAATTTATGGTGGGGGCGTCGTGTCAAGCCAAAGCTGGAGAAGAAATTGTGGTGCCACCTTTTCTTCCACCAAAACGCACGACAAAATTTTCTGTCGTAATTCTGTCGTATTTCTGTCGCGCGACACAACTCTGTCGTCCGACAAGCTGTCTTTTCCTGTGTTGTGTCGTGCGACAGAGCCTCGTGTCGTGGGTCAGATAGAAAGGCAAACTCGTCGGATGCGGGTCAAGTTTGGGAAAAGACATTTTTTTTTTACAGAATACCTTTTCGACATGCCTCATTGCTGGCAAAAAATATTAGTCTAAAAAAACCTCGAGTGACGCGATAGCTACAGCTGGCCGAGTGGAACTCATTCAGTCGAATTGCAAAGTGAGTCTTTCGTCGCTCCGTTTCCGTGGGCGTTCCTTCTTCATCTTCGTCCCTGGACGTGGATTCACTCTCCCCCTCTCCCCTCCCCCACTCGGTTTCGCCGGCGCGCCGCGCCACCGGCAGCTGCTCCGCACCACGTGACCAACCACGCGACCAACCAACCACTTTACCAGCCACGGCGTCGCCCCGCTGAAGGCTTGAAATGCTAGCGAAAGGAACCTATCGCTGCAAAAATTGTCGTACAGGGCCGAAATGAGATCATTCGCATGCCTGTTTATGGACACAGAGAAGCTGTTCCAACATCCACTTTGCACGTAGGTGCGCACAGCCGTACGTTCAGAAGATATTGACAGGAAAGCAGCTTCCACTAAATTCTCCGCCAAAAGCGATTGTCCACGGGAAAATGATAGACTAGAAAAGTCTCGGTTTTGTGATGATGACCACTTTAGTGGCAGTATTTGGTCCGCTACTTAAGAACCTTGAGTAAATCTAAATCAGACAGCCGTTAATTGTAGTATTGCTTCTACCGTAGGGACACGAGAGCCCATTCATAAACTATGTTCACAGATAGGCAACAATTTACAATATTCGCTTTCGTCACTGAACTACGTTAAACGATTTGCTTTACTGCTCGCCTAGCTATAATGAGTAAATGACCTCTTCAGAAATAATGTCTCTATTCCTGACTGTCGTATAGTGCGTTACTTTTGCAGAACTTAATTATAGCACAAGGTTTGGCAGCAAAATTCCTACCATATTTGCCTCTCGGAATACAATTAACATTACTGGTGATTTGTGAAATAGCTTGCAGCAAATAACTTTGGAGTGGTCCAGCCATTACAGTGCAATGCAAGTGAAGACTTTGGGCACCACTAGGACTGTGTCTGAAGTCCCCAAGAAAGTAGCTCTAGCAGAAACACTTTTTAATGCCAGTGCCCAATTATTCATGATCAAGAAATAAATGCGTTTCGCCGAATTCAGCAGCCAGTTTAATTAGCACAAAGGAGTAGCCCTATTTTATAGCCCTGCACATGCAAGTAGCCTGTTTTTGACATGCACGATTTTTCTTCGGTGCCACTTTGTGGCATATATATTTTTGTTTTACAGCAGATACGGACAAAATAGGGAACACGACTACCGCAGGCATTCGCCTCGTCGAATGAACTTCCATGAAGGGCTAGAAAAATATTTATCCGAACACAACACTACGGCGCCATTGCGGCACGGTGTCAGAGCTTGCTGAGGCTGGGGTTGGCGCGTGCTTTTGATGAGGTACATCTTGTGATTCGCAATGACACCATTTGTGTCTGCCACACGTTGCCATTAAAGATGACAGGCCTCGCAAAAACGGAAAGCCTTGCAAAAAATAACTCTTTTTCTTATTTTTGTAAGGTATGGAAAGTTCTAAATAAAAAAACCACACTCTGTGGCCCCTAACAAACAAAAAAATCATCAGTTACTCTGGTCAGCGTTTAAAGTATGATCGACGGCAGAGGAAAAAAAACGCTAAAGAGTGTTTTTCATGTTTTATTTAATTAAGTGCAGAAATAAACAGGGGTTTCGCCATCACATCATGCTCACCGGTCAATTCATAAGAGAGGCTTAAGACTTCAATAACCGTGGCACGAAGCACTGGCCTGCTGTATTCACGTATCTCACCTTTTGCTTTCCGTTTGAACCGAGCTGGAGCCAAGACGATATCTGAAATGTTGCGTGGTTCTGTTTGGTTTGAGAAGGTGCCGTGCACGGGGTGAAATATTTAAAACTGCTTTCGAGGTATGAAGCTTTTCCTCTACAACCGGTTGTAAACAGCGAAGCTGTCCTACTGGTACATATTGTTTGTGGCAACGCCTCTCTGAACTTGTTCTGGCACTATGGTTCCATTCGCTCAACGGACATTTCAATGGAAGCATACTCATTCCTTGCTTGTCCCCTTTCTTCTTATCATTGGTGCTGTCAGCTTTCGACAGCATACTCCAGGGTCTCAAAGCTTATTTGAACTGGCTCTTGGATCGACTGCAACCAGGCGAAATTGTTGACAAGCCATCTGGTAGAGACTAAGAAGATAGCCTAATACCTGGTGGCTCCGTCTCCTACCTAGCAAGGTGGATCCGCATGGGCATTCATTGCTTCCCGATGGCTCTAAGTGAAAACAAACGTATCCTTCACTGATGCCACACGCCAAAAAGCGGCAGTCTTTGGGAAGACAAACCATCCGGGAATATTTATTGTATGCGAACAGGAATTCGTAAAATCGTGCGAAAGAAACGAGGGACGACATTAAAGAAACACAGGCCATGTGGTATTGCCGATTACCACATCCTCTTGATTCTACATTGGCCTCCTTCCTTTGGCAACAGACAGCACATTATGGGGACATCACGTGTGTCAGTTTCGCCGCCATCACGATCTTCAAATCAGCTCTCAGCTCTTGTCCTGTGGTCCATGTTTCTTCGATGTAGTCCCCGTTTCTTTACCGCTGGAACTTTTCATGCCCACACGAAGATATTATTAGTAAATATATTTTCTTTGTAAACTCCGAGCGTACCTGGCAACAAACCATCCGCATATGCTTACTTCTGTATTTTCTCAATTGTTCCAGTATATATGTAAAAACTTTTCTTGCCTTCGTTATTTTCGGCATACAGAATTTTCAGAAATTTTTCATCTCTAGTAGTCATTGCATACCCTCACGAACCTTTTGTTATTGTGAAAGCCACTGTTCCTGACGCCAAAATCGCAACAGTGAAAAAGATAACTGAGACAATTCAAACGCTGTTTTGACCCTGCACGCAACAAGTGTAAGATCTAAAGAATGCCATACGGGAGAGAGTGCAATCAGACTTCATCATGGTCACTGCCTCGCTACCCCAAGGCCATGCTCTTCAGCACAGTGGCCTCGCAGCATGCACCGTTGAAAACCCAGAGGCGCTGCTGCTGTCCCACAAGGTGCAGCAGATTTGCGGTTCGGAAGAGAGGGAGGATGCACGACCGCGGGGCCACGGAGCCCGTTATGGGAACCCGAGCCGGGTTCTTCCCTCTCTCGTAGGAAGAAGAGCCCCCCGCGACTTTTTTCAAAGGGTGCTGCTGCCTGCAGCCGCCGCCGAAGCACGTGGCTATCTTTAGCGGGCCTCGCTCCCCGCCGCCCCCCTCCCCCAGGAAGAGGAGGGGGTGCGAGCCCCGGACCGTGGCGGGTCTTAGTCGTGGTCTGTCCGGCCCGCAGTTGCCTTTGCCTCTTACTCCCGGTCAGGTGCCCCCGTCGCCGACGCCCGTACTGTCCAGTGTGTCGCCATGGCTTACCGCGGTCCAGCCTACGGTCTCAGCGCACAGATCGCCAGCAAGGTGAGCAAATTGCCGGCTCGCCCTACCGCGCGGAATCTCAGCAAAAAAAAAAAAAATGATACTCGCTATGAGAGTTCGCTGCGTCGCTGCCTTTTCGGACCCCGCAAACAGAGGAGAGCCATCCCTCACGTGTTATCTCCTTTTCCGTTAGGGCTGATGACCTCAAGGGCTCCTTTTAGCTCGGCGCCTCTGATGATCCTCTTGTTTAGTACGCAGCCGATAAAATTCGCCGATAAAACTCTCTTGGGATGCTTTTCCGAGAGGCAAAATTGACTTAGCCGTTTCGAGCAGTAATTAAACGACTTTTCTCACAACGCAGCTAATGAATTTCGCACGACATTTTCTAAATAATGTTGCCATCAGTGATGTGGGCAAGTGCAGTCCACAATGAGCGAACAACCAGCTTTCTGTTCTTACAGGTAAAAATTTGTAGTCATCGCAAATATATCATTAATTTTTAGATGTGAGTTTTAAGTTGTCTCGACATGTCTTTACTTAGCGCAATCGCATTTTGAAGGAACAGTGTGAATGACGAGTGAGAATAAGAATACCACAGGAATGATTATCATAATCATAATTATAACACTTATTCGTTATCAACAAAGCAAAAGGCACTGGAACGGTCTCACTCAAGGTGAACACCCGAACCGCGCAGTAAAGGCAATGGATGAAGGAGGGGTGGTTATGAGGAAGAAAGAAGGATTCGTTGTAGGTGATAACACCAAATTAATTTCAACCATCCTGGGTTCTTTAATGTGCACTTACATCGCAGATCACTAGGACGCTTTCTTTCATTTTGCCTCCATCGAGATCACTCACTCCTATCGCTAAATGTCAGGTGTCAGTTGTCTTCTGCTTGTTGATATTTAAAACAAATCACGAACGTAACATAAGAAAGCACTTGTCTCCTAAATGGGCTTTACTGAGGGGCAGAAAACATATATTAGTTTTCAGTGCAAATTTATTTGAAATATTTAACCCTCTACTCGGGCTAATCAACACCACTGTCAGAGAACATTCTAGATAGCGCATTGTGCGATGCAGTAAGGCATGAAAATAATTTTATTCAACTTGAGCGCTTGGAAACAAGCGCATAGACCAACCTTGTTAGCTGTTTTTTTTTTGTTTCATTTCTGCTTTAAAAAGTTGCGCAAGCGGCAATACGTATACATGACGCCAATGGCACATCGGCATGTCTTCCGAAAATCTCTGTGATTTTGTGCTGGAAGCACTCCCTGGGATATTACAAATCATTAAAATCATAGCATGTTTCTTGTCAAAACACTGGTCGCACCTTTTATTGTGATGTTGTAATGCACCCTTTTTTTGTGATAAATATTATCCCAACAAGCTCTCAAACGACTGATTCAAAAAGATACACAAATAAAAAATACTACTTCGTTATCTTGCGCTGTGTAGCCACTGCAGAGCACAGAAAAAGCCGCACTGCTAATCTGCAATACAACTCTGCTCAAAAGGGCACTTATTTGGGTGCTAAAACGCTAAAACCTTCTTCAACTGACTTCAGCTTTAACTAGACAGCAAGAATCTGGCGATGTTTTATTTGTTTCGCAAAAACCTTTGAAGATAAACCAGTACCTCGTACGCTCCTCTTTAGAGCGTTACTCTATAGTAATACTTCGTTATAGGCCGAGGAAGCACCACGTGCAAAGTATATTTAAAAAAAAAAAAACTTTGCAGCTGCTCATTCTGAAAGTTTATGCTTGGGCTAGACCCTGGAATCAGTGCAAATAAACACGATAGCTTCCGTGTATACAAAAAATGCCAGCCATTCTCTTCACTGTCTTTTCTTTCTGTATTCTTTCTTATCGCACTTTTTTTTCGGTATAAGTGAAATTTACTTTGAAGGCTCCAGCAGTTTGTACGCTAGAACGCAGCATCCGTGCGTATGCGTGCAACAGCACGATACAGTTTGTTTAGTAGCAATTAAGCTGGATGAAAAAAAGGGACGGTTTGGTTTGTGTCAAAAACGTTTTAAGGACATACTAAGAAATGACAAAAAACTCGGGGCAACGCCTACCTGTCATAGAGCCAACTCGCTCACTACGGCTCATGCATAAGATAGAAAATATATGGAGCAGTTTTTTCAGTGCGTTTCTTTTTTTTTTCACAGAACAACAGTCTTTCCTGTGTCGTCCATGTGAGATTTCACTTCTCAACATTTAACTGCCAGTAACAGCGGAGGAAGACCTAACCATTATTCAGCAAAATTTCGCCTGAAAGCGGCATCCCTCGTGTCTTCCATTTCTGCTCTCAGCTAGCCATTCCTCGGGCGACAAAACACCGGAATTTCTCGTGAGAATCACAACCGTTTACGAGCGCAGTCGAAGAAGTTTACAAACCAGCTCCTGCGTATACGTTTAGTTTTTTTTTACCTCCTGTCGCGAGTTTCTTGTCATCGCTCGCAGTTGTACGTTCTCAGTGACTACGCTTTGCAATAATCTGTCAGCCCACCCATCGTCGCCGGAGTTGTGGCTTTTTTTCCTGTTTCTTTCCTTTTTTGTTCTAGTTATTTGGGTGTAGTCGGTTTCGTCTAGACGGCTGGGTGTGCAAGCTGTTATTTATTGCCTCTGGCACAACCGAGAGTGGAGAACAACGCTTGCAGAGTGAGCCAAAAGTGAGACCCGTAACCGAAGACATCTTTTCTTTACGCCGTCTTGCGCGAGCACGGCAGCACAGTCTCAGGGGCCACTCGTCTGAGGAGGCAGTTCGTCTTCCCGGTGGGCTGAGGGTGAGAGAGAGGGGGAGGGGGAGAGAAAGGAACTGCGGGGGAGGCGCGTCAGTTTCTTCGTTAAGAGACGGTCTATTTTCGGGGAGTTCTTGCGAGCAGAAAAAGACATACTATCGGCGACGGGCTCTTTCTTTTCTTGAGATCTCTCGCGCGCTGGTTATCTTTTTATGCTTGGGTGCAACCAGCCTGAGCGCCGACACAAGAGCCTTAAGAGAGGGCGCTAGCCGGGTATTTTTGTTCATGGTTTTAACAAAGGCCAAGTCCTTGTCATGAAATGCACAACTCATGCGGAGGCTGGAGACAATGTTTTTATTATTATTATTACTACACTGTAATATGAAGGCATCATTTTAAAGCGACTACCTTGAAAATGTAGCACTAGTTAAGAAACAACGTTTCCAGGGACGATACTCTTCAGCAGGCTTCGCTGGTCTTTGTTTAGCGTTGCCATATTTAGTTTTTTGTTTATTTATTTTTAACTTTTTGTTTGACTAAACAGAATGGTGCATGCGTGTCCTTGGGCCATGTTCTGCCTTTCGCGCTTTCTCAGGGCCGTTATAACGAAAATATTCGCGGTGACCGCGTTATATTTGTTGCCTGCCTAAGCTTCCGGAAATGCCCCATTAAATAAATTCCAGCCAAGTATCGCTTTGTCAGTTTTGGTGGAGCCTGATTGGAAGCATCTTGCTGACTATGAGCCGGGAATTATATAGCCCTAACAATAAACCTGCATTCCTAGTTCGGAAATTTGTACCCACGCTTACGTGTCATTGATTAAACAACAGTGCACGCGCAATACATATATTGACAACAAAAATGTCAAATGAAAGCTCGTGCGTCTGAAAGTATAGAAATGAAAACACAACTGTAAAATTTAAAAAACAAAAGGGCCAACACGGTGTGATTGACGAAAGACATTGCACACATTAAAACTTCATTTTACGCTTGTGCACCAAAACAGGTGACAACTGGCCTTCATTTCGAAAAAAAAATAATTTAATCAAACCGTAAACAGCCAACGCTGAAATTAACAACAACTAAAGCTCGTGGAAACAATCATCCTTAGAAAGCCGCATACAACACATAATGCAACGCTCTCCCTTGGAGCTCCTCGGTTACTGCAGCTAACCTGATGCTCAAAAACAAGCCGAATACCAGTGTGCGAACGTTTTCGCAACTTCATTTTCGGATCAATGCTACCAAGGTGAGAGTAAATGACAGTCAAAAGGCCTGTGCAATCGAAATGTTATCTATCTACAAGCCCACGCCGACAAGCACATTCCCACGAACGAGAAAAAAAAAGTTCGGAAGCCCCGTCGTCACAAATAGCAGGCGTTTCTTTTTTGTGCTTGTGCTGCACGTGTCTCCTTGTCATTTCACTCTAATTTGTTTCCCGAGAACAAAACCAGCTTTGCGGCAGGTAAGCGATATTTTAACGCCACCTTTTGGGACGAAATGTTGTGAATACTCCTGGAAACATGACACCTACGCCGGTAGCACTGGGCCAGGAAGTGTTGTCAAACTACTTAGCTCATTGACAAGTTGTATTATACCTGTCCCTAAAATGCAATAAAATTCTCCATGCTTTTAAAGACACGCAAGGTGCTGATTAGGCTTTTTTGTGCAGCCAGGACGCACTGTGTTTTTTCTTTACATATTACTGTGTGCATAATATGTTAAAGCCCGAATGCAGTGCGGGCGTCATAGACGGTTGCGAACATTGGAACCATTTACAGTGAGGCATATTGAAAGAATCTATACTCCTGAATAAAAAGATTTCAGAGACAAGCCTAGATGAAGGAGGTGCAACCACATGGAAGTCCTTTGCAGCAAATCGACCCTCCAAACGAGACATATCTGAGGCCTATCACTGAACAGGTGTTCGTGTATAGTTAATCGACTCTTCTAAAAAGGGCTTCTGTTGCCGCACTGCAATGTTGTCCCGCAAATCTTTTAAACACATTGCTTCTGCAATGAAGTTGGAAATATGTCATGATAATTTCGTGTCCGGAAAAAAACTATTTAGAACGAGAAAAGTATGAATTTAAATCATACTTAAGGTTCTTGAACAAACAGCGCGAACAAAGACGAGCACAAAAGACAAGAAAGCGAACGACACGGCGCTGACTTTCTTGTCTTTTGTGCTCGTCTTTGTTCGCGCTGTTTGTTCAAGATGCTTAACCAACTAGCCCGCCAAAACGTGTTAACGCATACTTAAGGAGCAATCATTGTTTGAATGATGGGCAATGCGTTCCCTTTAATATAGGAGCACCTGTACTTGCCCGGCATTACACCTCGCTCCTTCTAGCTTGAAGTCTGCCCTTACGTATCACCTGTTTACAAATTTTGATACAGTAGGGAACAAGTACTGTAAACCCTCTTATAGTAACATCTGCACTTGTCCTCACTGACACTGAGGGCTTTCGATACACTGCATAATGCTGACGCGTATAGTAACGATTACTAAAGCACAGTCAGCGCGTCACTTCAGCCTCACTACGGCAACTTCCCATCTATACTGCGCGCATGTGAGCAACGGTTTCTCTTCCTGAGTCAGTGTCTGCGCCGCGGGTAGCCGTATACGCCGACGCAGCTAAGGGACGCAAGCACTCCCTGTGTATATTCGTGTGAGTCAGCGCAGGCAGCTCTGCACCGCGGCTGGAGCGCCGCCAAGGCGGGATTCTTTTTTTTTTTTTTCCACCGCCTCTTTCTCAAGGACTGCTCGCCTTGGATCCAAGATGCATGTGTGTGTGCGTGATGCACCTTTGCCGGGGCCTTCTGACTCAGCGCTCGTCAGGTTCAATGGGTCTTCCTGTTCGCTCGAATGGAGCTGGCTGAGCGTTAGTTCCGGCTCCGTCAGGAAAACTGCCCCTGCAGTCCATGCTCCTAAGACCACGGGGCCAAGGGCATCCATCTTTGTCAAAGCAGCTGCCGTAGCAGGCTCGCCAACTCAGTCAGCTTTACAAAGTTTATATACGAAGCGACAATTTATAGGACCCCAGAACGCGTCGACATAACATGGTGTAAAAGACATTAGACGCGTATAAAGAGAGTTGCATAATCAAAAATAAGAGGAGCACGAAGCTTGTGGGTTTGTACCTCGCAGCCAGCATGTGGTTACGCCTAAGTAAATACGGCAAGTCGTTTGAAAGGAGCGATAACAATAGAATTGTTCCGGACGTGAAGCATTAGACTCTAAACAGAAAGGTGTAAAAAAGGAGTATAAGCTTTCTTCTATCGCACTCCCTTTTATAAAAAAGGATCCTTTTTTTTACTCCCATATAACGTATTTGTGTTTATAGTCTATAACCTTGCGAGGAAATTTCTGAGCAGAACAATTTCAGTCGTCCCAAACTTGTGTAAAGGAGATGTCCCGTGTTTTATATCTGTGATGTCACTGACTTGTCTGTCAGGCTGTTATGCTATCACAGACGCATAGCCACCATAAACAACGAAACGTTTTCTTCGTTTCCGATGCAGATCGCATCCAAACGCGATCCCGAGCTGGAGTCCCAAATCCTGGACTGGATCGAGGAAGTGCTGGAAGCCCGGCTACCTCAGGCACCATACGAGGAAGTGCTTCGAGATGGCGTCGTTCTCTGCAAGTAAGTTCTTCGCCCACCGTATCGAACTGCGCTGGTGAGAACAAGGCGTCAACTGTGTTTAGAGATGCATGCTTTCTTCGCACGCAGGGCGCTTATGCGGGGTGAGCGTACCCTGATACTGGGCTTGTGGTCAATCCGCACTTAATTTGATTGCAATGGCTTCAAGATACTCTAGTGGACGAGCAGTTCGTCTTGTTTAAACTGTGGTACATAAGGCGCTTGGGCCTTTCGGAACCCGCATGAGCGCTGTGAAAACTATTAACGACAAGCTATAGATATGGGTTTGCTATGGTGACGTCTGTATAGTCACGACAGCCAAGCAAATAGGACATTTTCATGCAGTAAAAAGGTGAGCACACATGTCTAAGGCGCACGCGCAGCTTTGTGGAGCAACGGCAGCGAACATTTAGAGCATGTAGAGGTTTGAATAAATAGCCGTTGTGCTCAAGCCCTGCCCCATACAGAAGATAAAAGCAAGCCAGACAAACGCGCGCTGATATAACGACGTAAGTCTCCAACATAGCAGAGGCACGATGATCTTACATAATTTGTCCCACAAGAAACCGCACCATCGCTTTGGGCAACTCTACCGACGTCTGTAATACTCCAAGGTGCATACGCGCATTTTGGTGCTTTATGTACTAAGCATGAGTATATTTTGAAATAGCAACACGGAAAGGCACTAGGCTGCTGACGCAATGCCCCATCGAAAATATAGTTATGTACGCTGAGTAGCCAATTTACATTAATTGTTTTTTTTTTCGCCGCCGCGGTGGCTCAGGGGTTATGGCGCTCGGCTTCTGGCCCGAAAGACGCGGGTTCGATCCCGGCCGCGGCGGTCGCATTTCGATGGAGGCGAAATTCTAGAGGCCCGTGTACTGTGCGATGTACCCAGGTGGTCTAAATTTCCGGGGCCGTTCACTACGGCGTCCCTCATAGCCTGAGTTGCTTTGGGACGTTAAACCCCCATAAATTAAATTAATTGTTTTGCCCTGCCGTATTTGTAATTGCATGCAGCTAGGTTCGGGCTCAAGGACATTCTTAATTGTTACACGTGCGTCTGCCGTCTTGCTATTCTGAGTTGTAGGCACAAAAAGAGGGCACGTGCTGCTCTTGGTGGGAACCTGCCATTATTGTTGACAAGCATGTCACACAGCACTGTCCGCATCCATTAGTTACCCCCTTCTCTAGCGACTTCGCTCAAGCTTAGCCGTCAGCAGCATTTAGTAAGTTTCAATTCACGGTTGTGCGGAAGCCTGAACACAACGATGGAAAATCTTTTGTTCCCCTCTTTAACAAAACCTGAATTCTCTTTGCTAGATCGGCGTTGATATTAAGGACCGTCCGCTGAGACGTGAAATGTCTCAATGACGCAATGATGACGGAAAGATAAAATGTCTCTTGGTATATAATGGAGAAAACGCTCCCTGGGTGGAGCACTGAGTCCGGGCCCCGCTGCCAATTGCCACCCTGTGTGCAGTGTTGACCAGCTAAGATGGTCAGCACGAATATTTTAGCAGATTTTCTGCGCCCTCAAAGTTAACTACAGAAATCATTAGGCCTACTATTTCTGCGTCCATGCACCATAATATATTTTCATTCACGCAGTCAAGTGACGTACAGTATGATTCAAACACGACTTGTCGCCGCTAATCGCCAAGCCCAACATGGGTCCCGCGATGTATATTTACGAATCTTTCTATAGCTGCTAATCGCATCCCCCGTTCCTCCAGAATTCCCATCTACCTCCCCCTGCCCTCCCCCACGCTAGACTGTCAGCTCCTATATTCTCACACGACAGGGCTGTTTATACCAGTGGGCGGAGGACACGGGCAAGAGAGGGGCGCGTATTTTCGTGCTGCCTCCAGAGATGTTTTCATTTGTGCGCTGAGCTGGGCTCCCGGATGGGCGGGAATGGCCGCGTGCTGCCAAGATGCGTCCCGGCGAGGTTTCCGCACTGGCGTTCTGTCAAGGGGAGGGACGGAACAGGTGCGGCATGAGGGAAAGGGGGCTCTCTTCTCCTCCCCAATGGGCCCCCGCGCCGTAATACGAGCGATACACATCTTGGCCCTCGAGAGGCATCCGAGGCCGCGCTGTGCGTGCCAGCTGGAAAGACAGGGCGACAGTGTGCCTAACTAGCATAACGCGACTCTGCCATAGGTCATGCCGCATTCCCCCCGCCCCAATCCGCCCACCCCCACTCCACTCCTTGTTTTCGCTGTTGACGCATACTTTCTCTAAGATACTTCCTACGGACACATCTTCCTGTTATGTACAGTATTTGTCAAAAATATACAGTCCAAGGAATTTGCTTCCAAGCCGCGTAGCGGGGCTCTTTAGTACACTTGACAGTCCCAAGTTTCGGAGGGTTGAGGACTTAAATTTCTCCTCCCTTCATGACATCAAGATCCCAGAGTATGCAGGAGGAGCAGCACTGCAGGGCTCACAAGCAGACCCCTTGGGCTCTATATTTTTGGCTAAGACTGTACTTCTTGGATAAGATGCTACTACTGACATAATAGTCCTTGAACGTTTGTCGCCGTTGATGCGTTTGTTAAGATGCCAAATGGTGAATTTCTCTATAATCGTCTTCTGCGGAAGGGTAAGAAAAACATTCAGCAAATCTTCGCACCGCTGAAGTATAGGGATGCAGAAATGTGGTGTGGCTCAAATTGCTGACGTGAACGCGAAAAGTGAGAGGTGTAATCCAAGGCTGCATTTCGTAATCAGGGGAAGAACCGGGACCTCCTCATCTACAACACACTGGATATTACTTCTCCCCTCCCCTCTCCAGCTCTTGCCAAAGCAGACCGAACAGGTCCCTGTACTCATCAGGCATGTGGCAGCGCGCAACCATGGTTCGTCCGAACGCGAGACATTCAAATATGACCAAAGCAATGATCATAAGCCACATAATATATCACCTTACATGCCATATACTGACTCAGCGCCAAACGCAAAAAGCGGGCATCCTAATACGCATGGACGTATTAGGATTAGGACGTATTAGACCCCGTCAAAAGTATGCAGCCCAAGGAATTTGCTTCTAAGTTGTTTGGTTAGGCTGCCTAGCATATCCAGCAGTCCAAAGCCCCAGGTGGTCGAAATTTCCGGAGCCCTTCACTACGGCGTCCGCTATAGCCATAGTCACTTTGGTACGTTAAACCACCATAAACCAAACCAAACCAAACCAGCAGTCCAAAGCATGGGAGTATCGAGAACGTGATGTCATTCCAATTTTGAGAGGTTGTGGTCTCTGAGGATGCATAACGAGGCAAGCAGCAGGCCTGACAAGCAGACCCCTTGGGCCGTATACGTTTGACGGGGGCTGTACCTTGTCGCCCAATCCAGCGTCAGATGACAGCTACAGACCCTACCTCCTCTCACGTTTTCACCTTGCTTCTGCCCCACATTGTAACACGTGTGGCGTCCCTAATTCCGCACTCTTCCACTACCTGCTGGAATGCCCTTCCCCACAGGCAGTCCCCCACTGAACCCCATGCCATTCATTGCTTGCTCAATTTGTCTTAAGTTAGTCCGGAGGTTTACAATGTGAGGTTTGTTCGTAGCCCGGGTGGAAGATAAGTTTTTCGGTCGTCTCGTTTCAGGCTAATGAACGCCCTAAACCCGGGCTGCATTCCAAAGATCAACACGACGGGCGGTCAGTTCAAGAAGATGGAGAACATAGTCATGTTCCAGAACGCGGCCAAGGAGTGGGGCGTGCCCGACCTTGACGTCTTCCAGACGGTCGACCTCTGGGAAAGAAGGAACATCCCGCAGGTCTCCCAGTGCATCCTGGCCCTGGGCCGCGCGGTAAGCGGTCACTCATTCCTGCTGGCGACTGCCCCGCCATCTATGGCATTGAAAACCAACTCCGAATGCCATAAGCTTTGCAATTCTGAAGCACAGCCCTCTATATGTGTTGCTTTGCTTGTATTCAGATGTACAAAGTGCGCTACCTTAACACTGATATCCGTAATGTCCCTCTGTTAAGGTGTATAAACGCGTATTTAGAACAATGTGTGTCATAACACGTCTGGTAATAGGATAACAGTGCAAAGCATGCGGAACCTTCGACAGTGCCCGCAACAAATTTAAATTTAGACATAGAATGGTTGGGAAATAATCTTCCTTTACTATTAGACACATACCAACTTAATAATCTTAACCCCCTCACTTGGCACATTTATTTTCGGGTTTGGTATGCGACAGTTTAAGATTTCTTCTGCTAGTTCCTGAAATTACTGAATTGGTATATTGTTTCAATATGTTTGTGCTAAGTTGCTCAAACCCCGGGGATAATGAGGATGATCAAATCTGAGGGAGAATATTACTGTTAATTTATAATCCTGTATTATATCTGTTGTTGCACTTCGTAACTGTTTGGCTATAATATGTGCTGTCTAGCTGCTGCCAAGGGCAAGAGTTCTGGGTCAAGCTGGGTCTGACCGCATTGTTCTGCTGCTCCTCTGTTTGTGTTGTTGTTGTTGTTGTTGTTGTTGTTGTTGTTGTTGTTGTTGTTGTTGTTGTTGTTGTTGTTGTTGTTGTTGTTGTTGTTGTTGTTGTTGTTGTGGTTGTTGTTGTTGTTGTTGTTGTTGTTGTTGTTGTTGTTGTTGTTGTTGTTGTTGTTGTTGTTGTTGTTGTTGTTGTTGTTGTTGTTGTTGTTGTTGTTGTTGTTGTTGTTGTTGTTGTTTGTTTAAATAGCAGAAATAAAAATTTTGAGTCAGGAAGTCGAGTCAAACCGGTAAACTAATCCCACTGGAAACTAGCATGAAGCGAGAATGCATGAATAATAATTGTCCTACGTTGTGGACGGTGAACATATTCCAGTCGAGGCAACAACAATGCTTGTCGTTCTCTCTTATTCACTCAGTCATGATCCTTTTCACAAGTTTCCTACAAGCGTAATTCTCGGCAAACGTTGAACCGAAACGCAGTGTTACCTGCACCCTGAGTACGAGGGTCCGTGCCTTGGGCCCAAGCCTGCCGAGGAGAACAAGAGGCACTTCACCGAGGCGCAACTGCGTGCGGGTGAAGGCATCATCAACCTCCAGTACGGCACCAACAAGGGGGCCAACGCCAGCGGCATCAACTTCGGCAACACGAGACACATGTAACGCCGACACGAAACACACGAGAAACGAGAACGGGGGCAAAAGAAATCGCAGTTTTTGTTTCATCTCGCAGTTCGTCTCATCCCTGCGTAAACGTGCGATTTGCATGGGTGACTAACCCTGTCGTTGACCGACGCTTTTCTCCCTTGGGGGCCCTTCGAACGATCACAGTCAGTCAACGTTAGCTGCTCTGAAATAAAAGAGCGCCTTCATATAGTGTTGAGCAATGCGTATAAGTTTTTAGACAGACCTATGTGTAACTTCAGGCCAGGCTGACTATGCGAGCCTTGTATCGTTTCAGAAGGCGTGGACGAAACGTATAAATGCCCCAGTGCTTATGTAACTGCCATGCCACATTACCAGCCAGAGTTCCAGTATTGATCCTTATTCCGAACAGCGTGACGGAAAGGATAACGCTGACAAAGCAGCATTAACATTTACAAACTATATGAAGCCAAAAAAATTAACGACGCTTATCGCAACGTTTCAGGGTTTCTTTCCGCTACGACGCTTTAGATGTGTTCAATAACCTTAGAGGGCTAGTGCGGCTGTCGTGTTAGTGCGCCAAGTTCCGCGGTGTTTTCATTATGACTAGCGAGTTTTCATTGCATCAAGTATCCACTACACAGTGTTCGACTTACTGATCTCTACCTGTTAAGGAACATCATATTTTGTAGACATCGTTGCGAGAAGTTCTCTTCAAGACTAGACACGCTGCCATACGCTGCGGGACGGTTAGCGCACGCACAACAAAAAAACAAGCGCGATCAGATTGCTAGTTTATTTTAAGAAGTAAACCATTGCGGATATCACAGATATCAACTGCTACTTGTTTTTTATACAGATGGCTGGTAGATCACTAGTGTGTCAATAGATGCTGCATCCTTTTTTGGCATTTTTGTCAATAACAACAGCTTCTAGTGTCTCATATATGCGATTTGCTGATGTTTCTTTCGTGACCAGCACGTTAAGGATGAACTGACTGCAAAAACACACGAAATAAACGAATTGTGGGAATAACCACGTGGTGAAACGGCTGTATTGGTTCCTTAGCAGCATTTATTTCTACCAACAGTATTTTTTTATAAACAGAGAACACAACAGAAACTTCATTGGTTCGTAGTTAGTAACAAAGGAAATTTATTAGAGACATGCAGCAACAAATCGCACAATTACTAACCATTTGTTATATCTAATCGAAAAGTGTTCTAGATATATTTTTGA
Organism: Amblyomma americanum; assembly: GCF_052857255.1. NCBI lineage: Eukaryota > Metazoa > Arthropoda > Arachnida > Ixodida > Ixodidae > Amblyomma > Amblyomma americanum. The sequence continues at coordinate 18,945,479 of NC_135503.1, read as the reverse complement.
ATATTCAATAAGGTGAAAATCAAATTTCGTAAAAGCCTACTTAACCAGAAGTTCGCCTTGGGACGGATAGGTTACCTCTAGCCCCAGTAAATAGCACCTAGGAAAGTGTTCTTGAATGGGATCTTTATTAAAGCACCCGCTGGAAGATTTAGTGTCAGAGTACCAATTTTCAAAAGCATATTTAGAACACTGATGGCGCGCTATATTTCCAGCAGCCTATATGGGACTCCGGAACATTTTTTTTTTTTAGTGGAGTCAAGACTGAGTTTTTTCTTATTTATTTATTTAAAGTTAATTTACATAATAAATTATGTATTATTTTTTTATTTTTCAATGTTCAAAGGTTGATGCCAACTGTCACGTTGTGGTGACGACACTCCGGCAGCCAGGAAGACAACGAAAAGGCGTCCAAAAGAAACGGTTAAAGGGCTGACTCCCGCCCACTAAGAACTGAATGACTCGGCAGCGACAATAGTCACAAGCGCGCTGGGCGGTCATCGAACTGAATGCATGCAGTTCTTGGCCGCACCCAGTTTAAAGCTGGCAAGGAACCTTCGAGATAAAGAAACAGCAACTACAACAATCTTGAAATATGTGGAAGCATTTGCACGTGACCACGATCAATGCAGACAAGTCTGGTCGCATCTAGGATTACAAAACAAAATGAAAAAGCCGCGTGCCTGCGGTTTTGAATGCGAACTTTCAAACGGTGCAAAGGTTCACGGCAATATAAAACGAACTGAAATGGGCAGCTTTATAGATGTGCGAACGAGGAGTGCTCAATTGGTAAAAAAAGTTTGTGCGTAGTTTGTTTAAATTCTGGTAATCATGATCATGTGCGCGGGTTAGACAGTCGACTTCTGTTGGGACATTACTGGTTTAGGTCATATACGAAATGCTTTACAACTGGCTACGAAGCCAAGTAGCTCAGCTCCATAGTGTTTTACATTAAAATGGTCCTAGAACTGAATTGCTTCAATTGTCAGAAATCTTATCCAAGTGCAAGCAATTGGAGACTGGGTGCACCCCTTGTTCCGGGGTCCCTGAGCCAGCCTAGAAGGCTTTTTCTTTGCTATGTTTCACAAAATAATCTTGCGGTTCCCTAGTGTCACCACTTTACTACTCTGAGAAATCACTTTCTCAGAAGTTGGCGTCAATCATTTTTCTGTTTTTTTATTATTTATCACTCGAGCTCCATTTTTGGCACTAAGCCTTGTCCGTAGTGCTTTTTTCACCGGCGTCGAGTTTTTCCTCGGGTTCCTTGATACCTTCGACCGCACCTTCGTTCCCACCAGGCTTCACCTGTTGAAATGAAGAACAACGCACTCGAGTGCAGAGTTATTTTCCAACTTCCGCCTTAAATGAAAAGAGCGACCTCAAGTTTAAGTGAACTCAATATCTTTGAACGCACCGTTCCGCGCGCTTTATCTTTTTTTTTGTACCAAAGCTAGAAAGGCCAACAGTATTCTTAAAACGCGAGAACTTTTGCGAATAATTTACGTTAGCAGTTCTAGATCTGCAGAGTCAATCTTCGAATCGGTAAACCATTATTTCAAGTGCCGCCCTGTCCCGTTTTACGAATTAGTGTCCGAGCAGAGAGATGAACACTGTCGGTGAAATGCAGCAAAGACAGCTTTTGAGATTGTAACCATAAGTTTTCAGTTCCTGTGATAAACGTACAGGCGAACTCCCTGACGCACGCGTTATGCACAAAGCACAGCAGTTTTGTTTATTCAGTTGTTACCGGCTAATGTTCACTGAGGCGATTTGTTCAGCTCAGATACAGGTTTATGCCTCCTTCTGAAGAAGGCTGGGAGCTCTGAATTAGAGCTTAATCCTGGACCCATAGTATGCGCCATTTTTTCAATGTTTTCTATAAATCGCACCCTCATAGCAATAACCTTAGCTATGGCATTTCACTTAATGACCCACTAAAAGATGGGTCCAAATATATCAAGCAGAACGCAACCACCCCCCTCCCCCAACGCAGTAGGCGTCAATATACATCGTTCGGGGACGCAGACTGCAGAATACAAAACTTAAGATATTAAAGTACAAAAAATGTGCAACACAAAACACCAATCTTCCCATCTCAGTTAATGCTTCGAACAAAGCTTATCGTCCTTCTTCACCGTTTGTTTCCCTAAATATTATAATTGAATTCACAGAATGTATGGCAGATGGAGTATATGCAAATCCTTGATGCAGTCTGACCAAAGGGGGAAATAAAGAGAGGGGCGGTGCTCCAACCTCGCATAATTCTTCCGAAATTCCACTTAAACCTCAAATGTGTGAATGCCTGCGCACTTAAAGTCATGTCTGCTATGAAGTCTACTTACAATGGCGACCCAATGGAAGTCGAGGTCACCCTCCAGAACCATTCGGTCTGTGAGGAATGGGCCCTGGCTTATGACGCCCGCCATCTCGACTCCGTTCAGCCTGGCCGTGCAGCGGCCGTGCTCTACGCCCGTCACCTTCAGGACGACCTCTTCTTGTTCAACGTTAAGAGGAATCTCCAGCGACTGGTCCCCGAACACAAGCACAAATCTGCGTACAAGACAAGGAAAAGAAACACGCCACCACGACTGCGCTGCCTTTTGGTGCGACAGAACTCTACAATAGCTGCCAAAGACTGAATTAAGCGTGTCGCCAGTTAAGCTTTCCCCAAGCCTTTTCCGGCCATCTGCATTGTCTCCAGAATCTAACTTACAGAAACCTAACATCGTTTTCAATAATAGATATAAACATAAAGCAACGTGCTGTACGAAGCGGCAAAGCTGCTTGCACGCAACTACAATCCTTGAATTCGCGATGCCCGTTCTCTCGTCGGCTCATGATGGCCAGTGATGCCATAGACGACACACTGGCCTTAAGTGAGAACAGCTATATGGATACAGCTCCCGATTAACTGACGTGGGTCATGACTTTTTCAACACTGCATGGTTTTAGCTACGTAGACTTCAATAAGCTGAAGTCAGTGGGGAGCTTGTTTCCCTAAAAAATGTTTATTCTGACCTAGTTTCTCTACTGCAATGCATTCTCCCACCGCGCAAAGCCCGAAAGATTGCCACGTGCAATTACAGATTACACAGAGCATTACATTATTCTTGTTTCAAAATTGCATCGATCTGAACGTCGTGGTGATGGAGCTGAGTGACGTGGTGAACTTTCGTAGATGAACTGGTTTTCACAACATATGCAACAAGGTCACGAATTAGAACTCAAACTGAAAAAAAAAAAACGCATTTATGCGCATTGCCATCCATGGCTATTTTGAGCAGCGGTAGTGAGGGGTTTCACGAATACTGTGACAAGAAGTGGTTTTGCAGCTCCAGCATATCCATGATTTTTTCTTGACTGCGAAAAATGCATTAAGGTTGGGGCAAGAAAGCTGCTGTCTGAATAAATCTGTTCATGGTAAACTTGTAACCATAAGTGCCAAATAGTTGCTTCTCAGTAGGATGATTAACTGAGTGTTTGCATACGGCTGTAAGAATCAGGAAATAAACCGCTGCTTTCGAATCAATGAGGTCGCTCATGTAAAAGCGCATGCTAGATCACTACTTAAGCCAGATGAAACACGTCAGCCAGACGAAACACGCATTTATGATAAAAGGCCACTATAGCGGCGCATCTTGATGAAGTAGCATGCAATCACATACACAGGGGTTGTTTCATAACAAGTTTCTCACCTATTGACTAAATGGGGTTATAAATACGTCGGAGACGATAAAAACAGAAACTGCTCTCCTTAACGCTGCGTGGGCGGTAGCTGGTATTGCATCAACTTTAAGATGAGTTCACAGTGTACACTAATTCATCAAATGAGAATTGCAGCACAACATAAAGCGCGCGCGCTACGGAACGGACACTTCGGCCATGTAAACCGAAACGTTTATGCTTCCCTACGAGGTGCAACCATAAACATGCGTCGCGATACTCAACTCTTTGGCGTTCCTCGGATTCTTCGCCTTTATTTCGTAGCGGTCTCCCTTCTGGATGCCGGACGAGCTAAGGGGCAAGGACAGAGGCACAGGCTGCAAGAAAAAAAGTTCTAAGTAAATTTTCTGGCACAGATATCTATTCGTTGAGAGGCGTGTTATACGATCCCATGGGACCCGAAGCACATGATCACATATCGTGATGGCTGCCTAGTTGACTGTTTCAGTTTAGTTACCCTTAGAAAACACTATAAGTTACAATGCGGCTACCGGTCCCGTGTTGGTGAATGATTGCTAGCTGGTGGTGAGCTGCCCTCACTCCTTGCTATCATCAGCAGAGAAATTAAACTTTCGTAATGACGTCATTAGTATAGCGACTGCTCCTCAACGCAATGCAGTTTACAGTTAAATTCAGGAACCGAGCTTTTTCTAACACGGCAGATATGCGCGGCAAATGTGTTGGTTTCTGCGGTACACAGAAGTCCTGGCCGGTCGTGCGGTTCTTGCTCTACCTGTTTCTTTCCCTTTCTTCAGTTCTTGAAGCCGCAGCACGCAGTTTTGCTTCACTGGCACATTCCATGGTGTTCACTTGGTTCGAGTATTTTGCGTTTTTGTTTTTAGCCTTTCACGCACGTTCTGTTGCGATTAACTGCAGCAAACGCTTCAATTTTCAATTCAGCTCTTTTGTAAGTTGAACCTTCCTTAGGACAAGCTCCTGCGCTGCTCCCCAGTTCGCGCATGCACTACCAATATCAAATTACGCGCTCGCCATAGAAGTCAAATTGTACGGTTGACGGCGCCGAAGTGACAGCGTACTTACCAAGGGGTCATCATAGACGAGTCGTATCACCTTGATGTCGAGATCACCCTTTATGAAGAAGCGGTCGTAAAATGTCGCATCGTCAAATCGGTCGAGATGCTCAAACAAGGCGTACCTCCCGTTTATTCGGATCTGATATCGCAAAAAAAAGTCAATTAGACAAGAGAAACATAATCAAATATGCAATGATAAAATAAAAAAGTAAGTACGCTGTTCATATGACTGCACTACATGACAGGTTTTCACGTTTTCGGGATAAAATCTCATCAAAACATCGATATAACAAAGAACATCTCTCAAGTTAATCCCCAACACTAAAGAGACAGGAAATAACCCTGTACGCCCTAAATGCAACAGCTACAAGGAAGTTCATATGCAGTACGACGTGATGTACCTTTTTTTAATATGTTTGCCAGGGTTTCGGTAGGCATATTCCGTTCCAATATTCCAGTCCACCGGTCCTCAAGCTCTCGACCATGTCCATCTCACTTGCAAAGATTTTTCTGTTGTGTGAGCTAAATCCCAATAATGACAAACCTTGCTTTAAATAAAGCACAGCGCAAAATTGGTGTGCCGCATTACCTTATGAAACACGCTTCAGAAGTTTGCGGGCAGTGGTTTTGGTGCCCTTCTCCACCTACTACCTAGCGTGATATCGCCGACCTATAGCAGTCGCCGGGAGATGACCACCACGTGCACCAAATTAGCACCGACTTGAGGAAGCATACTGACGAAGGTGTTTTAGCGCAGATTGACTAGGTTATGAAACGGGGATAGCATACAGCAGCGCTGTGTGCTGTCCGCATCTCATGTTCCTTTAAATAAACGCTTTAACACCTCCGTCAATATTTGCCCCCCACTGCTTCATGAATATGCTCTGTTGAGGAAGCATGTGTATGCTCCTTGAATCAAAGAACATGCGATGAGACAATAGCAGAGGAGACATGGTTCAACAAATGTGACGGTCATCGTTGCGGTTAAATAAACTGGCAACTGATCCCCCGAATGGATTTCCTTATCATGTTACTTCTTCAATATCCCATTTGTACGTGAAGCTGACGCTGACAGTACGTGAATGTACTGTAACCACGACCCTGCAGCCGAACGACCTACTGATAACAATGGGATGATGGGATCCCTTGGCAATGACTCATAGGTCACAAGCCCGGTAACAATAGGTCGTTCACATTGCTATACGATGACGTTATACCATGTGGACGGCGATCACGTGATATCGAAGGATTTACCTATGACACCTGACGCGCTTTAAAATAATAGTCATCGCCACCACCGATGAACTGCGCGAGTACTGACCACGAGGTAGCGATCCGTGACGTCGTACAAGAACTTCGTGGGTGTCTCCTCTCCCATGACGTAGTAGAAGTCCTTGTTGCCCACCTCCTTCGACTGCTTGACGTAGTCCTCGATGCTGTAGTTGAGCCGGCCGTCCCTGTACTGCTCGCTCGTCACTTCGAACAGCGGGAAGTCCATCTTCTTGCTCCACCACCACTCGTACACGACGCTGAAACGTTTTGGGTCTCTCTGAGCTTACTGCCTTCTTTTTATTCGTGCTTATTAAGGTGGATAGCTCCATGATGTAGAGATGCCGGCATTAGGAGTACATAACTGCCCGACCAACCAGGTCTCAGCACGTAGCCTGTGCAGCCACTCACTACGATCGTATCTCGCCTCAGAGACTCCAGTCAGTGACCTTCACCTCCACCGCTGTGGCGACGTGTTACCATCGGGTCACTCGGCGGGGAGATGATCGTATCTCGCCCCAGAGACTCCAGTCAGTGACCTTCACCTCCACCGGTGTGGCGACGTGTTACCATCGGGTCACTCGGCGGGGACACTGATGCTCTTCTTTCATGGCTAAATTTTTTTTATTCATTTTACCTAGTCCCGAGATGTGCTGTAATTCAGTAGAGTCAGTTCTTGGGCTAGTTGGTATTTTTGAGTCACATTCATGGTATTCCAGCGCAATGGCACATAGCCAAAGAAAGGAAGACAGAAAAGAAGAAGGACGAACACAGCGCTGACTGACAACTGTTTAATCAGAGACGTACACACATCTTAAATACTGTTAGACCAGCGCAAGCGCACACCGTAAAAGAACCAAACAGGAAAAAATAGGAAAACATATTCTCATCACATCTTTATCGCAAAAACTTTGAAAGGAACGCCTTTTCTGCATTATACAAAAGGACTGAGGTATCGCTGACACATCCTGACCCAGGTTTTTTAATATAGTAGGCCTCTATCGTTTCACGGGTTGTTTTTAATTTGCTTCTGCTCAGAATCCTGTAATGCTGTAAGTTTACTTTTAAGTAAGTTTAGTTTACTAAGAAATGCTGTAAGTTTACTTTTTGTAAGTTTTGTTAACTGCCATTTATGCGATGCATCAAAGACCATGGAGCACTACTATATTAGCTGTATTAACTCCAGGAGTACAAAAAACCATGTTCAAAGTATAAACAGAAAACATCAGGTAGGTCACATACTTTTTCATGTCCTTGCGGAAAGTGGCTTCCATGAGGATGTCAGTGAACTTCTGGATCCCTCCTGGAAGTTGTAGTTCGACCGGGGTTTTCTGGAGAAACAAATAGAAAAATAGTGTTCATTGTCAAGCCACATACGTGCGTGCTAAAAAGAGGAACAAAAAAGGCAGGGTGTCCCGCTCAAGCAAAATGAATTATGATAAAGTAAGAAATTCATATTACTTTTCATATAGTGATGCGCGAAGCGAAGCTATCATTCAACTCGCCACTTCTTACGCTTGATAAGAATGTGCGTCCTTAGGTACACCATCTTCAGCTCTAGAATTACCTGTCTTTCGTACAACGCAACAACACAAAGCATAATGCGCACTACACGGAATCATACAACATGCAAGCTCTATGGCTGTGTCTAATGTGATATTCTGACGTTTAGCTGTCGGCATAACAGGACAACATACGGACGAAGAAAACTTCTGCTAGAATAGCTGAAGGGTAGGGAGTGAAGAGGAAGCTTGTGGCTTCCATGAGTTGTGCGTATGCGAACGAAAAGCAATTCTTCGCGATTAGTGGTCCCTCTGCACTCATGGACTGACAAAATCAAAGAACCTTCCAACTTAGCTGTCAACGAGCCGGATACTTCTTTACAGCTTAAGGATCCATTGCACTGTCAGATTTAAGAATTCAAATTAAGTTATAACCCTTTTTTGTGTTATTATAATGCCTTTCATCACTCATCCTGCCATCAAGACAGGTTTGTTTATTGCTCGCTTCATTTCCATTTCAGTACATACTGAGACTGGAAAGTGCTACAATCAAGACAAGGGGACAACACCACATAAGAACACCACGAGACACGAGCGCAAAGTTTCAACTACAATCGAGACAAGGGGACAACACCACATAAGAACACCACGAGACACGAGCGCAAAGTTTCAACTACAATCAAGACAAGGGGACAACACCACATAAGAACACCACGAGACACGAGCGCAAAGTTTCAACTACAATCAAGACGAGGGGACAACACCATATAAGAACACCACGAGACACGAGCGCAAAATTTCAACTACAATCAAGACAAGGGGACAACACCACATAAGAACACCACGAGACACGAGCGCAAAGTTTCAACTACAATCAAGACAAGGGGACAACACCACATAAGAACACCACGAGACACGAGCGCAAAGTTTCAACTACAATCAAGACGAGGGGACAACACCATATAAGAACACCACGAGACACGAGCGCAAAGTTTCAACTACAATCAAGACAAGGGGACAACACCACATAAGAACACCACGAGACACGAGCGCAAAGTTTCAACTACAATCAAGACAAGGGGACAACACCACATAAGAACACCACGAGACACGAGCGCAAAATTTCAACTACAATCAAGACAAGGGGACAACACCACATAAGAACACCACGAGACACGAGCGCAAAGTTTCAACTACAATCAAGACAAGGGGACAACACCACATAAGAACACCACGAGACACGAGCGCAAAGTTTCAACTACAATCAAGACAAGGGGACAACACCACATAAGAACACCACGAGACACGAGCGCAAAGTTTCAACTACAATCAAGACAAGGGGACAACACCACATAAGAACACCACGAGACACGAGCGCAAAGTTTCAACTACAATCAAGACAAGGGGACAACACCACATAAGAACACCACGAGACACGAGCGCAAAATTTCAACTACAATCAAGACAAGGGGACAACACCACATAAGAACACCACGAGACACGAGCGCAAAGTTTCAACTACAATCAAGACAAGGGGACAACACCACATAAGAACACCACGAGACACGAGCGCAAAGTTTCAACTACAATCAAGACAAGGGGACAACACCACATAAGAACACCACGAGACACGAGCGCAAAATTTCAACTACAATCAAGACAAGGGGACAACACCACATAAGAACACCACGAGACACGAGCGCAAAATTTCAACTACAATCAAGACAAGGGGACAACACCACATAAGAACACCACGAGACACGAGCGCAAAGTTTCAACTACAATCAAGACAAGGGGACAACACCACATAAGAACACCACGAGACACGAGCGCAAAGTTTCAACTACAATCAAGACAAGGGGACAACACCACATAAGAACACCACGAGACACGAGCGCAAAATTTCAACTACAATCAAGACAAGGGTACAACACCACATAAGAACACCACGAGACACGAGCGCAAAGTTTCAACTACAATCAAGACAAGGGGACAACACCACATAAGAACACCACGAGACACGAGCGCAAAGTTTCAACTACAATCAAGACAAGGGGACAACACCACATAAGAACACCACGAGACACGAGCGCAAAATTTCAACTACAATCAAGACAAGGGGACAACACCACATAAGAACACCACGAGACACGAGCGCAAAGTTTCAACTACAATCAAGACGAGGGGACAACACCACATAAGAACACCACGAGACACGAGCGCAAAGTTTCAACTACAATCAAGACAAGGGGACAACACCACATAAGAACACCACGAGACACGAGCGCAAAGTTTCAACTACAATCAAGACAAGGGGACAACACCACATAAGAACACCACGAGACACGAGCGCAAAATTTCAACTACAATCAAGACAAGGGGACAACACCACCTAAGAACACCACGAGACACGAGCGCAAAGTTTCAACTACAATCAAGACAAGGGGACAACACCACATAAGAACACCACGAGACACGAGCGCAAAGTTTCAACTACAATCAAGACAAGGGGACAACACCACATAAGAACACCACGAGACACGAGCGCAAAGTTTCAACTACAATCAAGACAAGGGGACAACACCACATAAGAACACCACGAGACACGAGCGCAAAGTTTCGACTACAATCAAGACAAGGGGACAACACCACATAAGAACACCACGAGACACGAGCGCAAAATTTCAACTACAATCAAGACAAGGGGACAACACCACATAAGAACACCACGAGACACGAGCGCAAAGTTTCAACTACAATCAAGACAAGGGGACAACACCACATAAGAACACCACGAGACACGAGCGCAAAATTTCAACTACAATCAAGACAAGGGGACAACACCACATAAGAACACCACGAGACACGAGCGCAAAATTTCAACTACAATCAAGACAAGGGGACAACACCACATAAGAACACCACGAGACACGAGCGCAAAGTTTCAACTACAATCAAGACAAGGGGACAACACCACATAAGAACACCACGAGACACGAGCGCAAAGTTTCAACTACAATCAAGACAAGGGGACAACACCACATAAGAACACCACGAGACACGAGCGCAAAATTTCAACTACAATCAAGACAAGGGGACAACACCACATAAGAACACCACGAGACACGAGCGCAAAGTTTCAACTACAATCAAGACAAGGGGACAACACCACATAAGAACACCACGAGACACGAGCGCAAAGTTTCAACTACAATCAAGACAAGGGGACAACACCACATAAGAACACCACGAGACACGAGCGCAAAGTTTCAACTACAATCAAGACAAGGGGACAACACCACATAAGAACACCACGAGACACGAGCGCAAAATTTCAACTACAATCAAGACAAGGGGACAACACCACATAAGAACACCACGAGACACGAGCGCAAAGTTTCAACTACAATCAAGACAAGGGGACAACACCACATAAGAACACCACGAGACACGAGCGCAAAGTTTCAACTACAATCAAGACAAGGGGACAACACCACATAAGAACACCACGAGACACGAGCGCAAAATTTCAACTACAATCAAGACAAGGGGACAACACCACATAAGAACACCACGAGACACGAGCGCAAAATTTCAACTACAATCAAGACAAGGGGACAACACCACATAAGAACACCACGAGACACGAGCGCAAAGTTTCAACTACAATCAAGACAAGGGGACAACACCACATAAGAACACCACGAGACACGAGCGCAAAATTTCAACTACAATCAAGACAAGGGGACAACACCACATAAGAACACCACGAGACACGAGCGCACCCCAGTCTCAGTATGTACGACCAACTAACACCCAACACCCTACAAAGCATTAATGACGTTGATTTCAGTATAGTTTTACGCCGTAGGCAGATAATTTTCATCACGAGTGTCGCAATTTCTATACGCTTACGGAACCGCCTTTTAGTGGCAGCTGGGTCTCGCCTTTAAAATTTCTTTTTCCATTTAAAATGCAGGGTTCTCCAGAGCTCACAAAATCTGACAAGGGATACTTATCAGCGTGGGTTCCATTCCCTCACTATAAGACAACGCACTTTACAATACGATCGGTCCCATATGAATCAATGCAATTTACATGACCCTATACTAAGAAAAGGTTGGGGAAAATCATTTTTTACTCACTCGTCTGTTGTCTGATCAGCAATTTTTTCCTGATTCCAAACCACATAAGCTTGTGCCCGTTTCACTACTTATTCGATGCGGCTTGCAAATGCCATACTACTCACAATCATAATAGTATCAGCATGTAACCTTGGTGTACAGTAAAAAATGCGGAGTGTCTGCTGTACATGAACGCAACAAAAGAAGTGCCATGGAACAAAAAGTAATGAAATGTTATTTGTAAACCTTGAAACCTATGTGGCTGACTTCAGGCGCAATTTTAGCAGTCCAGATAATTTCTTCTAGTACATATGATCAGGCACTGCAACTACACTAAGAGAGAATTTTCGACCACCCTTTCGCCTTAGACAGTCGACTTACTGGGTTGAAAAGGTGAATGCCGGATCGCGTCTTCGCTTTCTCAAACTCAACTTTGGTCTCCTCTTCGTAGTAATCGTTATCCGCGAGAACAGGCATTCTTCAAGATGATGGCGCCCCTCCGCCGAGGACTCTTGCTACCCACACGACGAGTCAAGCTTGCTGAGCACTGAGAAAAAAAGTACGATTCGTAAAATAACACTGGATATGCCGATAGTGAATGCCAAAAGATTATACGGGAATGGTTCAAAAAAAGAAAAAGGCACTAAAGAAAACGCTGACATAAAATCTCCAAAGTTTATAACCACTGATAAGTGCTATAACATGTCAGTAGAAAAAAATGACAGAACCTAGTCAAAAGTACAACAAAAAATTTTGGTCGTTTTGTCGTGACGGTAAATTTTTCTGTTTTTTGTAGTATTTTTCTGTAGTTCTGCAGTTTGTTTTTTTCCTGCAGTACTTGTCTACAGTGACTACAAAAATTTCTGTCGTTGATAAAGTTCATAGGCAAAAGCAGTACAGAGAATCTGTTATAGCAATCAAAAATTTGCTGTTTTGTATTTCGACTGAAATCGAAAAAAACATTACTAAGTTGAATCGACTGATTTTTGTTCGACCATTCTTGAAATAAAAACAGGGCATGATCTTAATAGCTTGCAGCTGGTACGAAAAGAGAAGGAATAAGCACCTACTTTCGGGAACTAAAAGTTACTCTTTCTTAGGCATACGGGCAGCCTTTGTCAAAAGTACAATGCCTAAGGGTTTTGCCCTTGGGCCATGCTGTGCCATGCCTCGATAAGCATTGCCAGCATCCCAAATCTCTTCAAAGTGAAATCAATCATGATCCTCACCCCACCGCACTCTAGAAACTCCACGGATGCTACGAAAAGCTCCCCTGCACGGATTAGAAACAAACTCCTTGTGCCCCTTACTTAAACAAAGGCTGTACGCCTCCTTCCGCATCTCGCACAAAAACCGGTGTCAATGTATAATTAGTATTTTGCAACACTGTAACTTTTTCGTGTGCTGTCCTGTGAAAGTGATCGAAAATTCAGGTTTCAACGTCCTGAGTTCCAAAACACTCCAGGTGCCGGACCCTCCAAAATATTGGTGAGAACAAACCCTTATAAAAATGGTCTATAGACAGACTATAGACTTCTTACAGACTCTACTTCTTTCCTATATATATTTCTTTTGTCTATTTATTGTATATAGACTGTCTATAGACTGTCTATGCACAAAAGTCTACTAAAGTGTACGGCCATAAACCCATAGATTGTCTATAAAGTGTCTATAGGATTTGTATTGCCTATAGACTTTTTTTGTAACAAAAGAACTGTAGCGCAACCAAGACGAACACAAGAAAGGGCCACACAGGACACAGGACCACACACATAGACTGTTCTCCAGGGTTTGTCTATGCAGAGTCTATAGACTTTACAGACAGAGGCCTATGGACAGTCATAGACTGCCTAAAAAATGTGTAAGGGAAACCTGCTGCGTGTGTGGCGTATAGCGACATGAAATTGAAACGTGTACGTTCTTCAGCCGAGCGTTTGCGCTGACTGAGGCAGTCTATAGACCTCCAATAACATGGATAATTAATGAAAATAGTTTCAACTGTGTTGGGTAACGCTCAAGACATACTGGCCGATACACCGCACTTTACCGTTCATCGAGATATGCCCATGCGCGGCTCCCCAACGTAAGCAAGTACTCACAGATTTCTGCTTCTCGGCACTGCTCTCCAAATGTCCTAAACTTCGACAACCACTTATGCAGCCTTTTGCACGAAAAGTATTCTCTCTGGGGAACCTTCTCGAACCTCTGTTCTTCTCGAACCTCTGTTCACAGGTGCTGTAGGGACAAAGGGGTCATACATCGACGCGTCAGTCACTCATTCATTCAGTCAGCCAGCCACTCAAGCATCGCTAGCAGCGATCGCTGCACCGCACATCATATTCATATTCTAACTGGACGGAAGGCCAAACTGTATCGAATGCATGTCTGAAGCTAAAGAGTGGTAAACCCTCGAGCTGCTTCACGCTCGCCTCAAAATCTAAAACCGCAAAATCACCCTGGATTCTATCGTTACAAAACATAACCGCGCCTCTTCACACTCGAAAACGAAGACACTCGCATTCAAAAGCACCTGGAAAGTTACTGCCGCACCAAATAATTACTTAGATCTGCGTCGACCTGATGGCGAGTGATAGGGCTAACGTGGACGAAGCGAAATAGTGAACGAGTGTCTTAACATACGTCCGTCGTACACAGTCGACTTCCATTGAGTAAAACGGACGTCTCTGTAGGCCCATGGCTAAAAGTCATGTCCGACGTATGCCCGACGTGCTGCGACGGCCAGGCCTATTAGCCTGCCGAGACGAAGACGTGCTCCACCGCAATGACGAAGACGTGCTCCACCGCAATGCCCGCGGGAGCAGCTAGAAAGACGGAAGTGTGAGCGATCCGTTTTAAGGTAAACAGCGACGTTCGTTAGAGGGTCTAGACGAGCACTCAGTCTGCTGCTCTGTTTTCTTAAGATCGCGTACATGGAGTTTAAATCAGCGTTCGAGAGTTCGAGGTTAGCGCGAGCTAAACGGTCCCCGCTCAGTCGTAGCCCCACGTGAGCCAAGATGCTACGCGCACTCAGCATCTACTTAGTAATGGTGTGACACTTTTGTTAAACAGCATTTAGGTCATGTGTTCAGCACTTCCTGGACCAAGGTGCTGAGAGAACACGTTGGAGGGCCTTGTAACGGGATGTGAGTCAGGTGCGCCACGGGAGAATAGAAGGCTGGGTGGTATTGTCCAAGGGAGCATTTGGAAAGCATGGCTCGCCTCAAGGAAAGCCCCCAGGTTCATAATGCGGACTTATGCAAACGACAGAAAATCACATGGGCCTCATACTTACATGGAAATAACCATGCAGGACTAAATTTGCAATTTCACGCTGCTACCCAATAATGCAGTGTTTCTCATGCGCGTAGCTGCGCACACAGTTCATTGCTGGCGCACTCTAAAGTAAGCGCACAGACCGCCAATCGCCCTATTCTGGGAGGTGAGCAGATACTGGAAAAGAAGCAATCGTGTAAGCCTGAATTTGCACACACCGTTTTGCCCACGATGCCAAACCTACGAGCATGCACCTGGTCCTTCCAACGTCCGTCCAGCCTCAGAGCACAGCCATGCAATCTGCCCGACGAACCCCCCCCCCCCCCCCCCACCAAAAAAAAAAATGTACATGATCCGCCCGGCGTATCCTAGCCACAGCCCATGACAAAATGATTAAATTCGCTGCAGAGCTGAACCGCATACATGCCTCAGCTGAACAGTGGTGAGCCCTTGAGCTATGTTAAGCTCATCTCGCAACAATCTTAACCCCGTAAAATGTCCCGCGAAACTAGTTGCCAAGCATCACCTCGCCTCTGCACATTCAGAGACAAAGAAAATCGCATTCAAAAATACGTGACTAGTTAGTACCACATCACAGCAATTATTTCCATCAGCGAAGGGGTGATGATGAGCGAGACAGCTACCTTGAACGAAGCGAAATAGCAAAATAATAAAACTCGTTAGTAAACAAGGCACTAGCGTTTACCATTGCTGCAAAAAAATGTTCGCGCGTTTCACATTACGCGTGTTGGTGCTGCCATCTGACGCAAGGAGACAAAAGTGGAGCCCTGCGCTCATGGCCTCCGAGATTTTGGACAGACATTCGTAGCCTTTCTTTTTCCGGTGTCTGCAAAGCCAGCTGTGGCGTAGTGTTCAAACTGCCTCCCTCCTCATAAACCATTACATGCATTAGATTCAGCACAACGCGGGCCACGCCTACGACATATGCTGTCCCGATTGACTCAAACTACACACACTTTCTTGGAGCGTATAATTAATTTTAGGGATTTAACATGCACCTCGTGTGCGGTATGCGCAGGCTTCGATCACTGCTTTCAGGCGGCTGCTGCTTTTACAATCGATGCAATCTTACCTCTCAATTAGTCTTCAGCTTCCTCTTGGGCCGAAATGCTTGGAAACTCGACCCCACCTTGTGTCGACGAAAACTAGCTGACCATGACGCTTTTTGTCCGAGCTGTTCTAGCGCATTTGAAAATCAAATCATCGTCACCATAATCGTCTTCACATTCAAAGCACTCGAACTTCTCCCTGTCTCACATCCATGCTCGTAAACGTCCTATTCTGTGAGCGAACTGGCCTGCTCCAATGTTCCAGGGTCTTCACACGCCCCACTAAGCTCCAGTGAAGCCCGTCTGAGCTATTCTAGCATCATGAGAGTGTGCATGGTGTTCAATTAAAGATGTTTTCTCTCTCTTCGATTTAGGGAACGATGACAAGTTTTATAACCCAAGTTGTGTAACTTAAGTTTCATAACCCGAGTTTTATAACGCAAGAAGCGGCGCGCCGTGACCACTGTTTTCTCGAATGCTTCTTGGAAGTTCGCCACCGTCCGCAAGTATTGTTACTTTATTCAGTTTGGCAGATTACCGTCAAAAAAACTTCGTTTTTTCTTCTTGTTTTTCATAAATACATCTTCAGTGGCGCGGAACCTTGCCGGCCTCAATTTATGCTTCAGCTTCGTCTTTTTGCTTCGATTCTTTGCTGCTTTCGATCCCCTCTTCGTCCTCGCCAGGCTTGACCTGTTGAAATTACGCAAGAATGCATTCAAGCACAAAGCTATTTTCACATCCTGCCCTGCTACAAGCAAAGAATAGGGGATATTCAAAATTCCGCAAGCGCTTATTATTATTCCCCCGGAACTATGTTGCCAAAGACAAGATGGCCGACTTCTCGTTAAGGAAACTGCATGGGCTACAGGACAGGCGCGAAGGGTGTGGATAGAATGTAAGAAACGTATATTAGAAGAATCAAACACATAAAAAAGTAAAAAAATTTCACTTGCTTCAGCTGGAAACGCATAATCAGCCATCTTGTCTTGGGCAACATTGTTATGCGGGAAAGCGCACTTGCGGAATTTTGAATATCCCCTATTGCACTCAGTTTAACAAGGTGCGCTGTTACATACATTTTCCTTGTCAAATAAAGCAACAAGCAAATATCGAGTAAAAAAATTAATACCTTTACGAACAGACCTCTGTACTATATATGTGCGGACCTGAAAAAGTACTTGCGGAAGGAGATAGGATCATTTCGCTAAAGGGCTAGGCAAACGGAAAGAACGACACTACCAAGCAAGTATACCGAGGATAGTTTCTTACAGCGGCAACTTCAAACTCTCATGTACGTGTTTCAGTACATCTCTGTCCTCATTTTGATCACTTTAGCTACAGTATTTCAGCTATGAATGAAAAGGCTGCAAACAGACACCAATCAAGGGTACGTGTACGTTTAAGCACAAAATGCGCGGCAGAATAAAAACTCGGGAATACAGATTGCTCAAAACAATATGGAAGATATAAGCATGTGTGCAATAAAAAGTACCATCAGCAAACACCAGTTGTCAGTTCTGCAACTAATATGAAGGACACAAATGACTACTCCGTCACCTATCTTCGTCTCTTGTCGCAACAGCATGAAAGTGACATTTAATTTAATGATTTACAAACTGCTAACTGATAAGGAACTGTCGCAAATCGGGGAAGAAATTGGCCTCACTCGATATGCCACAGCGCAAAATCTGGACCATAACTAGCCAATTCTCATTAAGTACGCGGTTATTCGCAAATTATAACTCGGCAAATACACGAAGGCCTGTGCGCAAATCTTGAAGTAGTGTCTGTTCTGGCGGCTCCTTACAATGGTAACCCAGTGGAAGTCGAGGTCGCCCTCCAGGATCATTCGGTTTGTGAGGAAGGGACCCTCGCTAATGGCGCCCGGAATCTCAACTCCGTTCAATTTGGCCGTGCAGCGGCCACGTTCCACTCCTGTCACCTCCAAGACGATCTCTTCGTGTCCGCCATTCAGTGGGACATCCAGCGACTGATCCCCGAACACAAGTCGCAGCCTGTGGGTAAAATAGGCGAGAGAAAAATAAACTTCATCAGTTTTTTTTCATATCGTGAGGCAAAGAACACCTGCATCGTATATATGGCCATCTCATTTTCTCTAAGGAATTTTCACTCCTTCTTTAGGCCCACAAACCACATTTGGGTCACATAACTTCATATGGCTTTTATTATTGTCCAGCGCATGTATGGAGCAGAGCTTCATTCCCATTGGACTGATAACCACCCTCCGATTTCGAAGTGTGACGTCAGTGATTTTTACTGCATACTGATATTACGACCACGACTGCTGTATATATAGCACGGAGAATCTAGTGGGTACAGGTGCCGCTGTAAAAAGTCGCGACAGCGGCATTATACATTTTAATGTAGCAGGTTTCTGGAATGGAGGCTGTAGACTGGTCTGACCGTGGCTCCGGTTGGCCAGCTTCCACCAGGCTGACGGTGGAACGGGCCAATGTATCCTGTGTGCTCCGTGGGAGGGGGCGGGGGGAGGGGCAGAGGCAGGGACAACCAAGCTAGCCAGCGACAAAACAAGGAAGGTACACTCCATACATTAACCGTTGTTGCGTGGGAAAAGCTTTATGTATGTGGTCTTCGATTAGGCAACATGAGCCTATATCTTTCCAAGAACGGCAAAGTAAGACTGCGAAGAAGCAGGTGTGACTACACAAGCTCTTACCAGTTATGAGAGAAGGAACAGCACTGATTAAAGTCATTAATTGTATAGAGCTCCCGAAATGGCGTTGCACATTCTGTGGGAAGTATTTGGGGCTAATTGTATCACCACAAGTGGTAAAGGCATTTCTTCGGCCAAGCGAGAGCCAGCACGCTGTTCAAAGAACACTGACCTTTCAATAAGGACAAGCCAGCGTGCGCATATTGACAACGGCCTGCAGAGTCCCGAAGGCTGGGTTCAGCGACTAATGTCATGTGAAGGTTTCTCGGGCTATAAATGCGACAGAACACAAGACGTGAACTAGATTGGCCTGATGTGTATAATTTGTGGGCAGAGAGGTTTAACACGTAATGTGCCACCAAACTGAGGAAGTGCACGTATACAGCTCTGAAGTTAAGGGTTGTCTTAAGATGGTAAGGTCCTCCCATGCTACTGGGGCAATGGCGGGGCTTTCCGGCACGCCAGTATCAAATGAGAGTACCTGAGAAACAGTTGCGCCCGAGTCATTGCATGGATATGAATGAGTCAGAGAACACATGAGCTGCTGTACGCTTGAGATAGTTTTTCATAGGCGTGTTTTTCGCAAACGAAGCTAGATCATACAGCTGCTCGCTATCTTATACTATGGCATTCGTGTATTTTAGTAGATATGTAGCATGTAAGCAGGCGAGTGAGATTATATAGCTACCCAGACATGATAACAATCTTAGTTTTTTTTTTATCACGGCTAAATATCCAGAGCATTGCAGATACTGGACATTAAGATTTTCTTAAAATTTGGTTGAAAGGACAGCGGTCTTAACGCGTAGAACAACAGCCAGCGCCGTCCTGATAGCTGCTCGAGAGAGGTTAGTTAGTGGTACACCTTGTCGCTAAATGCGATGATTCCTTGCTGAGGACATCAGCTATGTCTCATAACAAGGCGCCAATAAAACAGTGGTAGGGTTCTAACGTAGTTAGGCCTAGTGGACGTGCGAAAGTACGTGTTCATTCTTCACCTCTTCTTTCTGGCATCTGCATGTGCACGCAACCGTGGTTCTCGCTCTTCGTCTCCACCCTTTCTCTCCACTAGGCTGCAGCTGGCGCGACGCTTTCCTCCCATTGGCTGCAGCTGGCACGACGCTCCTCCGGACCAACCTGAGCTTACCCGAGTTACTCCGAGGCTTCACACAATTTTCTTGGTTGGGTTTGTCCCCGTTAAGCCGTGCTTTCGCACTGAAATGACTGAGTTTCTCACTTTGACGTGTATTGCGTTTATCCTGAACCGAACGTGTTTAGCAGGCTAACTTGATAGGTACGCACTAAGCTACAAGAGTCAGGTCAAGAAAATCGAAACAAGTGCTTTCGTAAGAGGCTCAACAACTTTCAAATGGCTCGATACTCAACTGTTTGGCGTTCCTCGGGTTTTTCGCCTTAATTTCGTAACGGTCTCCCTCGAGGATGCCATCCGAACTGAGTGGCACACACACAGGCACAGGCTGAAAGAAAAATGCAAAAAAAAAATTCGAAGGAAATGTCGGCCCGCAGAGAATGTTTTATCGTGTTAAACGGAGCCACTGCCACATAAAGCTCCGGCTCACATGGCGTCCTAAATACTTCGGCCGACTCCTGCACTGTAATCGCATTAAGCGAGCGCGCTAAGTTAGGATGCGGTCTTTGGAAGGGCTGCGCTTTGCACATAGCGCTGTCGGGTCGTCAGTTGTTTTTATCTCGAATTCACAACAGCAGCAAAATTTCCCTTCTGCAATCATGTCAAGCAGTGTTAGGCGCTACTGTATGTTTCGCAATTTAAGTGCAGCCTTTGCCAAAAGTAACCAGGCTGCATGGTTTGCTTCTCATTCGTATAGCAGAGCCCGTATAGCTGCCCTGAAGATCAAAAAGTTCTCGGAAGGTGAGGACCAGGGTTCTCCTTACCATAGAGAGATTTAGGCCTTGAGGGCTGGCATGGTAGCTTCAATATACTACTGAGTAGCAAACACGCAGCCCGCTTACTTTTGGCGACGACTGTACATAACTCGGAATCAGCGCATAGCGTGACTAGCAGAATGCTTAACGCACAACGTCGGGGACCTTGTTAGGTCGATTGTCACCACAGACTGTCGTTTTTTTCTTTTTTTATACAGTTCGTTATATAACGATTCATGATTTCATTTCAAGATCAAGTTTCATCCCCTCTTTTTTTATTTTAAGCTTTTTTTCCTTTCAAGCTCTTTGGCGTGCACTATTGTGTATTAAACGCAACAAAGGTGTCAAGTTCCTGATCACCTCTCTTGTTCCTTCCATCTTTCATTACGCTGTTCCTGCAATAATTCTGAGTTCAAGTTTTGTAACAGCTGGCCAGGTTACGCATCAGCCTACACACAAAACGTACTTTAGGCGCAAAGTGACGACGTTCTTACCAGAGGGTCCTCATAAATGGCCCGTATCACTTTGACATCGAGGCCACCTTTTATGAAGAAGCGGTCGTAGTTACTCGCATCCTCAAACCGGTCGAGAATCTCGAACATGGTGTTCTTGCCGTCAATGCGGACCTGAGATTAAAAGAACCAGTCAGACGGGGCTGACAATATGCAACATGGTCCACCACATGAGAGTGCGAATGAGTACTGCGCAAGAGCATGGCACGTTTTTCAAGTTCGATTAACGCGAAACAGGAAAATAAAACGGTCCGTTTTGTCAGCTGCACAATGCGAAGTCTTGCTTCATGAAGGAGATACAGCCATCAAGATATTCGCAGCTCGTCTGTATGTTTCAATCAAACATTTCGGCTAAATAGCTTTGCATCAAGCAGCAATATTATGTCGGTCATTCCACCGTAATCACGCATGCACGCTCAACCATGTAATTAGACCCAATTCAGTGCTGCTGTTGCCCTGCCAGCATCCCTAATCAGATATGGCCGCTTTCACCTCCAGGGTTGCAAGACTTGGAATGGGAACATTTCGAAACCCCATACGTATTTTTTTTTTCATGTACAAAAGGCGGACTAGCTTTAAATACCTTTCGGGAATCAATTGCGCTGATCCACTTCCAATATCCGCTAACATCTGCCCTCAAGTTCTCTGCCAAGACCATCTTGCCTCTCACGGTTTTTCTGCTTCTTACATTAAATACTCATGATGAGAAATCTGGTCTTAATGAAGGGCTCCTGCTTGTCTGGTGGAGTTTAAAGGTCGCTGCAGAAATTAATGTGATTGAAATTTTGTTTCTTTCTCAATCAACTAACGCTGCAACAATATACGTTGAGGATCTATGCAGCGGCCACATGGAGGTCATGATCGTTTACCTCAACATCACCTTATGGGACATATCAAAAAAGGGCTGGGGTACTTCCCAGCTTTAGCCAACTTCCACATTAGAGGTACGTGGATTTTTTACACACTTGATACATACTCGATGTGTCTCCAGATGTTTCATGTCCAGGTTCTTTCTATCTGATAAAGTTAGGACCCCTCTCTGTCAAAAATTTATCGCTGAAGGAAAGGGGGGGGGGGGGGCTTAAATCTACCGCTGCTCTAGCAAAAATTTCGTAAGCGCCGGGTCAGCGAAACATACTAGCAACAAGCGGCGCCAACTATACACTGTCCACAGTGATATCAAGCTTCCAAGCTATCAAGCTATCAGCGCTATCAAGCGGCTCCCGCGGAGCGTCATACTTGGCTACTGCGCAACGGAGGCCCACAGCTGGGCCCGCGCCGGCGCCAGTGCGTCTGGCGCGGCTATGACTTCACTCCTCTGGAATGCGCAAACCGGCAATGCGCGAGCAACGGCGGCGGCAGCGGCTCCGGCGCGCCAGCTGTGCGCCGTATGACGTCACTGCTCCTCGCACATGCGCAGCACGGCTCTCCAGGAGCCACGCGAAACTACTCAACCTCGGCCAGTGTAGCTCACGCTACAAAAAAAAAACACCACTGCAACTGCCGCTGAAAGGCGACTAACCGAGAAGAGCGGAACTCCCTGGTCAGTGTCGAGGTGGAACTGCAGCTGGTGCGTGCTGCCCAGCTTGAAGTCGTACGTGGTCTCTGGTATCATGTAGCGCCTCAGGTAGTAGTCATCCAGCGTGTGGTTCAAGGCACCCGGCTTGTACTGTTCAGTGAACAGCTCCAGGAGGGGCATGTCCATTGATGCGCTCCACCAGTGCTCGAAGGACACGCTGGAAGGGGCGCAGTCGACATCCCTTACTCTCGCATATTAACTACTGTCACTTGGTCCGTGTAACTGCGTCGAAGGCAGATCTCAACAAGGTATTACTGCCGCTAAAGAAAGCACTTATAGGCGTATTTGTGTTTAGAGTGTAGCAGAGATTAAACAGAGGGACATCAGAATTCGGAGTCATTAGAGCATGCCTAACAGTTGAAACGAAGGTTAAAAGCAGCTGAATTTAATTTCGCTTCCTCTAGAGCATCGCATCTACGCTACTTCAAACATGAGTATACATAGTGTTCATATTTTTTCTTACGTACGATATTGCTAACACATAATAGTCAAGAGCAGTAGTTGTTACCATTACTGAGGTAATAACACTACCCACTTCTGTCTCACATATCTTCTGAGGGAATACGTCCGCAAAGCACAGCGCTTTTGTCAACAAAACAGGTGAAGTTGAGTTTGTTATTACTTTGAGCACTACAGTGAAAGCGCAACTGGCCTTGTGGTTTGTGTAAGCCGTATGGTTTAAAGTGCCTGGTCCAAGGAGAAAAAAACAGTAGCATACGATTTCATGTCCTTCCGGAACGTGGCTTCCATGAAAACATCCCTGAACTTGTGGATGCCTCCTGGGAGGTGCAGTTCTACTGGGGTTTTCTAAAAAGCGAGAGTATGAACCAGCAAAAGTGGAACAGTAAGAAAGACAACATATAACGGGCCGTTTTGCTGAGATTATTGCGTCTTGCGTTTTGATTACTGCAAACCATATGTGTTGTTATGCTTTGGTTACTATGCTAACCTCAACTCCAGTATCGTGAGGGCGCGAAACCTGTGAAAGAACCCTCCATTAGGCAAGGTTTTCGTAAACACAAGAACGCCAAGCACGCTGATTCACGCACGGAGAACCAGCCGCGTGCGTATAAAAATGTATCCTGCTTATGTAAATGTAATGCTACAGCTAAACGTCACCAAGTTTCTAAAAAAAAGGAGTGTCATAGGTGAGCGAAATCAACTAAATACTCTTGAGAGCTTGTGGCCTAGTCTGCAGTACTTTTTCGTTCTGAAATATTAGTTGGTTAGTTAGTTAGTTAGTTAGTTTGTTTGTTTGTTTGTTTGTTTGTTTGTTTGTTTGTTTGTTTGTTTGTTTGTTTGTTTGTTTGTTTGTTTGTTTGTTTGTTTGTTCGTCAGTCAGTTAGTCAGTTAGTTAGTTAGCTAGTCAGTCAGTCAGTCAGTCAGTCAGTCAGTCAGTCAGTCAGTTAGTCAGTCAGTCAGTTAGTTAGTTAGTTAGTTAGTTAGTTAGTTGGTTAGTTAGTTAGTTAGTTAGTTAGTTAGTTAGTTAGTTAGTTAGTTAGTTAGTTAGTTAGTTAGTTAGTTAGTTAGTTAGTTAGTTAGTTAGTTAGTTAGTTAGTTAGTTAGTTAGTTAGTTAATAATATTGCCTTCAGTAAAAGTGTCAGTTCGAAAGCTGTACATCACCTTGAAAAGCACCCTATTGAAATGTTTGCAATCCGATACCGTTTAAGTATCTTTTTCTTATTCAACTGCCCTAAACGAAGGCGAGCGAAACGCACTACTTTACAGTGGTGCATATTGAGTGTCCCAAGATGCGCTGCCGGAGAAAAAAAAATCCACTTATCTTCGGAACGCTGTGTCCCACAGGGTTTGTGTTTGTACTGGGCGCGGGATACGAAATAACCGGATTTTTCTCTCTGACATCACCTCTGGGCTATTAAGCATCACCGGGGTCATGTGGTAGGTTTTTGAATTTCGTGCGCTTTCTTTTAGAGCCGTTAGAAGAGTTTAAGTAAACGATAGCTTGTTGCAAACATTTCCCCGGCTATTTTTCAAGATAGGTTTTCTTTTTACCTTTTTTTTCCCGGAGCCAATATTTAAAGAAATAGTGAGGTAGTCCCAACTAATTACTAAGGATTGCAAAACGAAAAAAAAAACTGCAGACTTGGCCACACGGCTCGCAACAGCACTGGGTTCGTTTCACTTGCTTAGGGTACTCCGTCTTTGAAAGGTTGGTTACATATGGTTGGGACGCCTGCTATATGTTCAGAAAGAAAGGGCTGGCTCAGTTGCTGAATAGCCTGCCCTTGCTGAAAAGTGAGGCCGCGTTGACGTCTGCAATATTTTAGCCAAAACTCTTTAAGAAATACTAACGTTAAGGCAAAGCGTGGTGTTTTTCTGACGTCACCTTATGAGTTAGTACGACTCATGTGAGCCGACCTTGGTAAGACGGGGAAATAACTTTTATTATTTCTAACTCATATGTGCTCTTCTCTGCCCCTCGTTATTTTTTAGTACTGAAAGCTACTAACTTTCTGCTTCATTAATCCTGATTCGTTGTGATTTGAAGCGGACGTGACAGTAAGTATTATTATTTTGTCAACAGACAAGCATGCTATAAAGTATTTTTAAGAGCTCTGAGTTTGTGGAGAGCTCGTTATATATGTTAGGAGAACTAAAAAGGTGAGGAAAAGAGTGACATTGTTTTATTTTCAAGCCATTTTTTTTCTTCTCTCGTGTCCACCTTCGCTCGATATCACAGTTAATTTCACATAGTATTTCTCGTAAACCATGCCCCACAACCACCTAACCACTATAGCCTAATACCCTTGTCAAGGAACCCTCGTACATCAGCTAACTACTGAACGTGTTTTTCGGGGAGAACTTTTCACTGCTCGTCGCTTCTATATTTCTACGCCTAATCACCGGGAAAGCTTTCATTAATGTCGTTTTAAGTAATAAATAGTGTTAGCGAACTAAACAAGAAAGCAGTTCTACTCATGAGGGTGAGGGCACAGCTCTGACTTGTAAATTAACACCAGATCGGCACACCGGCCGGGGCATTCCAGCGTTTTATCATGCGTGTTTTATGACGCCGACTTACAGGGTTGTAAAGGTGAATGCCAGGCTTCGTTTCTGACTCTTTAAACTCATCCCTGGTCTCCTTCTTTTCGTTGGTCTCTTCGTCGTCCTTAGACTCATTACTGTCCTCTTCTTTCTTTTCACTGCTGTCTTCGTCGGTCTTAGACTCATGCTTGGTCTCTTCCTCATGGGTCTTGTGATTATTCTCGTCATCTAAAGGCATCCTTCAAGATGTCGGCTCGCCTGAGTCGAGAAAAACACTTGGTACACCTCCATGCCACTTCAAACTGAAGGTAGATTGACAAAGGAATGCGATTTGTACTATCTCATTGAGCCTCATGTCAAAGTACTAAAGCAGAAAATAACGATATAATAAAAATGAACAATGTTTAAAGTGACACTAAGAAACGCAAAATGGAAGAGTTTAAATATCGACAAAAACTGGCACCATGGCCGGAAGCATTATCATTCGGAAGATTGTACTGATGCAACTTTGATATTTGTAATAACAATATGCAAGACGATAACAAGAACATCAAAAATATAAGAACGTTCCTTTGAAAACTGCAAGCTGGCCATTTGTAGGCGCGTAGCTACTTCCACTTAACTACCACTACATCAAACACAAGAATCATGCGAAAATTTTAATATGAACGCAGTTTCAAGTCATAGACTCTTTTGGAACCGGATATAAATTCGTTTAACGAGCTTTGTAGAAAACACATTAAATGTGTGAAATGATGCGCCAAATGAATGATGCGCCCTACGCAATACGTGTAAATTAAGCGCGCATATTTTCAACAACCGGTGACCACTAACTGATCCAATCAAGCCGTTATTTAGGAATTGTATTACTTTTAGAATGCAGTCACACTGCTGAGAATAAATGAAAAACGATGTTTGGCACACCTCAAAATGGGTTGATTGCATTTGTTTCCGAACCGAGACCCCATGCCGTGATGATGAAGTTGGTGATAATAAATACTCACGACCTCTAGATCCTCGACAACTTGGCAGTGGTCCCTATGCGTCCTGATTATCGGTAACTATTTGACCAGCCTTACGCAGAGAAAGCGTTCCCTTCGAGGAAAATTCTCGAACCTCTAGCTGCGTTCCCAGATGCTGCAGAAAGAAAAGAGTAGTACATCAACATGTCAGTCAGTCAATCAGGGAATGACACGTTTACCTTGAAGCTCAGCTAAATCACTGGAGCTTCAATTCTTGGTCTGTATTGATGTTAGGAGAGAAAATTGGAGCTGCAGGTTCGTGCCTTTTTTGTTAAGTTTTTCGTAAAAGCAAGCGACCAAGAGCCATGAACTGCGAGATGCAGTGGAATTCGGAGCTGTATATATTCCTTTCAGGGACACTCAAAACAACTGAAATTGGCTCGTATCGATGTATTACCTCCTTCTAATAACAGAGCGATTTCTGTAAATGATAACGGAGATTTTATAAAACGGAAAAGGTTTAAAATGAAATATAGATACCGCCACTAACTGCCGTTTTTGCAAGCAAATTGCGGTGAACAAAGATTCTTTTTTTGTCAGATATCCCGGAGGCCAGACAACCACCTTCTAATTCCAGGATGGGATCACGTAGACTGTTTCAGTCTTAACGTTATGGTTTTCAATTTTAGTGCGAGAAAAAAATGTTCCTTTTTTTTTTTAATCCGCTTTTTTCAGCAACAAATGCTTTTTTTCTGCTAAAAAAAAACTCCAACATAGTTGAAAGAGGAGTAGAGTCATTTTTACTAAGAAAATTTGAATGGACTTGTGTTCAGTGTGTGCAGTGAAGGTAAAATCAGCAGACATGTGGGAGGCACCGCACATTAAAAATTACCTCGAACGATTTCGGGATCTACTTCAATTTTCGGTCACACTCTGCGAAACTAGCTTTGAATCACCTCCTCGCTTCCTTTTTCCAAAGATGCAGTGAAGGAGGTGAAGATGTGACCGGTACCTTAGCTACATCAGGAGGCCTCTATTCCTGAATCCAGCATTATCGAAAATGTGGCAGTATTAAGAGCGTACAAGTATTCATTTTTTTTAAAGGGAAATCGAATATCCTCTTATTCGATTCGCTCGAACAAATCAAATAATGCGCGTTCAAAGTCATGTGAAACGAGTCGAATCCATACTAAAGTTTTCTAATAGCTTTCGAATAAATTGGTATGCAGTTCGAATACAGGGCACGCCGTAGTCTTTTTCGACAACTGTCGAAATAACAAGACCCGCTCCGACGCCGCACAACATGCTGGCGCGGTCGGTCTGCGCAAGAAGGAGGATTCAGCGCCGCCCCTCGGTCCATTCGTGAAACATCATTCATAATGGTCATACACATGACCTTAAAGATTCGGAGACGCTACACGGCAATGCAGGTTTAGTAAGCCCTGCCTTCGTGTTCAATACCGGATGTCATGGCTCAAGCTCTCGACCTTCTGATCAGTCAAGATTTGGCGCTACTTCGCTGTCGTCATCAGTAGCAATAAGTCATTTGTTGATATACTAATTTTGTGTTGCGTGCTCCTTAATGGAGATCAGTGTTCAGAATTTTTTTTTAAGCTAGTACATCAACACCATGACTTTTAGCGCCGCAGCTAGCTCTGCATAGTTTCGCACTAATATTCGTTTCATACAGATACGCGCACATGTATCGAATAATCACACAAATATTTAATTCGTATTCGATTTGGTTGGTTCAGTACTCGGTTCGTATTTGATTTGTTTTTTTCTTTGACACCACTCTTTCACACCTTGGGGTCGGGAAGGAGGAATGACAGTTACAGACAGAAAGATAACTGATATAGATTTGATGACGCATGCTCGTACATCATATACAGTGATTCGGAGTTGGGACGACGTGGTTAAACGGCTCTCCAAGACAAAGTGGCTAAATGACTAGTTGTCAGTATGGTTTCACCCGCCTAGACACTTCTTGAGAATTTCTGACTCGGCAAGTACGTGGAAAAGAAACTTTGTTGTGCCAAAAGTTGTTTGCGCAAGTAATAAGCCTGCACAAAAGGCTCATTCATCGGGCTCTTGTACGTACATCAAGTGTTGGGGTTTTTCGACACACAGCACGTGACAGGCGCCACTCTCAGTAGAAAACGTGTGTATATACTTGGTCAAACAGCCTTTCCCATATTTTCAAAGTTCCAAACAAAAATCAAAAAGAAACTTTCAAAATAACCACAGAGGAATATGCTACTCGCACGAGGTACATAGTAGAACTTTCCAGCATTAAACAAAGCATGCCACGTACATCCGGGGACAAAAGTCTCTGGACCGTATGCTCCGTAAACGAAGTCGATAGTTGTATTATTAGCTGCCGGATGGAGACCGCGTTTTGCCCTTTCTTCCTAGCTTTCTTGATTTTCCCTCTTGCTCGTAACGAATGAGCTGAGCTCAGCAAATTTCACAGCTTTGCTTTTGACATCACTTTTTAAAGCAGAAACGAGAGTTAGACTCCAAAAGAATTCTGGCCTGACCACCCACTCTTTGGTTTCGAAAACCGGGCTGCTCTGGCTGTGATGAAGGATAAGCATGTAGCTCAGTGATAGGAAAGAAGGTTTCAGTCATATAGATTGCTAGAAAAACAATTTTCTTTCCTGATTTCAGGCTACCCTGTGTCCTTAATCTTCGGACCAGTTGAATGTATAAAGCTGTAATTATGGGATGGTAAGCTCCGTAACAGATCATTTTAGTCACATGGAACCATCTTTGTCATTAGTCTTCAAGAAAGACGGAAAAAAAATTAGGGGACACCTAATTACATTGCATGTTGAAAATGCGATAGCATTAAAGCGTGAAGTCCACTAGGCCTGCTTCTCCTCATCCGTCATTCCTGCTCGTCTGATGCGCTGAGCCTGCGCCTCCGCCGATACTCCAACTTCAGCGACGTACTTCAGTGGTCACTCTTTGCGCTTGCGGGGATTTCTTACTACGGTAGACACATGCGGCGCTGATTCTGCTTCTATTCCAACCTGATACGCGGAGCTGTCTCGGCACGTCTTTACACAACTAAGCGCAGCTGCCAATTACCGCCGAGACCGCCACCGCACTAGGCCATGTCACGTGACCAACCCACCTGCCAACTCAACCATGTTACGTGTTCTTATGACGTCGCACATCCGGCTGACCAATCAGCTCTCGGCCATATCAAATGGAATCATGACGTCACACATCTTGTCCAACAATCAACGAATTTTATGTCACGACGCCAAATACCGCCCGGTTTTTCTCCGATGAGGCTTTCAATGCTTATATATCTAGTATATATAACTACTGTATAGAGTGGGTGACAGCAAGTTAGGTGGGCGGATGAGCTTAAGAAGTTTGCTGGGATAGCGTGGCCGCAGCTGGCACAGGACAGGGTTAATTGGAGAGACATGGGAGAGACCTTTGTTCAGGAGTGTGCATAGCCGGGCCGATGATGATGATCACTTATATAGCCACTGCTTGATGGTATAAAACAAAAATGTACATTAAAAATTTTGAATTAGCCTTGGAAAAACGATGCCCCGTCGCTGAACGTAAAATACGCTTCTGTCCTCCTTCCTCCACCTCCGGCCTCGCCATTCCTTCTTCCTCATCGCAGGCGGGCCTCGAGCGGTGCCCGATGAAGTAAAAGTTTTCGGCGCCCGCTTCGTACCCGCATCGCCATGGCCGGGCCTTTCGCAAGCGGAGCCATGACCAAACCCGTGGCCGCCTTCTCCGGCAAGGGCAAGTGTCGCGCTGCTCCGTAGTGCTGCCGCGCTCCATTTCTCTAGCGAGGCCCGCCGGGAGGCGCCCTCGGGTCTCGTGCACGTTCGCGAGCCCCCGCTGGCGGCGGCGGCAGCCGGTGGTTCCACGCTCCTCGGAGAGGCCAGGAGGGAGCCCGCAACATGCATCGCCTGCTCGCCGACATTCGGAGCAGCAGCTCGTCGTCCATCATGGGCAGCTCGCACCATCCGCTTTTCGGAACGAGTCAGTAATTGGGTCTCGAGCTGGTGGGGGATGTGACGCTGAGCGCAGCCGCGACTGTACTGGGCAGGCGCTTGTCTCGCCTGTCTTGCTCCTGTGTTGTCTGTTTTGCGCATCGTCTTTTGTCAAAACTATGCACCAACTAGCCCCCCAGAGTGTATTACTAGGGTACTCTACTGGTAGATGAAACTAATCCGCTTGGCAATTACTGTCCTCGTTAGCGAGCGCCTTTAGTAATTGGCGTCTTTCTTAGCTTCGCTTTCACAATGGCAGAGTTCCCACTCGAGCTAAACAGCGTGCAGCTTTCACCCATTCGTCCACAGAGAGCGCAAATATTTCCTTTCTTAACACGCTGGTCACAGTTAGCAGGGCTCATCTGGGTTCATCTCTGTCGTCTATGCAAGGTATATGTGCAAGCAGAAAGATGTTCTGAGCTTCGTGTACTCTCTTACCTCTTTACGAAGTCAACTCCCCACGCTGTCTACGCATATGTGACGAAAGCGATATTGCATGCGTTGTCGGAGGATGTTAGAGCGGTTCAATGATATGCGCAGTGTCGCAAGCTGGCGGGCCCTAAATTATCTTAATTAACGTGTAAGCTTTACCTTAGAGGAACTATCGCTTCTGCCGCTTGCTGACTTTGCTTTTATACGCAGTGTCTTGATGAATTGCAAATGAGCCTGTTTATCAGCGAAAAAAATCTTCCTTTATACACAGTTGTGATAATTCCTGAAAATGAGCTATAATAATACTTGCCTTCACATAGCTCTAATGATCATAAGTGATGCATATATCGGTGCACCTGTAGTTTCGCAGCGTTTGATCATGACGCTTTTATTCAGGAATGAGCCATCATTTGCAAGTCGTAAGCAGAAAGCTTTCTTTGCGCCAGTGAGAGTCTGCCGAGAGAATACGGCTCGATAAAAAAGGGGGTTCGGGGAAGAACAACGTCTGCTATTTATTTTTTTAACTCACACGTCACTAAAACAACTAAATAGACAAAGATACAGATGGCTGCTTACACAAGCACTGAAACCTCGAATGTACAAGACGGCGGGTTATATAAGCTTCGAAAGAGGGATACTCATTTAGGATAGGAAATCCTCAGTCATGTAACGTTTTCTTGTGAAAGTTCCCTGCATTTGGCTTGATCGACTCATTTACCCTTTTGCGTCTTTCATTGCCACTTCAACCGATACATTGCGACTGTCAGCCGGCATCGTCTCGCCGTTGTCCTCTGTAGCAGCGCAGTCACGTGTTTGTGTCGCTTCGCTGTTCGATTTCGCTAGTTGCATGAACTTAATTTATAGTGCGCGTGGGAGCATTTTCTTGTCTCTGCTCACGTTCTGGCACTTGAACCGTCCTGATAAGCGTTCTTGTTGAAAAGAGTTTTTTTTTTATTCCAGGGCTCCGCCGAAGACCGTAAGTGTTTGTAACAACTTTTCAAGGCCCATAAACGCTCACGCGGGCCTCTCTTACTGACTACACATTGCTGATTTTGTTACTACGTCACGTACCCGGCACGCGAGCTGTTAGTTCCCTCACTTACATACAATGAGCAACTTACGCGAACGCCAGGGTTGTACAACCCTGTGCACCTGAGCTACTATGTCATGCAGAAAACATCGAGTGCAGCTTGTAATGGAGCCCAAAGTTCGCACATTCACACAACTTGCCGAG
This sequence comes from Amblyomma americanum, assembly GCF_052857255.1. Classification (NCBI taxonomy): domain Eukaryota; kingdom Metazoa; phylum Arthropoda; class Arachnida; order Ixodida; family Ixodidae; genus Amblyomma; species Amblyomma americanum. The sequence continues at coordinate 18,913,133 of NC_135503.1, read as the reverse complement.
GTGGCCTTTGGAATTCGGCCTCTGTTCGAAGTCGTGAGCTCGTTCCCGGTCGCGGCGAACTGCCTTTCGGTGGAGGAACACGCAAAGACGACCGCACACACGATAATGAACCCCAATGTGTCGAATACCTTGAGTCCTCCTGCACTATGGGGTGTCTTAAAGCCATCTGTGCGGCTATGGAGAAAAAAAATATTTTGGGGCAACTCGCTGGCACGAGTCGGACATGCGGACACATGCCCTTGGCACTCAGCCCGGCTGAATTTTATCAAAGGAACAAAGTCTTGCATTTCTCCTGCAGCACCGTACTGGCAAATAAAAAAAAATCACAGGACAGTTAGGAACGTATAACGCGAATGTACGAGCGCTAGCTGTGGTATGTAAGCAAAGAATATTTCACAGACATGTTTAGAGCTTACACTCTAAAAATGTATCCCATCAGCCGTGTGTGTTTTCTGTTCTCTCAAAGTGAGACAGCCAGGGATGAATCCAGGCTTGTCCAGCACTGCAGTGATACGAATTTGAATTTGAACCCCCGAGTGAACACGATAACACCAGTCAACATGAACTATACGGTAACATGAATCAGTCTTGTGTACGTGTACTCTTTCCTGTGTGGCGTTTGTTCGCTGGCTGCGGTTCTCTTGGATCACGAACCGCTTTTGCAGGCCGAGGTTTTCGAAACTGGGTTTGGCTCCTAAAGAGTGCAGAGCGATCTGTGGAGCCTCTTTCGAGCGCAAACCCCTTAGAAAGCTGGGCGCCAGGGGCATCTTGCACCCATCCTTGACTGTCGGTCGGTTTCGAACCAAAGACCACCCGCAGCCGAGGTGGACGCCCAAGCCAACAAGCCCGTCACGTCGTATTCTCTCTCTACCTCGCCCCCCGAGGCCTACCACTACCTCTCCCTCTTTCCTCTCCCACTAACCCTCTGCCTCTGCTCCCTTAGATATGGTGAGTTGATTTCTCTCTCTCAACTTTTCCCCTTGCCAACGTAGGCAGGAGGCGCTTCGGATGCCGACGACTACGCTAACGCGAAGAACGAGCTACTAAGAACTAGCGCTCTAAAAATTCATCCCACCAGCCATGCGTTCCCTGCACGTGTGCCTATAGGAGTTGAACGCTTTCACCTCCAACAAGACGTGAAGCGTGCAACCAGCGAAACGAAGACCTCGAGCTGTGCGCGGCAGTTGGACGCCAGTCGACCTTTCGGTTCCTACACGCAGGGGACCGTTCGGCAGCTTCATCACATGGGAGAGCCTGGTGGTGGTGCTCTGTGCGATCGTCCTGTCGCTCGTGTTCGGGTTCTTCATCCACCAGAGCTTCCATTCCAGGATGCCAAGTAGGACCCTCAAGCATTTCTCTGTCACCGTGGCGGTCAGGTGTCTTTACGGCACTTGGTAGCCACTGTTCTGGCGAATACTGCGCAGCTTTTCTATGAGAGGGGCGCCGATTTTACCGCGACTGCTTAGATGTTGATTTTTTTTTGTTATAACCTACTCAGCTGTTTGGCGTCGCTAGATACTGCTAACACCAACCTCTCCAGGTAGAGATATAGTTAAACAAAAAAGAGACAAATGTTCATTTTATTTCATCAGGATACCCTCAGCGGCCCTAAGTTTGATGGTATTGCAAGCTTTTATTACGTTCTTTGCAGCTGTGTTTTGCCGCCAACTTCAACGGTTTCATGAACAGTAACGTTCTGGCTTAGATTCATATCAGTTTTAACACGTCCTGTTCAGTTCTTTTTTTTTTATTACATCGATAAACCTTTTTATGGAGTCTATCTTGCACGTGCACCATTTACTCATTTAGCACCATTTAGGTGAGAAAAAAGGGGACGTAGTGCATCTCCTGTGCATGTTTTACAGGGTATTGCTGCCATTTGCCGCAAAGCTGCAATGAATACTAGGCATTATGGCATAAGAGTACATCGATCAAAGGACGGCCTAAGGTTTGTGGGGAAAAAAACTGCACGTCAGGTTCAATAACTGCTGAAACCTGCGTTCAGGCTGCCAGTTTCCAAAGTTGCCATCTTTTCAAAATAGAAATAGGTATGAGTGTTACACGCACTAGAGAACGTAAAGGTACTAAAGATTTTCTGACAGTAAGGCACTAAGGCCAAACACTCACAACACAAAGGTTGAGGGAATGAGAAACCGGTCTAAATGAGTGTCGACAGTGATACCTCCCCGCCCCCCAACCCCCTCCGCTTTCACCCCCTTCTATGTTCTACCTTCTCGGATTCACCAATAATTCTCGCAAGGCAGTGATTCGACTACCGTTATACATTTGGCTAGCGCTATGTCCTGGTGCTGTCTTCGTATTCTTTGCAGATGGAGCCATGGGCGCTTACGAATCTCACGATGCGCACGACAACGTTGAGATTCGAAATTGTAAGCAATGCGTTCGCTTTCCTGTTTACCTTTCTTTAGCCTACATCGCTAAACGCCTTTGTTCCGGCTCCGGTTACTGTTAGTAGTGATGGCGGCATGGACTCAGTAAACGCCTACGCCTCCCAGAACCAAGAGAACTTACAAAATGCGGAGGCGTTTATTTTTAGCCAGGAAACCCGGAGCAGATGAGAAATAACTGGACGACGAACGATTCTGCTTAGCATAGTAATTCAAGAAAGCTTCCTTTATAAAAAATAGACTGTTGCGTCAGTAAAGCATTAGTCTCACTAACCAAAAAATAGGTTGCCTATCTAGACGTAAATTTGCGCCACACAGGCCAGCATGCCTGAGTAACCTAGTGTTTTAGATTGTTAGTCATTCTTCCAAGTGTTGTTATGACGCTTGAAGCTAGGCGCTCTCTCTTGTTTGTTTCATTCCTGCTTCCCTATTTTTGTTTGCGTGTTTCAGTTATGAAAATGCACTGCCAGATGCGTGTGACAAAGCTTGAAACATTTGAAACTGACTTCTACGCCTAATTTCTCATCAGGAGTGGTGGTTTTCTTATTACAATGTGAAACTGTTGTTTGCTTTTCGTACGAATTACACCGTAGTCGATGCGGTCGAACTTGCTCACTGCTTCCAGGGAAGACTGGCGGCTCTTTCTTAGTGCACAAACGCACATACCTAAACGCACACAACGCAGCGCTTGCATAGGAAGCGTTTAGAGCCTTTCGAACCTAAGCTGGCGGGCGCGAGCTTTTATGCAATGAGCTTTTAGAATTACTGCGCAAAAAAAAAATGGTGTCTAACATGCAGGACACTACGCATATATGGGTCAAGCACTAGTTGATAAACCAAATTGTATGTTTAGAATAATAAAACGAGCTTTTTGCATCCACCAAAAGGAGGTGCTGTGAACAGGAAATGTTCTTGGCGTGGCAAGCCAAAAAAGGACCTATTTCAAGGAAGACCCTGTCAGAAATGGAAAGGTGGTTTCACTGCATTGTTAACTCCCCGGGACAACGCAAACGGAGAATTATGAAATGATCAATCTACCAACGCATGTTCGCTGCTGTGTGATCTAACAGCACAGAATACCTGCACATAATCAAACGCGGTTAAACGCAAAAGCCCCTTACGCAGTGACTGTCTCAACAATGAGCTGTGTGGAGGAGCCAGCTTCTCTAACTCTGCGAATAATCGGGAAAGACGAGCGCTAAGGTCGTACGACAACATAGGGAAAGTCGCATACGCTTCTCAGTCACCTCTTTTATTTTAGTCTCACCCGATGAGATGCGCAGGAAATGGTTTAATTGTGTGCAGCTGTTAAGTATTTTGCAAGGAAGCGAACTAAGAACTGTCTGCTCCTGATTTTCTGCACTGTGTTTCCCGGCCACTGTCGTTTATTATTCTGACATTTGCCATCCACAGCAATATTTGCGCATAAGGTGCAAATAAACTTATCTGAACGAAAACCGCAGTCGAATGATAAAACGCTATCTGCAAAGCAATTAAGCGATATGGTCGGACTGGCAGCCAAAGTCTGAAGAGATCTATTCAGCGCACTAGGCAGCTGCCGAAACTTTCGCTTCACACATTGCGCATCCGCGTTTCCGCGCTTATAATTTTAATCTAGGACAGTACCTTGTCGCAATTCACTGGCGGTACGTCATTTTGGTTTACTAAGAGATGGAAGAGAACAGAAGATATTCTTTCTACAATTCAGCAACAGTGCGTTTCAAACAGAAATGTTCTTCCAGTGTTGCATGTCTTGCTGCCTTACATGACGCATTTAGCCCTTTTTTGGAGTTTTTGGCGGTATAAGGTGGTTTTCGTCTCTTCAACCTAGGGCCACAGAGTGATGTGGAATCTGTGAGCCTAAAGGGAAGCATCCACAGGCGGCACATGGGTAAGTTCTCATGCTCAGAGCATTCTCGACACAAAGCTAATGCAGAGAACGGAGGTTGCAACAAAACAAGCAAACCTGTATTCTTAGAAACAAAATACATGGCTATTTTATCACTCTTTGCATCTCTGTGCAGGGAAAAAAATGTAGTGTCAGTTTATTTACTCATATGTAGAGTCACTCTGTGCATTTACTGGCCAGCAAAACTTAAATAGTTGGGATCGACTTCTTCACAAGCGCCCTCGCCGAAATACGTCGTGTTTCTTGTAGCGTGCACCGAAGCTTTAAGAAAGTCGTTAATTGTTGCACGAATGAAAATGGAAGACTACATTTGAAAAGAATAGGACTTTTTGCCGCATATTATCCCGACTAATAACTGACACGTAATACTGAGTGGTATAACGCTTGAGACATGCGGGAAGTTTCAGTCGGGGAGTTATGCAGCGCCTAAATAAATCGCAAATGATGCAGTTTCTCTAAATTTATGCTTATTTTTAATGCTCGAATTTATTCTCAAAACTCGCACTCCTGCCTCAGGCCATTTCGAGCTTCCCGCGTTGTACTGAGAAAACAATTTTATATTAAAGCTAGCTCCCGCAAAAAGGTGTCTCCTGCTCTCGGCATGCTCCTGAATTTAAGAGCCCTGCATGTCTCCAAAGGTATAGAATTCTAGGAAATACTTTTTAAAATAATAATTAAATTAACAAGAAGCGAAAGTATCTCTGCTTTCACAATATGTGCCCATCGAATGTGCAACTTCAGCTTTATTATCGCGAATTTCATTATTATTTTTTTCGGAACCTTCACACGTTTAAACAGCATCACAGGGCGCTGACCGGCGATTCCTGCATCCTAGAAATGACTTCCAAACGTTCATGACAGCAGCCGCTGTGGCTCAGTGGTTACGGTGCTCGGCTGCTGACCCGGAAGACGCGGGTTCGATCCCGGCCGCGCGGGTCGAATTTCGATGGAGGCGAAATTCTAGAGGCCCGTGTACTGTGCGGTGTCAGTGCATGTTTAAGAACCCCAGGTGGTCGAAATTTCCGGAGCCCTTCACTGCGGCGTCTCTCGTAGCCTGAGTCGCTTTGGGATGTTAAACCGTCATAAACCAAACCATAAACCAAATCGTTCATGACAACTTCAGAACGTTAAAAGGTTTATTACTGCGATACCATAAGAAGCACCATTTAAAAAAAAAAAGCGGTGCCTGACCGTCAAGTAATCCCCATGGGCTGTGGAGGGAAGTGGCGTCACCAAACCAGAAGTGACAGCACTTCCGGTAAAGGCATCAACTGCTTTCTAATGCTATCACGTTGCCAACGCATAATGTAATTAGGTGCCGAAGTGCATTTTTACAGCTGCTTTTCTGCAGTCAATAACATACCTCGAAGCGGTCTCGCAGCATTTTCCCTAGAGCACCCCCCCCCCCCCCCCCCACCCCTCGAATCCTGACGTATTATCAGGCACTAATGCAGCAAGGGCAATGAGTTGGTATACTGAATAGACAAACGCAGAAAAACGAGGAATAAAAATAGATGCTAAGGAAAGTTTAAAAATTACAGTGTATGATCGTGTGATGTGCTAATTGAAATGCACAGCAGTTATCCTTTTCGAGGAGGGGTTTAATTTTAAATGAAGTGAACTGAATTCATGTGTTTGACCGCTTCGTTCGTTGATTCATTCAGTTGAGTTCAGCAATGGTTCAGCTCGGATTGATAGCAGTCCTCTTTAAACAACGCTATTGTTTCTTTACAGTCGCCATTCTATCACCTTACCTCATAGCAACATTACGCCATTTGTAAAAAAATTCCTCCCGACATAAACTTACCAGTGGTGTCACACACTCTAATAGTCATGTGCGTTGTGTGCTGCAGAAAACTGCAGACATGCTCCATGCGCTAAAACGTTGCACAAAAAGCTGTGCATAGAATTTTACAAAAAAAATGCGTAAATGAGTCGTTACAGTTATGCCTCCTTTAAAATATGGCCTGCAGTTAGTTGCATTTTTAGAGTAATGTCTGCTATATCTGGCAGTGTCGATGGATCCCTACTTTCGAACAGTTCTGAATGGACTGTTATGCATACCTTTCAAGGCTGACCAGGTAGCACTGACCGTACACGAGTTTTTTTTTTCTTCCTTTAGTATTAACATGCCTTTACTATGTATCCCCTGCCAGAAGCTCCAACGGTCAAGCCTAGAAGAGCAAAGCCTCGTAAGGAATAGTTTTCTTCTACTTTTCCCATTACTCTACTTGCTTGAGTCGTTGTGTGCATGCTTGTAGGGGTGGTTATAAGGCTTAATTCTAATTATTCACTTCTATAAAGGTAGTGTATTTTGTCATTAGAAGCACCATATAATATTGTCTCCTACACTGCCATGTTTTTTTAGCGGCAGTTCTCATTTTAATAGCAGATGCTCTGAAACACAGTGAGATAATTACTTTTGTACGTCCTTGATATCTTGAACCTTCGAGTGATTAACCAGAACCAATGAGGGTAACTTGTGCCGCAGGTGTTACGGTGATTTTACATAAGTTTATGAAACCTCTTTTTCCAGGCACGCACAAGACTACGCACAAGCATGCGCTGAGATCAAATAAGGAAAAGTCGAGTGAGTTATAGTTTTTTATACTACAAATAGCAAGGTTTTCATTTATCTTAATCCTGATAACCTGCAAGAATCAAAGTACAGGACGTAACACACAACCTCAGGAAAGCAATTTGGAAACACGTTGTATATTTTGTATAGGAATGAAACTGCGAAGCGGATTGTTAGCGCGAGTGCGTTGTGATTTGTGGTAATCAAATTAATTAGTTTCATTTGATTACTCGCTACCATTCGAGTCGTTATAGACGTGGACACTGGTAGGCTATATAATGAGCGGAACTGACAACCACTGGTCTCTTAATGTGTCAGAAATGGCAATAAGAAAAGAAAAGCATCTTCAAGGGTGGCAGCGGTTCAAATAAAGAGACAAGCTTTGTAAATCTTGCTGAAATAACGTGGTCACGGCTGGCGGAGCATAATCAACAGTTAGATGTCGCTGTATAAAGACCTTTGCTCGGATGGTGATACGACAAGTGTTGCGGTTATGTGAAAAAAAATGATTACAACGTTGTAGCACGCACCCCCTTAGCCAAAAGTAACCGACCAGCAAGTTTTTGCTTCTAAACCTTATAATAGAGCCGTTACGGCACCCCTAATGACCAAAAGGGGTCAGAATGTGAGGACAAGTGTTGACCTTACTTTGCACAGATTCAGAGCTTAAGGGCTGCCGTAAGTGCTCCGCTACGCGGCTAAGAAGCAAACCACCTTGCCCGGCTACTTCTGGCAAAGGGGGTACTTCAACAAAGTCCTCAAGTAGCTTGATTTCCTGCAGAAGAAGCTATACTGCAAAACCGTTTTCCGTTTGCTTTGAACAAAGTGCGTCCTTCAGGAGCGCGTTCTCTGAAAGAAATTCACCTGCCTTCCTGTCAGTGGCTTGACTTTGTTCGTTCAAGCTGGTTTGACAAGCGGCCACAGCCTTGCAGTTCCCTTGTCCCTTCAAAATGTTGCTCCATGACGTGAAAAAGAAAGACGTTCGGAATGGACCTAAACCGACATAAATTAAGGCACTATTGGTTTTTTTTTTCGCGCTCTGTAGCTATTGAACAAGTGCTTTTAGTTGGACTGCGATGCCTATAACGCTCATGAAGTTTACGTTACATTACTATTATAAAGTACTCTTGTTTGCATTAGGCGACTCCAATGCTGTTTTTATCGAATTCTGGTAGCATAGCCCACACCACACATGGGTGGCGCCGTATCTCAGCGTCTCACCCTGGAGAAAGTCGTCTACTATCGGGGGCAAAAATAACTGATCCTCCCAGTACAGTAAGTTCCGAACCATGCCACATCAAGTGCCATGCCCTCGATAATACATGTCTGGCAGGTACTTGAAAGTATTAGAAAGCCAATGAGTACCCGATGGCGGCGAGCTTAGAACGCAATACCTCCCGTATTTTTCCCGCACATGTAACAATATGTGCTACTGAGGACCGAAGTTTCCGGGACGCGAGTTCAAGTAAAAACGTTTATTGAGCTCCACCTTGCTGCCCAGTCGTCTGATATTGTATGAAGGAGTTCAATTCCTAGATCCTTTTTCCTCTCTTCACAATATCAGGCGACTGGGCAGCGAATTGGAGATGCAATAAACGTTTTTTTCTAGAACACGCGTGCCGGAAAATTTTGTCCCCAGTAGTCCATACCTTGCAGAAAAAAAACACAAATTGGTCTCTAGTGTTTCGCGCATCTAAGGTCATTCACATTATAGAACCATTACGGGCCTAGCCTATATTCTGTGAATTTAGAAAAATTATTGGGCTTGAAACAAAACAAAACAAGAAAGCTGCTCTTTGCTCGTGAAACTCGTGCTTCCTATCCCGTATGGAGTGGTTCCTTGGTAACAGTGCTTGGTTGTGTCTTTTCTTAATCAGGGCTATGATTCTGCGTATTTGTATTCATTCTAGTTTACTTTTATTTTTCACCTTACATCATTTGATCAAGCGACGGCATGCGCTCCTGAATAGCTGGTATCTACCAGTCGTTGCACCGGACGATTAGCGTGGAATAGGAGAGAAGAATAATTACTGTGTCACACCGTCCGAACAGTTGATTTGTACTGTGGCCCCCAGACTCACAAAGATATTTTTTGTCTCCGTACGAAACTTGCTTTATCATGGGCACGTGCTGGTATGGACTCGAAATCGTCAACATGATCGTAATCATGTATGTATAGAACCGTGATTGACGCACGCGCTGTCCAACCGTGGCCTTCAACAAGAGAGCAAATAAGCTCCTAATATCGTAATACGCACAAAGGCGTACAAACCGCTTTTTGAATCTGTCCTGGCTGGTTTGCTAGTACGTAGCGTTCTCCGCCAGAAGAAATAAGCTCAGAAAGAGCTCCAAAGTTTGCATTTATTTATTTTCGTAACTCTCTCACGCTTCTCTTCTTCTCTCCCGCCTTCTGTGAACAGACGCCCCACGTGCCCACCACCGTGTTCCCGAGCAACAGAAGTGTAAGCTTTCGGACTTCACCACCAACGTTGTTCGAAGCTCAAACTAGACAGAAGATTGTTCGCTCTAAGTAATATCTTCTTCTGCGCAGCTTTCCGCGAGACATACAAGAAGAAGGCCTCTAAAAAAACCCAGCCAACTCCGACCACTACCGAAGAGTCAAACGGGCCCGTCAAAGGTCTCAAGCCAGGCGGTAAGAGGACCGCTGCCAAATGTTCAGCAGCTACACTGACATTTCCTCAAATCTACATGGTGTGGCAGGAGGTCCATCCCCACAGGGCGTGCTATCGAGCCATACATATAGTGGGGCCATTACGACATCCTCGGAGCTGAAAATCTACGGAAGCTGCAGATAAGCCTCCTCCTCTCCCTGACGACTGTGAAAGCTTCATATGTGCCTGAAGTGCCCGACTACACTGCTCAAAAGCAAACCCTGTGGCTTGGGAATTTTTGAGCAGCTATGTACCTGTCAACAAAGGACAGAAAGAAAGCGTTCTTTCTGCACTTAGTGACAGAAAATAGGACGTTCTGTTTCTAGGCTGCAAAGAGCGTTTGGGTTACTTGTGAATAATTTTTATTACTTAAAAACATTCCCTTCTTTGTTCACTAAATCTTATTGTTATGCGTCAAATGAACACTGAGAAGTGGCATGACAGAGTAGTCTACGCAGAGAAAACAAAAACAAAAGATGTGATGAATTCGACGAGCAGCATACAGCACTATAAACATTGGAGAACTACGGCTACATATGGCTACACCCTGCATCTTAGAAATCTATAACCTACACAACTATGCTCAATTTCTTGAGGTATAAAAAAAAGATAAAGCGTTGACGACAGACGTCTGAACAACGGCGCGCTTTGCCTCGTGCGCAGGAATTTCGAACCACCTGCTGTGTTTCATGTCGGAGAACGCCACGGACAAGATGCACATGCCGGCAGAGTTCTGCACCCATCTCGTCTTCAAGGACCTGATCTTCAGCAAGCAGAGCCGAAACTTCGCCCCCAGCGGAAACTGTGAGCAGTCTCGCTTCATGTTCCCTCCCTTGTGAAATTCTCGGTTCCCGACGAATTCATTGGCGCCAAAATTAAATTAACGCAGGCGGAATTCTGAAATACGAAAGCAATGAGCTTATTGCTGTAGATTCGAGGCTTACTGCATCAGAAAGATAGAAAAAAGCAAAAAGAAAAAATGCAGAAAAAGTTGCAGCATCTTGGCTCGGTTTTGCCAAAAGACCATTTAGAACGTGCCGCTGCGTATATATCTTGTTTTTATGAGCCACCAGAATCTTGTGAGATGCTACATGTGTCGCACGAACTACAAGGATTGTGACAGTCGCAGAAATCCAACAATTACTTGCGGCCTAGCTAGGCCCGCAATGAAGCATCGGCACGAATCATTAGCTGTAGCACGGGCTGGGTGGGTAATTAAGCTTTCCGACGACTGATGTCGGTCGGTTCGAGATGGCGAGCGTACACGCGCACTCTTGTGGTGTCAAGGTCAATCTAATAACTTCGATACTCAGATAAAATAGCACTATTTTAATCACTGACCGAAGCTAACGTCGTCCGCGCGTAGCATGCCTGCGCGACTGTGTGCGCTGTCTTCATTATTCTTCACATAATGCAATCCTGTACGTTCTTCAGAGAATACAGGACTAAATCTGTTCTTACTTTGGCACCTCTTTCTCACATAAGGATGAAAAATTGCTTGCTTGATTGATTGATTGATTGATTGATTGATTGATTGATTGATTGATTGATTGATTGATTGATTGATTGATTGATTGATTGATTGATTGATTGATTGATTGAACTATTCAATCTCTATTGGTGTGCGCTTCCGGCAGCCACTACGGGCTTCGAGGAGTTCATGTCCCTGCGCGAGCGCTTCGTGACCACCAAGTTCGCGGTGGCCCTGAACCCGGGCATGGTGCGTGAGCTCCTGGACTACGCGGACCGCGACGAACGCAGTCTGTCGGCCCTGAGCTCGCAGCTGGCCAAGTGGATCTCGCAGAACGAGCTCAATGGCGTCGCCATCACCGGCCAGCTTTTCATGACACCGCGCCAGCGAGGCATGACCAAGGTGCTCAAGAGCATACAGGACGACCTGGCCCAGCTGGGAGAGCCCAAGCCCGCCCTCATCTTCTCCGGGTACGCGTCGCCAGACCAGTACACGGAGAAGGTAGTGCTGAACCGCATCAGAGAGTACCTCCGAATCGCGGACATCTTCGTGGTCGAGACGCACTACCACGAGGACGAGCAGTTCTGCAGACTCGTCTACCCGTCCATATTCGTGCGGGTGGACGACACGCCCAGCAGCATCCCCGTGAAGACGGCCCTGCTCTGGATGGAGATGGTCAAGGAGGAAGAGGACAGCATGAACGGCACGCACAACATGTGCTTCTCGCTCGACATGTCCACCATGTCGTTCGACGTGGCCGCCAACAGCCGGCCCGTCGTGGGTGGCTGGTGCACGGGCCGCAAGTGGATAAACTACGGCGACGTGAGTGGCCTCTACTCGGAGCGCCTCCTCTCCTATTCGTTTCTCTCTATGAATGCCATTACGCGTTAGCATCCACCCAAGCGCAGCCATACGGCTACAAAGTAAAGCTGGGCGCCTTTCACAGAAACTTCATAGTTTAACAAAAATTAGTTTTGGTTCGTAGATCGAAGCAGTGGTCAGTCCCTCTACCAACTAAGCTAACTGGGCCGGCCAGCAGATGGCAGGCGAAGCCGAATTGGAAACGGTTACTCAAACGTTTAACAGAATTCCCCCCGGTCGAGTAGATTTGAAATAAGGAAATTTTGTATCAAGAGGAATGACCTTTGCTGTGTGTTACTGCCACGGGCCTTAAATTTTAGTACTTCCTGCGCATAGGACCTCAGAAAATGCCAACTAGTACTAACTGCAATATACAGCGCACAAATTACTGTCGCTAGATCATGTATAGAACACGTAGGCTTCTACAAAGTACTATCGGAGGCGACTTCAAGAACAAACTCGGCACAACATACTATCCAATATATTGCAACAGCATGGTATTCACGTAGAAGCTATTTTTTCCTCTCCTGTGCTAGCATCCTCCGAAATGTTTTATGTATACGCTTGCTACTTGGTGTCACGTTTTTTTTTTTATTGTCTTCTCAGCTTCGTGTATTTCGCAATGCATCCCCTCGCTTCGTGGGTTTCTTTCTGTTCTGCGCGCTGTGTGTGCGACATATTTCGTAATTTCCGTCAGCTCGCTGGCCTTAGTCACTCTTCAGCAGCCTGATCGTCACGAGTATTGTGCTCGCCGGCTCACTCCAGTCGTCGATGCTTTCCTATTGAACGATGCGCGGTTGCATCACCTCGCGTGCTCAGGCCAGCCCTCCTGTGTGCTCCCAACGCAGATGTGCGGCACTTCCGTCTGGGTGACGCCTGACGAAGACAGCGTGGCCCTGTCCACTTCCAGGCGCAAGCCGCAGACATGGGTTGCCTACGACAGTGAAGAAGCCATCAAGCAGAAGGTGTCCGCCTGTCCCCCTAGATGCTTTATGGCTGATTCTTTTTTCTGATTAGAGCTATGATAAGTCATCCCAGAGTTGTCCTTTAAAGGCCCGGCATGGCGCAGTCCCAATATCTTCGAGCACTCAGAGATGCCTGCCGCCAATCTCACGTAGACAATTGTTGCCATTCCATAGGACGCCCTCGTCTATTTCCTAATGCTGGTTTCGAACCGCAAGCAGCCTTTATGCATTCCTTGGCCATTGCCCGTTGCAAGTGTTCTGGGCAGTGATTACCGTTTGGTGGACCGTGATCTGCTCAAACGTACGTACGCTAAACTATAGGCTACTCTGTGCAAACACGTACTATCGGGGGAAAAAAGTTTCCAGGACAATCAACTTACGATCTAGGCTTCTAGAGGCAAAGTGTGCCATTATTCGCTTGATTTCACTAGCATACGTTAGAGGACCCAAGGTCAACGTTCACCTCCGCATATATGGTCAGCAATCACCAGCTGGTAACACAGCTACATGCTTTGGCTGCCACACGCGTGTCCTGGGGAGTTTTGTCCCCGATAGTACACAGGGAGCACATGCTTCGACCGGAACGTCAGTAACCCAGCTTCAGTACCGTGGAACCTAAAGGGTTTAGTTAACGGTATTTTTGCATCTCTTTTTACATTCCTACACTTTGCGCCATCAGGTGAGCCGTGCAATGGACGTATTCCACGGAGTCTGCGTAGCGGCCTTCCACGTGGACCATGACGACAGTGCAGCCGCCTGCGACGGTGTGAACCGCTTCCCGAGACTACAGGCCGTCCGTGAAGTGCAGAGTACGTGAAGAACTGCGCTTTCTTCTTGTCCACGGTCTTTAGTTAGAATTTCTATACTCATTAGACATATTTAGCATACCATGTACCGTGTTACCGTTACCGGAGTACCGGGAGCCCGCCCACTGCCAGTGAGCACGCGCTGATTGGTCCCGATGCGGCAGGCGTCCGCGCAGCTGCCGGGTGCATGCGCACTGACGTCACGCTGTCTCTCGGTACTCCAGTGAAGGAAAAGGTAACACGGTAAGCAGCATGCTAAAGGTGTCTATTAATGGGGTACCGCAATACATTTCACGATCTGAAGCCAAAGGTTAGCAAGGGGATTCGGTCGGTAAGAACCGAGCGCGAGCAGGAACTGAATGAAGAAAAGAAAAGCACCATGTAACTACATACTTTGCCAAAAGTAACCGGGCAACGGTGGTTCGTTTCTTAGCCGCGTAGCGAAGCACTTATGGCAGCCCTTAAGTTGTGAGTCTGTGCAAACTAAGGGGAGCGCTTGTCCTCACGTTATGACACCTTTCGGTTTTTATGTGAGCCGTAACTGCTCCGTTATGCGGTGGAGAAGCAAAAACCTGCTGCTCGGTTACTTTTGGCGAAGGGGGTACGTGTGAACGAATGTATGAGTGCACGCTGTACAACTTCGGACAACGTAAGACCAACAACGTTCCACTTGAGTTATTGATCAATTCGCGCTCGCACTGCGATATGCTAGCCGTCCCGGTTAGTTCAGTCGGTAGAAGGACTGCCCCAGTGAGCCGGTGGTCCCGGGTTTGAACGCCGGACCCAGACGGACTTTTATTTCACTGCGAAATTTTTGTAGAAGCCGTATAGCTCTTCTCTGTGGCCGTACGGTTGCGCTTAGGTGGATATCAGTTAGTAACTACTCGCTTATGAGAAATGGAAAAACCAATATGCGCATTGGGTGGTATCCATATCCATTGATGCAACTCGCTTCTCAATCTCCTACTGCATCGATTCCCAAGGTAAACGCATCGATCTCTAATCTATATATATATATATATATATATATATATATATATATATATATATATATATATATATATATATATATATATATATATATATATATATATATATATATATATATATATATATATACACAATACCAGAATAAGCTAACATTGAAGTGTACTGTCGGAGCCAAAGGTTTGTCGGACGCATGTTTTATGAAAAACGTTTATTGTAGCTCCACCTCACTATCAATTCGCCTGATATCTGTGTGAATCTATTAAGGACCTAAATGCTTCTTCTTCTGGTAACAATATCAGGCGACTGGGTAGTGAGGTGGAGCTACAATGAAAGTTTTTCCAAGAACTCGCGTCCCGCTAACTTTTGTCACCGATAGAACAACAGACATATCTTACACTCTCTGCGAATTCCGCCTTTACAAAGAGCATTGCTTAAACAGGGGCCAGTTAGTTCTGTATATTGGTTACAGTGCGCCGCCGCACAACACTACTGACGATTAGACGGACGAAGAAACAGACAATTCAAAACAAATCGCGATTTTTTTTGCACTTGTCTTTCTGTTCGTCCGTTTGATCAGTTTAATATAGCACGCTGTACCAAACCAACGAAAAGCGTTCTCGAAATGGCTCAAGGCTAAAACAGCGTAAACGAGCTGCGTAGCAACCGCTTGTAGCTGAGCAACTGTCTGTGTCCACCGGACGCGAACGTGAAATCTGTGTCAGCCAGACTTTGAACAAGATAACAGAGTTGGGAGCCGAGAACAACATGTACTTTAGCGAACAATGGACTTGATACTCACTTAGCGGATATAGCCAGACAGAGCAAGTCTTTTCTTAATTTCTGTCGTTTGCTTCTGCATTGAGCCAAAGAAACTGAAGTTGGTGTCATGACAGGAAAAAAATCGTGCAATTTTTGTTTTGTTTTTTGCTCTCGGACCGATTTTTTTACTCATATTTATCTGCAACACTGTCGACGTGAAGCGTTTGGCCAAGACACTAAAGAGAATAAGGGACGTTGTTGGGGTCACTGACCTCATGAGGTCTCCCTAATGCACCATTTCAGTATAACCACTTTTTTATGTACGCAACCAATTGACTTTGCGCCAATATTTAACTTTTTGACTTTCTTTTGCCAATTTACAGAGCACCACGTCGAAAAGGAGTTCTACGGCGTTGAAAAAAAAGGTACAAGAATGTTCTGCCACTTTTCTAAAGGAATCAGTAGCAACACGCGCGCGATATACAGCGCTGAAGTGAAGTGTGTATTTGTCATTTGTACGTGTTCCTACAGTCGAGGACAAAAGTCTGTGGACCACGCGTTCCTCAAACGAAGCCGGTAGCTCTGCCATTAGCCAGAGGCTGGAGACCACACTTGTGGAGATGAAAGTCAGAGTTGTGTTCTTTCACCTCCACAAGTGTGGACTCCAGCCGCCGGCTAATAGCCGAGCTCTCGGCTTCGTGCGGTCCAGAGAATTTTGTCCCCGACTGTATATGATTAGCGTGTGCGTGTGTGTGTGTGTTCGTGACATCACATGCACGCTCAAAGCGACGAACTACTGGTTTCAGGTTCATGAGAGAGCGGAAGCACGGATTCAATAGAGGCTTTTAGCATAGCGGGGACGTACCAGCGTAGACGTATTCCGGTTCATAGAATGCCTCCTGCGGACGTGCAGTCACAGGGGAGATGTCAGGAGAGGCCACTGCGCGTGCCAAGCCAGCGTCTGGTAAACCGGTACAAATCTACACTAGTATTACGTCTCTGCTATGCTAAATGTCTCTATTCTTCCGTCGCTACTCGCGGCTTGAAGCTTCGCTATGCGCTCGAACTCCCTCCGCTTTTCGACAGCGTTGTAGGGCTGTAACTGCCCAAGCTTCTCGCGGTGTTACCCCCGTCTTTCCGCAGCTTCTAGGGCAGATTCTAGGGAATAGTTAGAGCAGCTCATGCCATGAATTCACAAACTCGATACCGTACAATGCGTAGTCGTGCCTTCGGATCGCCCATACACCACATAACGACAACGATTAGCAGTGCCAGCCGAAGAAATCGCTAGTAACGGCTCTTCCCTCCGAACAAATGGCGCAGTGCTGCCATCTATTCAGAATTCTCAAAAAGCTTACCGCCGAGTATTCGCCACTGCCAGAAAAGGCGGCGCAGCGAGAGTGCAGCAACTATAGCGGCAACTATGATGGGAAAAAAATTTAGGAAGGATCGTCCTTCGCATCGTCCTTTGGGAGCGGCCTTCGCAGACCAAACGCTTTTGAAGCCTTTCCCTTTCTTCTTACATGCCAAACGAAGTCGGCCCAGCGTGAGGGCCAAGACTCGGCCACTCAGCCAACCTCAACCACGAGGGCCTACTTTCTCCACTTCATGCTAGAGGACAGGGATCCTCAATTGTCACGTGACGCTCCCTCGATCTTTTCTTCCTCCATGGTGGCAACTAGGCGACAACCAACCGTTTCTCTGTCCTTCGTTACGTAGTACCTGACGGCCTGCATGCTCAATCGGCCGCCTGCACGTGTGGGGCGCACATGCATTCCGGAGGAGCAAGTTAGATTACTGCACCCGAATAGTTCGTTGGGGTTTTCACTCCTTAGTATGTGCAAGGGATTTCCGTGACGTTCTTAAAGAGTTAAAAAGATCAGAATTGCAACTCATTCTTCATTGACGTCGCTTTATACAAGAGTTTATCGGCGCAAACGGTAATGCTTGCTGCCTGTGTGAATGCAACCAAGTAATTTTTTTTTCTATTCCACAGCTCCACCGCGCTCAGAAGAACGAGAAAGGTCCAAAGCATCGCCAAGTAGGCATACACTGTATCTTATAGTGTCTTAAATTTTGTATGATTGTCTGAAACCAGCAGCCTCAGTAGTAATAGCAGAGACTACTATGCCGCCATAAAAACGCTGCATAAAAGTTTTATCCCAAATGTTGGGAAGTTGACGCCCAACTGGGAGGTAGCCTCCAGAACACATGGAGTTGCATCACTATAATCTGCAACGCCCGAGCTCCTGTCGGAGCTTCCTTCACAGGAAGCGTTCATAAGTGGTGACTCCAGCCCGGAAGCTGAAAGAATAGGGTGTTTGCAATATCGTTGTTCAGTTATCTGTCGTTTGTGGAGGAGAGGTATTCGAACGTGCAATTCTTAAACACATCCAGTAACATAACTCCAAATCAGAATATGGGCTTGACCGGGACCAGTTTTTGGAACTTAAAAAATAGCGGCGTAGTTTATAAGCTGTGAAATAAGCTAAAAAATAGTGACGTTGTTTGTGGGCTCTGAAATAAGCTGTCACTGGCGCTCTGCAACTTTCTTTATAATATGGTCCATAGGAGTTTATCTCGACGCTACAGCTGACGTAACTGTCAGCTAACCTCAGATTTTGTGGACCAGTCACAGTGCCGAGCGCGGAGCCCACAGTGAGTTATGCGGTGTGATCGAATAGTTGCAGGCAAGACGTCGCACCTAACGGAACACGAGACTGACCTAGCATGGGTAGTTAAGAAGCAGCAGCCCTCATCGCTTGTGCCGGGGGGTTTCGCAGAGGGCCCGGCGGTGTTATGTGTGGCGGGCGATCTGACCTCTGACCTGGACCACTACCCGACCATGCACTGTACGCACCTCGTCTACAAGGACATGGTCTTCTTCTCTGAGCACAAGTGGTTCATGCCAAAAGAAAACGGTGAGCGCGCCACCTCTCCGTACGTCATTCCGTCTTTCTCTCCGTCAATCTGTTCGCCCATCTGTCTATCTCTCTGTCTGCAGCTTTTCCGGCCGGCCGTCCGTCTGTCTATCTTTCCGCCCGTCTATCTATCTGTCCGTCCGTCTGCCCGCTATACTTATGGGCCTGTCACACTAGGCCAACAGTCGGCCGACTCGGTCTGTCAAAACCATGTCGTCGTGAGGTCTGGCTCTATGTCACACTGCGCCGACGAAAACAGTCGGCCGACTGTCGGCGTCGGCGCCATGTCTCCCACAAGACGGCAGTTGGCCGATGGTCCGCCAACTCCCATGTCACACTAGCGAGACAGCGTGCGAGACCTCCCGCCGACTTGACCCTTTCTCGTTCTCACTCTTTTGTCATTTCCTGCTATGCGAAATTCATGGGCCGGGACGCTTCATTTTTAACTCTTTTAAATAAATCCCACCATAGTAAAACACTAACAATCGTGATTATGAACCTAGGCTGAGGGCAGCCCAGTACTGAGCGGCACTTATTTCTGGGTCAGAAAGGCATGGCTGAAAAAAAAAATCCAGTCGCTCGCGGGTAAACAGGACGGGAGAGATTATTTAAGGCTAAAATAATAAAAAGAAAAAAAATTCTCGTTGGCGCGGACTCGAACTAGGAACCTCTGGAATGCGAAGCTACTGCCATACCCACGACGCCATGGAGAACAGAGCAATTTTTGTCCTTCAGAGGCGCTGATAAGAAGCATTCCGCAGTGTTGCACTCGCGACAGAAGTAAAGCCGGCGACCCATGTGCGAAAACTCGGCCGGCGCGATGCACCGGTCGCTGCTTGCGCATTGCAGCCCCACTGCAAGCAAGGACACACGGAGCAGCAAGCATCGTTGCGCCGCTCGACTCAAGCACTCGAGCTCAAAGTGTACGCTTTTCCACCCGCAGCGGTCTGATTACTGCGTGTTGAAGTTCGCACCAGAAAAGGCGAAATAGCCATATTATCAGAAAGACCGCCTGCTATACACGAGCAGCGACAAAGCATGCTTGCGCTAGTAGCGAGCTTTCGGCAACGGCACCGCCCGCGGTCCCGCCAGGCGACGAACTGTGCTGCTGCCCGGCGCAGCGGACGCCGCTTCGCAAGTAGCCTGCGCTATACATGCTTGCACTGACGTCGTAGCTGGGAACCCTGGGATACTGTTCCGCCATGTTGGTGCAGTCGCAGCGGCCGTGGTGCACTTGATGCAATTCGCGCGTACGGTGTACTTCGACGGCGTTGCGATGGTTATCTGCGCTGTTGTTGGATGCTCCAAGCGCACTTGTTGGGCGAAATCAACAAACACAGACTTTTTTCGTCTTCCAAAGGTCATCGAGCATCAAGGTGACCGTACGAAAGCTTTATGCGCGAAGCGACGGGAGGTGTGGCAGGCTCGGATAAAACGCGCCGAGCTTAACACCGAAAGGACGGGCATACGTGTTTGCGGCGCCCACTTCGTAAAAGGTAAGTTCGTTGCATATGCACAGTGTTTATTTAGGTGCATGACGTACAAGCATAGCGGAAAATCTCATTTTAAACAAATTTTTCTTGCATTTTGTAGGCAGACCGTCAAAACTGTGGGAGGAGACAGACCCGGACTGGGCCCCTACGCTTTTGCTCGGCTACAGCGCAAAACAGGGTGATCCCGGTCGCCACGCTCGCGCGGCAAGACGACGGACCCAGAAACGCGCGGCTCAAGCGGAGTGTCAGGCTGAGGAGTCACTGTCGATCTTGTCGTGCTACCGGACCGTCGAAAACGGCAACAGCGATGAGCTTGATCACTTAATGCGGGCCATAGTGCGCGACGCGACAGGCGAGACCTAAATTGTTGGTCGACAAATCTGTAGCGAGCGATAACAATCTCTCCACGCATGACCGTTTCTTTTTTGCGCAATAACTTGCTGGGTTTCCAAACTAAGATAAATCAGCAACGGTTCCTTTCATATGCCCATAAAAATAGAATAACTCGCGATTTAATCTGAAGTCGTCCAGGTTCAGTACATATGAAGAAATGAATCACTAGCCTCACAGTTTGTAAACAGTTCTTTTTATAACTTTACTGAGTGATTGCCTACACTCAGTCACTTGTGGATTTAATAACCGTTATTTCTTTACTCTAATCCTTACAAAGATCAATGCCCTGCGGCTTACCTCTCCAAGTAGAAGCACATTGTCCCCTTGCAGCTGTTTTGCCGACAGTCCCTTCACCAAGCCGCTAGTGAAATAATTATGCGCCTCGGTGGACTTAAACGCCTTCATTTCTTCAAGGGTCAGAAAGCTTGCAGAAAAAGCAAGGTAATTGACGATGTCACCGTAACAAATCTCTGGAAATATGTCGACATCGCTTGTGTCCGTTCCCGGCCGCAGCATGAACGGGTCGATATTATCGAAGAGACGCACTTTTTCCGCATACCGAACGCGCTCCAACCCCATAAGATCTAAGCGGTAGGTAGCGTCTAAAGGCTGCTTACTGAGAAGCGGCGGCATGCCACACAAAAGGCAACAAAATTGCACGTGTTACCACTAGCGAGGAAACGCGTGCGATACGCACTCCACCGACTCCGCACAGACTGCACCAACATGTCCGCCGCAGCGCGCGCCGCCGGACGTGACGTCACATGCAAACCATGTATATCTATTAATACCGCTTGGCTGTTAACAGTATAATCGCACCATGAACTAAAATTATGGTCAATTTCCGCGACACCTTCGGCTGCGGAGCTAGCGGACCGCTGCGGGCGACAGGCGAGCCGGACCACAACGGCGGGCCATCGGCAGCTTGCTGGGCGATTCTGGCGAGAAATTTTGCTCTTATCAAAGTTGTTGCTTTTACCAGCAACTCGGTGTTGATCAACGATCCTCAGAAATGATACATTTGTCACATTTTTCAGTCTCAGCGTTTATTGCTTACGTCAAAAACAATCTTAAGCTGATTTTTATAACGGCGGCGGACGGGATCCATGCTGGCCTGCCGGCGAGCAGGCTCGGTTTACTTCACGTTCGCACAAGAAAAAAAAAACGAAACAGCCATGCTATCAGAAAGGCCGCATGCTATATTCGAGCAACGACACCATGCCTGCGCAACAGCCGCGCTTTCGGCAACGACGACGCCTGCGGGAGCGCCAGGGCGACGAACTGCGCTGCTTCCCGGCTGCCGTACTCGTCGCTAAGCCTAGCTGGTTTTCTCATCGATGCCGCAGCTCAGGGAGCTTTGGAACTAGCCAGCGCAGTAATAAAGGAACTCCTCTAGTCGCATCAACCTGTCCGATAATAAAATAAAGTTATGCTCGATTTCCGCGACGGCTTCAGCAGCGGATCTAGCAGACGTCAGGCGAGCCGCACGAAGCAGTAGCAGCAGCAGCAGCAGGCGGCTATAGGATGAAATTTGCTTGTCTCGTAGTTATCACTTCAACCAGCACCTTCGCATTGGCCAACGATCCTCAGTAATGATACCTTTTCGGACATTCATCTATCCCAGAGCTTGTTATGAACATAAACAAACAGTACTATAGCGAAATCGTGTTCGTGTCTCGTGAATGTTTTTGCTCAGCGACCGATCTCGCGACGACACGGTCGGCAGACCGGTTTTGTCGGCGTCGCGGGCGTCAAAGCATGTCACACTACGAAGACATCTGGTCGTCGGACGAGTTGGTGTCGTTGTCGGCCTAGTGTGACAGCTTGGTCTGCCACAGACAAGGTCGGCCGACAGGGTTGGCCGATCTTTGGTGTCTTTGTCGGGTCGGCGTCGGCGGCGTGTCGGGCTAGTGTGACAGGGCCCAGTGGTGTGGACCGGGACATATTTATCTTGTTTCTTTTTTTTCACCCCAATACAATCTGTCCGTCCGTCCGTCCGTCCGTCCGTCCGTCTGTCTGTCTGTCTGTCTGTCTGTCTGTCTGTCTGTCTGTCTGTCTGTCTGTCTGTCTGTCTGTCTGTCTGTCTGTCTGTCTGTCTGTCTGTCTGTCTGTCTGTCTGTCTGTCTGTCTGTCTGTCTGTCTGTCTGTCTGTCTGTCTGTCTGTCTGTCTGTCTGACGTTTTCCCCACCCGTACCCCCACGGCGCAGAGCAAAGCTTCCAGCAGTTCAAGGAGCTGCGTGCCAGCTCCCAGCTGCCCATGCTGGTGGGTGTGTCGGCGGAGCAGCTGAGCGACTTCTACGCCCGTCTGTGGCGCAACCCGCCCAAGATGGGCCACTTCGCCCGCAGCGCCATCGAGTGGCTGAACTTGCACGGATTCGACGGCATCGCGCTAGTAGACCAGGAGGTCAAATCGGCTGACGTGGGCAAGCGCTACTTTCACGTCGTCAAGGTATGTGACGTCCAAGGGACGCTTGCGAGGGCTTAAATTCGCATAACTGTCCCGTGCCTTCCTCCTTCTCTAATTGCCCAGAGGACAATTTAGCATCGCATAGCTGAGGTTAGCACGGCATAGTTTGGTATAGCATAGTATATTTTAGTCTTAAAATGTAGATTCCAGGGGCCAAGTGCCAAACTAAATTACTAAATAGCTTTCGCTGATTATTGCTCTAAGGGGGTACGTTTAGCTCTATATTTTTTTTAAAAAAAACCTTGGTAACTTTTAACTTGTACACTCTGTATACACGATTCTTTCCTCGTGACCTTCACTTCAGTGTTATAATCAGTCAGTGCCGTGAATACGCGGGTATATAAATAAGTTCGTCAAACCGGCTGCAGAGACTGCACGATGAGTTCAAGAACTCCGAGCGCAAGCTTCTCATCGTGGTAGGCCTCAGCATCTTGGACCACGAGAAGACTGCCGAAGACGTGGCCGAACACCTCGAGAACATCGCCAGGTATTGTTGTTCGCGCTTCTCCGTGAACGTTTCTGCTGCTTCCTTTTTAAACCCTACAAAATACCAATAAACGCAGCATCTTTGGCCCATCTGTCATTGCAACAATGTCTTTAGATTGTCTATAGACTGTCCGTAGACCTCTGTCTATAAAGTCTATACAGTTTGTATGGAAAAATTCTAGACAATAGTCTCTGTCCCTAAAGTCTATAAAGTCTGTAGACTGTCTCTGAAGGAATCCTAGAGAATGGTCCATAAGCAACACAAATTGTATCGAGAGTCCATAGACAATTTATTGATTTATGGCCCTACTCTTGTAGTACTTTTGCCTATGGACAGTCTGCAGACTATAAAATAAACAAAGATATATCTATGAGGCAAAAAGTCTATAAGAAATTTATAGACTGTCTATAGACCATTTTTATAAGGGAGCCACTTTAGCCTGCCAAAATAACAGAAAAAAAGGCCTAGCTGTTTTGCCGAGCCATTTCTGGAGCTCAGAAACGCTTCACTTCCTTCGGGATGCGTTTTTTTCTGCCAGCTGTTTTGTGCACTCGTGATGCATATTTTGTGAGTCATTTTCCTCGCGCCTTATAAGTACGCTCTACATGCACACCGCGGTTTCCATTTATCACGGAATCGTGTTAGTGGCCCTGACGACTTAGAGGGTGCAGATAAATACACAGAAAAAGGCTGTGAAACTCCGACAAAAGTGTCGTGACAGAACCGACCTGAACACTGCGCCATGGCAAAGCACAAATTATTCAGTCTTCTACCTCTGTTCTGGTACGTACATCGACGCTGAGAGCACTGCCGCGTAGGCCAGGCGCGCTGCTACCTTAACAAACCATAATTGTCACCATATATACACACTAAATAGAAATGAGTAACAGCGAGTATAGAGCACTCTCTTTTATAAAAGGAAGTGCTCTACACTGGCTGTTACACCTTTTATAAAAGCGAGTGCGCTAGAGCATAGCTTACTCACTCCCCCTCCTCCCCATGTAGGCCTATTCTTATTTAGAGTGTACGGGGACGCAGCCGGATAGGCAAGCCTAGGCGGAAGCACTGAGCGAATTCTGCAGCCGCCTTGTTCACAAAGCTAACAGAGGATGCACTTGACTGGTGGTGGTGCGGGCTGTCAAGGAACGGGGACGGATCGTTGTTGAACTGAGAAGATTTGAGGAAACCCTACGTAGTACTTCTTTGTAGTTTACCTACAAAGATTCTGAACAGAACCAGAGACAGCGCTTAACGCGCATGTTCAATCCTTGCCTAAATATGCGGTGTCGTGAGCTCAAATTACCTGGAAGTTTCTACCTGTCCGGCCTGTCTCGTCTCCAGTGTTTATGTTGGCGCAATGGGCTCATCTAGAGAGATGAGTTCCTTTGTGCACGCACCATGGCATTTAGGGGGATGAAAGTCCCACAATGTTCTGCCGCCCAGAAGTCAGCAGACCTGAGCGCCTTTTCGCAAAATCATTAGGCAAACTACGAAGATAGTTTTGGCACCCTCCTGAAGCGGCACCTTCTTCTCGGTCTGCCAGGTACTCGGACTACCTGATCCTCGAGACACACCGCAAGAAGCATTCGGGTCCGTGCAAGGTGTCTCTGCCCTCGTCGTTCCTCGAGGATTCCACCTTCACCGAGTCGGTTCCGATCGTAAGAAAGACTCATTTCCTTCCTCATCGGGCAGAATCACGAATTATGTCTCAGAGGCTGAATCTCAGTGAAGTCCAGAAGTCAGTAGTCAATCGTTAGAAAGAGTCATTGCCTTCCTCATCGGGCAGAATCACGAATTATGTCTCAGAGGCTGAATCTCAGTGAAGTCCAGAAGTCAGTAGTCAATCGTTAGAAAGACTCATTGCCTTCCTCATCGGGCAGAATCACGAATTATGTCTCAGAGGCCGAATCTCAGTGAAGTGACCCGCCAATAGGTTGCGCTAATGATATTAGGCGATTGATGAAAAACAATACTGAGAAGATTCGTACAACTTCGGAGAGGACACCAGTAAGAAAGGGTACTACCCGAATAAAATATTAGAAATGCCCAGAGACAACCAAACCCTACTAACTGTTCCAACTCGGAGCAGGCAGCCAGATATGACTAATCCATCGTTTTATAAAATGGAGATATCATTATCAAGGGTAGGAGAAATGTCTTACACAAAAAATAGCGATAGCATCTATGACAACATTAATAGGGATTTAAAGATTTGATAAGCATAATATTTGCTACTCACCAATTACTGCTATCAAGCCGCGGCGTCCGCAGTTTGATGGAGGCTAAATCCAAAAACGCCCATGTGTTGTGCGTTTCCAGGTGGTCTGAATTAATCCGGAGCCCTTTACTACTGCGCCTATCATAGCCCATGTGCCAAAGTACGCAGGCATGTTCGTGCGGCTTGGGTTGAAGCGGAGCGTTAAATTGCATGTGGTCTTTCACATAATGATTCTTCTTTTGGTTTTATGGGGTTTGACGTCTCAAACCGATTCAGGCTATGAGGGACGTTGTAGTGGAGAGCTCGAATTAATCTCGACCACCTGCGGCTCTTAAGCGTACACTGACATTGCACCGTGCACGGGCCTCCAGCATTTCGCCTCCATCGAAATGCGACCGACGCGGTCGGGATCGAACCCGCGACTTTCGCGTCAGCAGCCGAGCACCATAACCATTGAGCCACCGCTGAGGCTGACCACCTTTAGTCGCAGGAAGACGAAGAGACGGCACACTGCGAAACGCAAGCGGACATTTTGAAAAAAGGAGTCCATTACTTTGCTGTGATATCAGCAAATAGGTTGTCGCCAACGATTGGCGGATATATGACGGTCCTCTTCGAAAGCTATATGCCACTTCATTTTTAAGTTGTTCACAAATACACCCATAATTCACGTGTTCAAGTGATTGGAACAGGACGTGAAGTTTTCTTATTGAGCCATGACTCGCTATTTTTTTTTCTTATGACCCCAGCGAACGGCCCTGGCCTGGATGCGCATCCTCCACGTGGAGAACGAGACATCTGCGCAGCTCTGTGTCTCGTTCAACATGGCCGCCCTCAACTTCAAGACGAGAAAAGAGAACATGACCTGCAAGACGGAGCGCTGGTCCAACTTCCGCGACGTACGCACGCTCACCTTGCCGTCGTCCTGAACTACTCGTTATGCAGTTGCAGAAAAATGCAGCTTTTTACTGAGTAGACTGACTGACTGACTGTGAAGTCAGTCTAGTTAAATACCTTTCAGGAATTTCGAGTTCTCAGATAAGAAGCTTTGTTATAGAAAAAAAATTACGGGACGACCATACATATTATGCGACAATTCTGTGAAAGCCAGTTGGATTTACTACTGATGATTACTTCGAGGGCTTTGCTCTAAACAATACTTTTAATTGGGTGGCTGGCTGGCTGGCTGGGTGGGTGCACTTTAAACACGAAAACACCTAAATAGGAGTAAAAAGAAAATAAGCTATCCTATAGCGCACACTCTTTTATGAAAGGGTGTTCGCTAGGGGAGAGCTTAGTCCCCTTTTTACTGCTTTCAATTTAGAATGTGAGTGGGTGGGTCGGACGGTGGTGGGGTCGGATGGTAGACAGAAGGTGGCTGTGGGTGGATGGGTGCCCCCTATTTAGACGGGTGCGTTGGGGAGATGGCTCGTAATTCCCGGGGGTGGAGGCTTTATCCTGCGCGGGTACAGACAGACGCGGATTTTTTATCATTGTGACACTAGCACATAAAAGATTCGGAGACTTTTCGCGTCACCTTTTTGGTAAGGAAGTACGTAACTGCGCCAGCTGCACGGTACCCACTCCCCTCACCCCTCCTGCCTGAAAATACGGTCGTCGGACTCTGTTGTCATTCTATTCGTTCCAAGCCATTTGAGACTGCCTCACCGCACAAAGTACCGACGTCACTGTGCTAGGCACCGGTAGGGTACTGCGGCGTTTCTTACCGATCGTGATACAATGATGTTTACCATTTATGCACGTTCTAAATCCACAGATGCCTTCCCCCCCCCCCCCCCCCCCCCCCCCGCCCCGTTTTTTACGAGTTCTGGCTGCTGTTCACGACGAGCACTTGGCACTCGCGTCGAAAGCCATTCAGTTTGTCAGACATCGCTTGGAGGGAAAGTATGACCTTCTGCAGCTTCTAATGCATTTAGTATCAGGAGCTACCGATCAAAGTCCGGCCTTAACGGATGGCAATTCGGTGCGCAGGTCTGCTCCAGCAAGGACGGCTTCGAAGCTCCCGTGCGCGTGGATGGGGCGCTCAGTGTCTACCGGAACAACAAGAACGCCTGGCAGATGTACGACGACGAGGACTCGCTGCGCGAAAAGGTACGAGCACAAGGGATCGATTCTTGTGAAGGAGCTATAAGGATTCGTCACCTAGCTGTTCTTCCGAATGATAGTACTGACGACGACAGCGGGGCAGACATTTTTGACATCGTGCTTAGGCCTAACTTTGTTGATACCGTCGCCTCGACAGGTTCGCGCTTAAACCCATGTTCCTATTTTGGTAAGCGAGCATGCTTCAACGGTGGCATACTGTGTGCTGATTTATTTATTTAGTAAGATGTTATCATGGCACGCTGGCCCGTGCCCCATCCGGGCCGTGCTTATACACATTGTTTTCAGGAATGAACTGAGGCGACGTATATCAACGTGCATCAGTAAAAAAAACACAAAAAACGACACAGTCATTCTAAAATACAATAAAATGTTTTGTCTCCCTATCTTAACGGCAGATTTTTCTGTATTCCGAAGTCGCCTGGTTGACCCGGAAGAACTGTTCTATTGCTACGACAAGGGACTGTGCAGTACTACAGAAAATTCTGTTGTTCCTACAAAAATTTGTGTTGTTACTCCGAGGCCATGTCCAAAAGTACTACAAAAAGCCCGTTACGACGGCAGAAATTGTTCCGTTGTATTTTTTGATAGTGAGGGATGTTGTTAGCTACTTTAAAAGGCTACTTTAAGAGTATGTAACAGTGGGTTCGAGGCAAAGCGGACTCTGCTAACGTCACAGCTACGCTGAAGCCAGTGTCATGTATCTGTACTAATCTGTTGATAAGTTAATCTGTGGCTTTAAGAAACCTAAAACCTAGCGGTTCTTCTGCATCTCTGCACTGTCGTAGTACGTTTTTTTTTTTTTTGGGGGGGGGTTTCCTTAAAACGTCGACAACTCATGGCGTCGATAGAACGTGTGGTATACAAAGGATGATCCTAAAATCACAGAAAAAGTAAATACTCAGTAATTCGAAAAGTGGAGACAGTAATGCGGTGCGAGTAGAATTTTAGGTCGTTCGTTTCTTCGAGGAAGGTTTACGACCCCTTTCTCTAGTGTCGTTCGGCTTGGAAGATGGACAGGAGCCGTGCTTGTAGATGACAGCACAGCATATATTTACAGCATACATATACAGAGTTAAACTGGAAGAAGCAGAAATGAATTTACAAAAGAAGAAACTTTGCGCTACTTTACTCATCGACCCGACTGGTTAGAGCCTAAGTAGCACCACGTCACATGCTAAGCATAGAGCCCCAGCTCAGACTGGACTGGACTGGACTGGACTCCTTCACGTGCACTTTTAAGCACTTGATTAACAAAGCACTAAGGGCGGTCATTTTCAGTGGCCCGTCCTAAGCATCAATTCTGCAATCAAAAATAACATGCGAGATGGGGACTACCCCTTGCGTTGGGCTTAGCCTCGAACCCAGGGTCTCGTTAACAACAAAAATCAAATCAAAAACAAATACGCCACCACTCTCTCTCTCAAGTAAGAGTGTCCACACGCTCTCCCTTCGAAGCTATTATTCGACTTTCCTCAGGCACACCGTCACCCCCCCCCTCTTTTCCGCTGACGTTGCTCGTCAAATTTTTGACACTGATGTGGCCCACCCATCATCAGTCCGTATGGCCCGTCAGCAACAGAAGAGGGAGCGAAAGGACCACGAATCCGCCGCACCACGGGACACGGTTAATAAGCATGAATGGGCTTGTTTGCCGCTCGGCAAACCAGATAAGGAACGGCCCTGTTTTTCCACGGTTTGGGTGAGTAGGACATGTTCGCCTTAAGAGGTGTTTGCCCTCCTGGAAATACGCTTTTGTTCGGACATGAGGCACTGCGGGACGCTGCGGGACACCGGGTGCCTCTCCGACGATAGCCTACGTCGTTAGGGGAGTCTCGTCGAGGCGGCGGCGGTGCGTCAAACGACCCTATCCATCTCCGGTATGCACTTCGCTTCCGGGGGCTCTCGCTTGTACTGGGGAGCCGCGTCCGCGTGTGGCGGCGCCCTGCAAAGGGACGCAGCTGGAAAAGAGCGGCGGCCTTAAGTGCGGTTTTCACAGAAATGCAAAGAAAGATATAGGACTTTTACACATATGTAGCACCATCTCAGGTTAGAAAATGTAACTACTCTGACATTAATTTTTTATTCTAAAAAATTTGCAATTTTCTGTGCATTTCTGGGAAACCCGAATCATGCCTATACTATTATACTACCATGCCTATACAGACTGTACTAACCTAATTTTTGAATCTCTACCTTTATTGTTACTTTGAATCGCCCTGTATTTCCTAGACATTTTTTTCCTTACCAGTCCGAACAGGATTTGTATGCCTGCAATCATTGCTAGTTCTTTTTTTTTCACGTTCCTCATAGACTGAGTCGCTTTGGGACGTTAAACCCCATAAAACCCATGCTTCTATTGTATTTCTAACCGATTCCAAGAGTAGCTTATTAGCAGCCCTACTACTCACCAGGTGAATCTTAATTTCTGAGCTAGATCTAGCGAGAGCGTGACCATTTTCGTAGCGGATTTTCAAGTTTATATGAATGAAGTACAAAAGCCCTTTTCGTGCTCTTCTGATTTGCACCTGATTTATATCGAGGTTCTTAAAGGACAACTCCGGCGTTTTTTGAACCTCCACGGATTTTACTGAAACTTTCAGGGTACGTTTCCCGCAGTTTTATAGTAATTTGTGCCAATTTTCGGAGCCGGGCGACAACTTGTTGCAGCGAAAATTTATCGGGGCAATTTCTGCGGGCAACCTTTCGTATGTGACGTCTTTGCTAAAGGGCAAAATTTTCAAACAAACGCGCACACGATAACTTTTGGGACAATACGCGTGACGTCATACTTAGCTATGACGTGAAGTCATAATTTAGCCGAATTAAGCGTATCGATTTCTTGATTTCAGCTGGTTTCAAATATTTGAGTCAGGGGACACTAAAGAATGTGGTGTGATTATCAACTCAAAAAGATAAAAAAATCCTGAGGTTGACCTTAACCTAGTCCAGAATTCGGCCTTGGCAAATTTGCCAATAGAA
Source organism: Amblyomma americanum (assembly GCF_052857255.1). NCBI lineage: Eukaryota > Metazoa > Arthropoda > Arachnida > Ixodida > Ixodidae > Amblyomma > Amblyomma americanum. The sequence continues at coordinate 18,882,629 of NC_135503.1, read as the reverse complement.
AGCTTGTAGTTGATAGTGCGAGGGTGAATCAATCGAAAGGTTGAATAGACAGCTGATATGCGACCATCCTTTCCCGCAGGTTGAACGCGCTGTGACTCTTTACCCGAGCCTGTGCGTCGCTGCCTACTACCTTGAGTACGAGGACTCCATGGGTCTCTGCCGACCAAAATTCTCGCGGCTGTCTGAGATTGCCCAGACACTCAAAAAAGGTGAGCCGTCTTGAAGCAAGATTCCGTTCCTGTTGAAGGAACCGCCGTGTCGAGCAGATAATTCAGCCAGAGCTTATAGCTTGAAATTCCTGCAATAAACCATCCACGAGTGTTGCACCAAAAGACTGAGGCTGTACAGTTGATGAAGACGATATCATAAAACTTCAGCTAGTACCTGACAAGGATTGGATAGTACCTGGCAGATTGCGACATTGGGGCAAAAGCATGCATGACATACATAACGTGCCCTGACATCGCACAGCACACGGGCGCCTTAGCGTTTTTCCTCCATAAAAACGCAGCCGCCGCGGTCGGGTTCGAACCCGGGAACTCTGATCCGGAGTTCCCGGGTTCGAACCCGACCGCGGCGGCTGCGTTTTTATGGAGGAAAAACGCTAAGGCGCCCGTGTGCTGTGCGATGTCAGGGCACGTTAAAGATCCCCAGGTGGTCGAAATTATTCCGGAGCCCTCCACTACGGCACCTATTCTTCCTTTCTTCTTTCACTCCCTCCCTTATTCCTTCCCTTACGGCGCGGTTCAGGTGTCCATAGATATATGAGACAGATACTGCGCCATTTCCTTTCCCCAAAAACCAATAATAATTAATATATGAAGAGGTTATTATATCTCGAAAGGAAACAGCCGTCCACGCAAAAAATAATCAGCTAATTAGCACACCCACCCAGTGCAAAAGGGCTGATCTGAGCATCACAATTCAAGATGTTTCACAAGTTTTCGGCTGGTTAGACCAATACTCCACCATACAAGCTGCTCACCACCAAAGGTACTGCACACCCGGCCAGTTCTTAAACAATATCAACCGTTGTCGAACAAACGCCCGTACGGTGCTCTGTGACAATGTGGAGTGACAAAACGGGATGAAAAAGGCATGCACTTTGTGCTCATGCGTGCATTATCTCCCGTTTTGCCACCTTGATTCGTCACATGCCGCTGTACGACCGTTTGTCCGATGCAAGGGTGATAGTGTTAAAGAATCGCCGGATGGACATAGCAGGGACGTGGTGTGGACGTGGTAGGGACGCGGTAGGGACATGCACGTTCCCCGCACCTAGCCCGCGTGCGAGGCGTAATAAAACGTTCTACACTGGGCTAAGTTCCCACACCTGGGTAAACGCAATAGGTTTTTTTTTCACTCCAAATATTAAATTTTAGTAAAAGTGTTAAGTTATAACCTTGTCCCTATTTACCACATTTACAACCGCGTATCCGAACTGTGGAAATCCGCAAACTTTTCATTTTATTTAGGTTTTCGAACGCCGTAGCCTTATCTGCTTTTTGACCGTCCGCATCGTTCTCGTTATTTGGAGATTTACTTGCGGATTGAGACCATTGCCAGGTTTCAAGGGCGAATAGCCGTCGGAGTGTAAATATAGCGCAGCCGAAGTTACCAAGGTACAAAGGCAGTAGGAGAAGCTGAGCAAGTACTAAACATAAAAATGTTCAGGCAGTAGTGCGACGCATTCACTCTAGCAATGGGCTGCCACAGCAGTAATATCCCAACTTTTCGCAGGTCCCGTCGACAATCTGGTCGAACTAAAGCCACGATTCCACGACGGCGGTAAGCGAGAGCTCAGCGTCCGCTATTATCACCTTTACTACTCAGCTGCTTAAACGCCTGCGTTTTTGTTTTTGTTGTTGTTGGTTTTACATCTCTGAAACTGATAGAAGTTTCCATTGTCACTCCTGAAGGTTAGCTGGTCACAAAAAAGGCTACTATAGCATTTCTTCCCTAAATTCTGGTCATTAACAGTCCTAACCGCGACCTTTTTTGGATAACACACAAATGGGATGAATTGTTGCAATTCGCTAATAAAAATTATTGCCGAGTTATGATAAATGATAACGGCACAGGTATTCAACAAAGCCCTCAGTGCATGATAAATTATAATAGTACGGGCATCCAAAAAATCAGTGCTTATTTGGTTAGTCTGGTGGTTTTGTTTGTTACTTCTACGAGGCTCTAAATGTCATCGTTACGATGGTTTGTGATACCTGGGCACTGTACGCTGCGCGTTTTCTAAGAAGGTGCGCTTTATATAATTTCAAACTAAACTCGCACTTTTTTTTTCCTCAGATACTCGCGGTCGGCATGGTGAAGGTAAGAAACTGGCGATAGCATTTTTAATTTCGAGAATGGCAAGTTCAGTCCACTTGTTTCGCAAAAACTAACAAATATGACTGCTTCTGGTTTTCGAGTGTGATACTCACCTTATGAGGTCATCAACTACCTCGTTCCAAACGTGTTTGTAGCCGAAAAACCATTCAGTGCAACTGTCGTGGGTACTGCATTCAAGAGTTGTTTCACTTTCTGATGCGCTAGACGTACCCGCTGTATGATTATTTATGAATTAATTCACTATTATTGCTATTGTGTGTGATTCACTGCAAGCGACAAGACAGAGCACCTCATGTTATGACTTCCGAAGGCATTTTTTTCTTCGCGTTTCGCTACCTAACTACACCGCATGGTTAACAAAACTCGCTGCATTCTGTTCTTCGTTCTCAGCGGAGGTGACTAGCAAGCCTGCGGAAGAAGAAAAAGTTGCCCGCTGTAAGTACACTTTACATTTTGCCCCCCCCCCCCCCCCCCCCCCAGGGCGAGCGCCGACAACATCCATCATAATAATAATAATAATTGGTTTTTGGGGGGAAAGGAAATGGCGCAGTATCTGTCTCATATATCGTTGGACACCTGAACCGCGCCGTAAGGGAAGGGTAAAGGAGGGAGTGAAAGGAGAAAGGAAGAGAGAGGTGCCGTAGTGGAGGGCTCCGGAATAATTTCGACCACCTGGGGATCTTTAACGTGCACTGACATCGCACAGCACACGGGCGCCTTAGCGTTTTTCCTCCATAAAAACGCAGCCGCCGCGGTCGGGCTCGAACCCGGGAACTCCGGATCAGTAGTCGAGCGCCCTAACCACTGAGCCACCGCGGCGGGGCCAACATCCATCAGTCTTCTTTTCTTTCCAAATGTTCCGAGCCACGTAATACGAGGAATAAAGCGCTATAAAATTCCTGTTGCGTCCATAATAAAGATATCGTACGCTAAAGATGATTAACTTTTAAATTCTGATGATCCGAAAGACGCGGGTTCGATCCCGGCCGCGGCGATGTCAATGCATGTTAAATAACCCCTGGTGGTCGAAATATCCGGAGCTCTTCACTACGGCGTCCCTCTTAGCCTGAGTCACTTTAGGAAGTTAAACTCTCATAAAAAAAAACTTTTAATTTAGAGCGACGCATGTAGTCGCTGTCGCTGTTAGCATGAATTTGTTGCTCTTGTTTAGTTTTGTTTGTCTGACTTGTTTATTCGGTAATTATTCGCCCTCTCTCCGTATGTATGATCGCTGACACCTCTGTCCCCCCCCCACTCTTACGTAATGTCCCTAACGGGACCCTTAAGGGCAAATAACTGACGCTGGTGAGCAGCTTTTCACATTTTTACAACACCTCATTACAAAGATAAAAATATCCCTCCTTAGGCCCGCTCAAGTCATGCGTCCTCATTTTCTTCCTTTTTTTTTTGCACACATAAGCGCAGAAAACGCTACACAAAGCAAACGCCAAACATACAGCACACACGTTGTGGCAGCAGCTATAGTGTACGGAACCCGACTCGAACTGTCACGACACGCTCAGCTCAAGGGCTTCGCCGCCAGCGTTTGTCTTGTCACTCAACGCAGGACCGAGACACGCTACTCACTAGCCTACCTCGTCAACAACTGCCGAAAGCACTCAGCTTCTTCCCTTTTGTGGCAAGGCACGCGCATCCTGTCGAGCCACTCAGCACAAGGAAAATCTGCAGTCATTGACTTGAACTGAAGTTCACGACTAGATATTACCGGAAACGGATGACATGAGCCATCGGATGCAAGTGAAACGAAGACACGACCCGAGAGTTGTCCTCAAACTTGAGCGGGACGTATGCGCCTCGACGATTGTACCGCAAGACGATTCTATCTTTCAAAAGAGAAGTGGTATCGTAGCTAAGGTGCCATGGCTGAGGAAGCTGGTGTTAGGACACGAAAAGAAGTCCAGTGCAAATAAAATGTAGTAAACGAAAAAAACAGCGTGTTTGGATAGTTAAATCTGACTAATGACTATTAGGAACGAAGTGCACATCATATTGCTTTACCAAATCATACAAAGCCATGCCCACATGAGGCACCAGCTGTAGTGCGTGCGGCAGTTACAAGCAAGAGAGCCGTCGTGGTAGCTAAGTGGTTATGGCGCTCGGCTGCTGACACGAAAGACGCGGTTTCGATCCCGGCCGCGGGGGTCGAATTTCGATGTAGGCGAAATCTAAACGCCCGTGTACTGTGCGATGTCAGCTGACGGTAGAGAGCCCCACGTAGCTGAAATTATCTGGACCCCTCCAACGGCATCTCTCATAACCTTAGTCGTTTTGGGACATTAAACCCGATGAACCAAATCAACCAATTAGAAGCAAGAAGTACAACCCTTTCGCGGTATGCTATGCTTTGCTATACGTGAGCGGTGTAAAATGAGCTTTACCGATTTCTGCAAGTGTCTACAGGTGTCTACAAGTGCTTTCAGTCGCTTACTGAGCAGCTCGCAGTAAAAATTAGCACCTTAAAACACGCATCGCTCGGTCTCTCCAACCACGATGTTCAGGGGCTTTGATTCGAGCGGCTGCGCTCTTTCTTCCCGCTATGTGCCCCATCGGTCGGCGGAGCTTCCCCACTCTCGCACCATCTTCTTGCAGCGCACAACCTCATCTGCATCATGACGGAGAAGACCAGCGTCCGGGAGCAGTTCCCGGAGGAAGCGTGCGACTTCGTGGTCTACATGGACCTCGTCTACAATGGCCACGAGGACAAGCTGGTGCCCAAGACCAACGGTTCGTGGTAACCTTGGCTCGAAGCCGTAAGCGCCGCGCCGTTCAAGTAACGCGAAGTACTGATAAAGCGTGGAATGAGGATCTCGAAGCATTGTTATTGACCATTTAGGGAACCTGGCCCTCAACGTGATCACGCTGTGGTTAGGCCGCGGGACGATATGCTGACAAATAGGCCACGTGGCGCGCACTGAAACCTTATTCGTGCTTGTATCAGAACGCGTGGATAATATGAGTGCCCATCTGAGTAGAGCGCCAAAAAACACGAACGAGACAGCGCCTGCCCTGCGTCGTTTTTCGTCTCGTGTTCTTGATTTTTCGCGCTCTTTTCAGAAGGATACCAACACTATGAATTCGCCTATAAGGTAGTATTAAGAGAGTAAGCTGTCCCCCAGCGCACTGCCTTAAAGGGACAAAAATTATTGTGGGACCATAAAAAGAATGAAAAATAGTGACACTAAGTATAACGGGCTTTGCCTTAAAGGGAGTGTGTTAGAGGACAGCTTACTCTCTTTTTACACCTTTCTTTTTAGAGTGAAAAGGAGTGCGCTAGAGGACAGCTTACTCCCTTTTAACACCTTTCTTTTTGGAGTGAAATGGAGTGCGCTAGAGGACAGCTTACTCCCTTTTACACCTGTCTTTTTAGAGTGAAAGAGAGTGCACTAGAGGATAGCTTACTCTCTTTTTACACATTTCCTTTAGAGTGAAAAGGAGTGTTCTAGAGGATAGCTTACTCCCTTTTTACACCTTTCTTTTTTGAGTGAAAGGGAGTGCGTTAGAGGACAGCTTACTCTTTTTAGACCTTTCTTTTTAGAGTGAAATGGAGTGCGCTAGAGGACAGCTTACTCCCTTTTACACCTGTCTTTTTAGAGTGAAAGAGAGTGCACTAGAGGATAGCTTACTCTCTTTTTACACATTTCCTTTTAGAGTGAAAAGGAGTGTTCTAGAGGATAGCTTACTCCCTTTTTACACCTTTCTTTTTTGAGTGAAAGGGAGTGCGTTAGAGGACAGCTTACTCTTTTTACACCTTTCTTTTTAGAGTGAAATGGAGTGCGCTAGAGGACAGCTTACTCCCTTTTTGCCCCTTTCTTTTTAGAGTGAAAGGGAGTGCACTAGAGGATAGCTTACTCTCTTTTTACACCTTTCCTTTTAGACTGAAAGGGAGTGTTCTAGAGGATAGCTTACTCCCTTTTTACACCTTTCTTTTTGGAGTGAAAGGGAGTGCGTTAGAGGACAGCTTACTCCCTTTTTACACCTTTCTTTCTTGAGTGAAAGGGAGTGCGTTAGAGGACAGCTTACTCTCTTTTTACACCTTTCTTTTTAGAGTGAAATGGAGTGCGCTAGAGGACAGCTTACTCCCTTTTTGCCCCTTTCTTTTTAGAGTGAAAGGGAGTGCACTAGAGGATAGCTTACTCTCTTTTTACACCTTTCCTTTTAGACTGAAAGGGAGTGTTCTAGAGGATAGCTTACTCCCTTTTTACACCTTTCTTTTTGGAGTGAAAGGGAGTGCGTTAGAGGACAGCTTACTCCCTTTTTACACCTTTCTTTTTAGAGTGAAAGGGAGTGCGCTAGAAGATAGCTTACTTCCTTTTACAGCTTTCTTTTTAGGGTTACCGACCCGCCCCTACTGTACACATTAAATTGTAAGCTCTGTATCTTTTCAATAAACTTTTAAGAGTGCGCCCGGGTGGCCACTCCCAGTGCAGTTTTTCAACTCAAGTTTGGTGAATAAACAGCAAAATATTGCACGGCGATTGATGGCTCGGTTCTACGGGAATGCGTGAGCATGACTCGCTTCCATGGCCTCTGATATTTAGCTCATTGCAGCAGTTGCCTCCATAGCTTCGTGTCTGCCATCATGTTTTCTTTAGTAATCATCCAACGGAGTACGCCTCTTCTTGATGAATGACCGGCGTCCGTGTCGCTGTAGCACCACTCGCCCTCCTACTTGTTCCCTTGCTCGTCGAAAAAACCGCTTTCATCGCGCAGCTGAACAAACTACATCTCAATAGACCTTTCCCGCTCTACGTCACGGATGACGTTTCGAATGAGGGGCGAAGTGCAGGGGCCAGAGTGGTTGGCAAAACATTCCGCTGCTGGCGGCATGGTGCAGTGGATTTGGTCTCGCGTAGTTACAATTCGCAGTGTTTTTCTCAACCAGCCGTATAGCTTTTTCTTTTCTGTTCAACGGCTTAATCTCATGAGACAGATAGTTTCCAGTGTCCTTTATCTGCACACTGGTCTTCAGAGTTCTTTCAAATTTCAAGTGCTCCCTCTATGCGCATGAGCGACTCTCGCGGTCTGATAAGTCTACTAACAGTTTGAGTGCACTGGTGCGTTGCATCTGTTGTCCGCTGGGCGAATATTTTAGGATTCCGAGGAGCACCCTGAGAAGCTCCGTAAGCGCGGAGGTTCGGGTGGTTGTTCGTGTCGTGCAATTAGTGCACCGTTCCTTCCGGTGCTGGAAAGCAAACCAGTTCCAACGTAATTCCTCCGTAAAATGAGCTCTTGGGCGAGTTGGTTACTTGTCTTAGGCATAGTAGCAGCGCAAAAACACACACACAAGAGAAGAATAAACACCGAGAGACACGCACAGACGCACAGCCTAAGATTTCAACGTAATGTTCACCACTGTAGATGCTCTTGCAATGAGTTGTATATAGCCAGTAGTAGTCGCGTCTTTGATGTTTCATCTGTGGAGGACATGCTAGAAGCAAGTGTTTGGAGATGACGTGGAGAAGATGCTGAGCCCGGATCAGCAGATTATGCGCGCACAATAAGCAACCAGCTGCGACCGGCTTCCGCTCCTTGCACCCGCAGGCTCGGGCTTCGAGCTGTTCAGCGCGATGGCGGCCAACGGTTCGGGCAACCATCTGGTCGCCGTGAGCCACGAGGACATCCGCGAGTGCGTGGACAAGTGGAAGGACCCGCTGGCCCTGTCCCACTTCGTCATCACCACGTCGTCGTGGATCACAAAGAACAATCTGGACGGGCTCGCCTTCCTCGGGCTGCACGTGGCCAGCGACGCCATGCCCACCGTGTACAAGATGCTCCAGGCTAGTATCTTACTGTCTCAAGGGCGCAGAGTTCATCGCGCACGCATATAAGGGTCAGCGAAACGAAACGCGGCGGAAGGTGGCACTTCGAAAAGTGCTAGAGGCTATTCTTTTCTCTTTTTTAGCTACTAAGTTACGTTTAGATCAAGCGGTACAAGGTTCTAGATAATAAATTCCAGCTTATAAAAGCCTTAAGGTTCTAGACAATAAACTCCAGCTTATAAAGGCCTTACAAAAATGCAAGCCTTCTACTCTCTTCAAGTGCCAGTGCCGCCGACAGAGTTGTGCTACATGATGCACTGCGAGCAAGGACCAGATGTGCCTCATGATCACCCACATATTTAGAACCATAGCTTCCGCTTGTTTGGCGTACTGTCCACAACTACTCAAAACACTTATAGGGAAGCACGTCTCTTTCTGCTAGTAGTTCAGTTACTGCACAAGTTGTTCTGCTTGACCGGAATTCGCGGCTTCGATACAGTTCGGCATCTTTCCACTTCTGTGTGAGGCACAAGCGCATACGATGTGGTAAGCTTTCATCGCGTAAGTAAAGAGTCGTTCATGCGGTCTAAACCATCGCGTGGTATATATCGTCGCCTCCAAGTCTCGTCGCTCGAGCGCTCGTAGCTTTAAAAAGCTATAACGGCGTCGTCCTTTCGTCTGCTGCAGAAATTCCACGAGGCGTTCAAGGAGAACCGACCACGGACCCTGCTTCTCATGTACGGCATTCAAGTGAGGAACTTCAAGACGACCTCAGTCGAGTTGCTTCAGAGCCTGCAGAAGATCGCCAAGTGAGCTTTTGTGCGCCTCGGAAACGGAGCAGCATTTTGCGAAGGCAAAAGCAGCCATGTAACGTGCTCAGGGCAGAGAAAGTGCATGTATGAGACGGACCTGTTTTGCAGGGTGGTCGACTACACCATCCTGGAGACGCACCACTCGCGGAATTCGACCACTTGCAACGCTCTCCTGCCCACCTCTTTCAGGGAGTACAGTGACATGGCCGACAGCTTGCCCGTGGTAAGCGACTGTGCTCGCCACGATTCATGTACGGTGTCGAAAATCAAGCAAACAACTGATGCGATATGTGCAGAGCGGTCATTAGACAGTTTTAGCAGAGCGTATTTGCGCCTCCGCTCCGCTCACGGTTCCCGCGCACCCTAACCGGAGCGTTGGCAATTAGATTTCTTTTTAGCTGAGCGGGAACGAAGTGAACTGCACAAAGAGCCCCCTGGCGTTGAAATGTGAAACTAGGCAAAAGAAAAAAAGAATAACTTTATTTTCCATCGAACTATAAAGGCATATTTTTGCATGTAAACATTTTATAACATGTAAGGTAATATGCACATGCTGTTTTTTAGCAGACGTTTTTTGTTTTTGTTAACGAGCACAGTTGCGAGCCAGCGCCTAGCGTGAGAAGGCTTAGCCTGAGCCGCGCTCGTCTCGCCGTACCGCGCTCCGCTGGGACTCCGCGCGAGCGGAACGGAAGGGCCGGGCCGCTCGCGCGCTCCCGTATGACCGTTCGGCGCATGCGCAGTAGCGCTCCCGCTAGCCGGCTTACCGGAGGGGAGGCGCAAATACGCTCTGCTAAAACTGTCTATTAAGCAGCAGTGAACGGAATCGCCATATATGTATCCACATGTGTATACATGTGTATCCACAATAACATTCCACATGAGAACGACTGCGCCGACGCCGTGTCCAAGAAAAGTGGTCCCGAGCGGCCACGTAGAACTGTATCCAAACCGGCAATATAACTAACGTCATCGTAGTGAACCCAGTGTAATCATACAACCTAAGGAGGAGTCGCACTGTCCGAGCAAGTTGGCTCCAAAATACCTTTGACACACCTAACTTTGTCCTTAAAGCACACGCTTTCGACAAGGGACGAGGTACGCGGGCAAGCGGCCCGTAGTGTAAGTAGGTCTCAAGCTTTCGAACCCATTAATTTTAATTGGCTCACAGTACATAGATTAAGAGTTTTCGGAACAAAAAGTAATGCCTTGGCAAAACGTTACGTATAGTTTAGTAACGATTGTGTAGACGGCGTGGCGTTGTAGCAGCAGCCGAATTAGGCGTCTTCATCGTGCTGTCGTACAGCTGACATAGTTTCTTTTAGGCACCCGCGTTAGTGTACACTAAAGTTACAGCATAGGCTCCCTACTTGAGCCTAGTTTGCCGTAAGTCCACCATATTGGTTTCCCAACCATTTCAGTTATGAAGGATGGCCGTATCTGTCGCAGGCAAGAGGCATACTTGGTGCATTTTTTAGAGGAGGTGCAGGCTCGCATGCAAGTTATGAAGGATAGCCGCAACTGTCGCAGGCAAGAGGCATACTTGCTGCACTGGTTAGAGCAGGGGCAGGCTCGATCCGCTTATCGTTAGCTGCCGAACTTGCTTTATTCTAGCCAAAATACTGTCGCTGTAAATGACACGGCTTGTTAGTAATGCAACGTTGCACGAAGATCACTCTGAATGTGTTACAGACAAAATTCGCTCCTCGTGGATGGTGCCATTTGGTATAACACCGCAGGCCACAAGCGCTTTCTCTTCAATAATTAGAGTAAACTCGTCACAAATTGCATGTTTTTATACAAAAACGTGTTTTCAATAAAAATCTTCACTCGGACGAAATGAAAGGCCGCAAAGCACGAAAATATTTGGTGAACCAATGAACTTTCAACAGCAGTCCAGTGCAAAAGGATGCATCTATGTTGGCTTTTCGGCAGTGCATGGAAACTTTTTGAACCATGTCATCGCCTTTGTCTAATACAGGCACAATCGGCTCGGGGAAAAGAGACCCAAATCTCTCTCTAGCTCACACAGGGAGTTTACACAGTAACTCTAGCGTATACTAAGAGCCTGCAATTTGCGCAGCCGCTCGGCTGTAAGTGCAGACATCGAAAAAAGACGAGCGCATGTATAAGCGCGAGAAATGGAAGAATACTAATGGATCGAAAGAGATACAGTACAAAAAAAAGGCGCGTTGCGTCACCGCGGTCTTTAGGTCGCATGCCAGTAACGAACTGTAAGAAACATTACGTCCACCATTGTGGCTTAGTACCCTTCAATCCACGGCACGCCCTTGAACAAGCGGAGGGAGGCAACCTTCACTCCGGTCGACAAGGAAACTTGTCTTCATCTGGGCCCAAAGACTCTTTGTCGTAACATTGGTCAGCGGACTGAGTTTTAAGGCGAAAGCCTCTAATGGCTCATCGGTGTTCGTCCGTCCGTCCGTTAGCAAAATCTGTCACACTATGACGTCATCAATGGCATAATTGCTATAACCCATATGCTCTTAGCAATTACTAAGTAATGGTGATCAGTAATTAGTTAATTAATCGTTAATTAGTAATTGTAAAAGATTTAAAAAACATGAAAAGTTGAACACTATAAACAGAAACTAAATAAATTAAAAATAAATAAATTAGTTTGAAAATACGGTAATAGAAATAAGGTTAATAATAAAATAATAACGTTAATAAAAATTGAGAAAAACAAAAACAAGAAAAAATAAAAATAAGCCAAACTAAACAAAAAAAATAGACCTAAAAACTACAGAAAAATGCAATGCCTACAGGCGCCGCGGAAAAAACCCCGCGTTCTACAAAGTTTCATGCTTTCGCATTCCTGCACGTAAGCAGAATTATGTGCCCTCAGAATTTTTGTAGCGATAGCTACATTACGGTAGCATTTCGAGCCTTCGGCGTGGCTGCGCCGCCACGCTGTCACATGGTTGGTCACGTGGTGCGGAGCAGCTGCCGGCGGCGCGGCGCCGTGGCTGATCACGTGGTTGGTCACGTGACCAAGTACCCCTCAGCCAGCTGTAGCTATCGTGTCACTCCAGGTTTAACCAGAGCTAAACCACCGCCAATTTTTTCTCCCCCGCTCCTTGTTCAAGCTCAAGCTTTGAAGGCCTACACTAAATAGAAAGGAGTAAAAAGGAGAGTAAGTTGTCCTCTAGAGCACTAGAGGGCTGCTTACTCCCCTTATTACTCCCATATAAGCCTATTCCTGTTTAGAGTGTACCTCCCGTCCTCTCTTCTGCCGGGCCACTGTGCGATGTGTGCGCAGTCGACCGTATAGCATGCACCGGATGGCGCGGCGCAGGTGACGGCGCTCGAGTGGATCAAGCAGCTGCAGAGCAACCTCGTGCCGATGCCCAACGTGTGCTTCTCGCTCAGCCTGGCCACGCTGCACTACACGCTCAAGACGGCAGCCAACAACGTGGGCGCCCCCTGCGACACCGAGGCGCTCGTGCCCTACAACAAGGTCAGGAGGTCTAGACTTGGGTGTGCCCCTGTTGAAACAACGTCAGTGGCGCTGAACTGTCGCTTATCTTTATAAACCGCTGACTAATCCGCACTGAGCGGCCTTCAGATAATGCATCAGCACGTAACGCGCCGATTAGCGTGGTACGGCGAAAAGACAGGGCAGTGGTATACCTGGCGTAGCCCAAATCAAGCCAGCCAGAATCCTCGCCTATCAGTATACAATTATAGTTGAGCCTCGTTATAACGAAGTTCAAGGGGCCCGGCGATTTCTTCGTTGCAGCCGTAGCTTCGTTATAGCCCGTGTTGACCGACCTTCCAAGGGGGATCGTCTTTCCTTCGTTATATCCGTTATTTCGTCGTAAACCGTTTCGTAAAGATGTTCGACGATAGAACGTTTTCAAGTTAGTGCAGCGAATGAAAATGTGATCGTGGAAACTAGATTTCAGAGTACTCGGAAGTATTGGAATCGGGACATAGGCCTATCGTGAGGAACCCGGTACAGGCATAGTGAAGCATAGCTGTACACAGATACGTCGCAAAAGCACTGGGGGCTTCGGCTGGGCTGTCTGAAGTAAGTGAGTTCGTGCAGAACTTTATGACGTTAGAGACGCGCGTTATCTATGTTGCTTCGTGGCTGCAATAAAGAAATCCGCATTCTTTTTATCGTGACCAGTATAATGATTGTCCAGCTTGACAGTAACCGGTAAATCTACATCGTAGATGTCGCCGGAGATTTCAGTCAGGGAACCATTGCCCCTTTGTGCACGCAGACGTGTGTGGGAGGCAGCTGGGCTGGCCCCATTCAGGACGACCGAGCCATCGCATCATACCACTATAACAGCAACCAGTGGCAGTCTTTCCTCACACCGGACAGCATCACAAAAATGGTACGTGCTTTGCAATACATGGGCCCATCCACTCACATCTGTTGTGCAGCGTCTGACTGAATGGGCAGATCTGAAGTGCGGGGCGTACCATTGCACTGAGTTCAGGTAATAGTTAATGCAGTGATGGACGTCAAACGGTCTGCTATCACAAAACACGTCTGTGTAACAAAAATTCACTAACTACGCCTGTCAAACGATTCTGCTGTCAAAAAAATTGTCACTGAAAATGTAAAAAGTTTGTACAATTGTAAGAAGACTTTTTTATTATTAGTTCCCACCCCATGTAATACCCCAGTCTGGAGCCTTTAAGGAAATAAAATGAACTGAATGAAATGAAAAACTGGAAACAACCGTGAGGAGTGCTAGCGCTCAGCTCTTTGCCCAGATAATGTTGTTCTCTGAGTGCATCGATTTTCGTTAGTTTTTCTCACTCAAAGCGGATACTTTTATGTTGTCACCTTCTTTGTCTGCCTTTCTAAATATACGGGCTGGTTGTTTTTGGCTAAAAATACATTAACAAGGCATAGGTCATAGAAGACCGCAAAAGCGACCAGAACAGTGATCTTGAGGAGAGAGGTATCTTCCCGCAGTGCAGCGGCGCCATTTGTTTCCTGATCCACCCATCGCTGTAGCTCAATGGTTCATCCTGCAACTGAGTGCGAGGTAGCGGGTTCGATTCCCGGCCGCGGCAGCCGCATTTAGTTGGAGACGATGCAAAAGCGCCCGCATGCTGTACGATGCCAGCGCACATTAAAGAATCTCCAGGTGGTCGAAATAACCCGCAGCCATCCTTTATACAGCCTATCTGTTTTTGCACATAAGGGTCCATTATTTTGCCACGTCACTACGCTGCCTTCTTCGTACCCCGGCTAGCCCAGCAGAGACGATAACGACCAAGGTTCTGTTGGCCGTTTGAAATCCGTTCGTGCGATCACCAGCAGTTCCGTCCCTGAAGTCACATTAACCGACGCATCTTTACTTCAGAACGCGACAATATTAAGCCATTCCTGTACCAAACGAAAACCTGCTAAATACTATGCTTGGGCAGCACGGTAAATGGCGCATACTGCTGCAACACCTTTTGTTAGGTATGCCCCATAGACACTTTGTAATAAGGGCAGTCATACGACTACAAAAGAAAGCTGTGCAGCTTTCACAGAAACTTCGTACTGGTCCGGGGTTCGAACCCGGGACCGCCAGGAGCAGTACGTCGCTCTATTATAGCGTCTCAGATAACGGCTAGCATGTCGTGGGACGAGGGCGAACTGATCAAAAATTGGAACGGTGTTGGTACAAAGTTTCGGGGAATCCGCCCATGTGGAGCAGATTTGTAATAAGAGAGTAATTACTCATTGGCATCCCCCCAAGCGCTGCCATATGGCTACAAAGGAAAGCTACACGGAAGGCTCTATAACTCTCCTTTGTGGCTGCGCATGGGTGGATGCTAGTGAATAATTACTCCCTTATTACAAATCTGCTCCACATGGGCGGATTCCCCTAAACTTTGGACCATCAGGGAGTGATTATAAACAACATGCGCATGTATGCAGATCTGCTTTCTTTGTTGTGTTCTCACATCTCATTCCCTCCGCCTTACCCTTGCTTCATTTGATCCTTCGTTCCCCAGTGCAAGGTAGCCGACCTAACATGCACCTGGTTGCACTCTCCCTGCCTTCCCTTTGTTTTCTCTCCCTCTCTAACTGTTTGCGTGCGTTTTCCCCTTTCCTTTTATTTTCCATCACGAAGATGCGGCTTGCGCTGAAGGTGAACCCAAGCGTGTGCGTGGCTGCCTACTACGTGGACTACGAAGACTACACGGGCGTCTGCAGCGGGAACCAGACCTTCCCGCGACTCACGGCAGTGCGCCATGTTCTCAACCAAGTCCGGAATCGCTGACCGAGCGCTTCACATTGTTCATCCCTGACTGAGTCTGAAATGAAAACTGTCGCATGTCTTCTACTCACGAGCCTCTCTTCATTTTTTGCGCCGGCCCGTCAGCAGAAACACTCGCCAGACAGAAGCATACCCAAATGCACTGAAAGCAAATAACTACCGATGTTTTCATTACGCCGAACAGACTCGTTACTTCTTCGGTATCCCGACAAAAAAAAAAAAAAGCATGTTAGTTTATTAGAGCTTCGAGGAAAACCTTATGCGGGTGAGAAGCTTTAGTGTGTGTTTTGCATTACTGACGATCATCTCGTAATCTCACGTCGCGATGATCCTATGATCTAGAAAGAATTAGATTAGATGAGATTGGGTGCATCTGCATTGAGTACTTGTTTGCTGTAAATAATTTCCAACTGGCACAGTCATCGTCAGGTTAGGTTTATTTATTTATTTATTTATTTATTTATTTATTTATTTATTTATTTATTTATTTATTTATTTTTTCACATTCCGGGCCCGAAGGCATTACAGAAAGGAGTGGTAAGTACATAAAAAAAAACATGATTATACAACATAATGTTTACAAAACGGCAGAAATTACGATGGTCTTGAAGTTGTCAATGTCAGAAATGGCAGCGATGGAGAGAGGAAGGTCGTTCCAGTCTGCGCTGGTTTTGGGAATAATTGAGTTATGACACATTTTTGTACCGGAAAATGTAGCAGCAAATTTAAACATGTGGTCAGAACGGGATATGTTTGAAAGGCGAGGAATGAAGATGATTCTTTACTGCAGCGTTATGATAATACATTGTATGAAAAAGACGAAGTCGAAAACATGATATAATGAAGTTAAACGTTACTGAACTTAAAGAGAAGTGAAACGTGACAATGAAGTTTCCGACGCTATGCGTGTTTGCCGCGTATGGGTTCGCTTAACAATTTGTCCCAAGCAAATATTTATCCTCCAGAGTCATCATTTCAACACTTACTTTAACACTTCCTTTCCTAAATCCAGCATAACCTTGAGAGTACAGTGCTTTATTAAAGAAAAAATGTAGCATTCGTTTGAAACAAAAATGTGCATTTTTTAAGTTCCTTGACGTATGCTTTTCTTTGCTTTCCCCTTCTTTATTTTTTACCTGTATACAAAAACATGCATTGTATTAGTTAGTATTGTCTAATCTTTAATTTGTGATTCCTATTGTTTGAAATTTTGCGTTGTGTATTTTATTTACATGTTCGTATTGGCCTCCCATTTGTAATAGCCAAAGAGGGGGGTGGGGGCTCTGCCAAGTTGCTTTACGGTAGCCCCTGCCGTCATGTACATAATAATGGCAGATTATTATTATTATTATTATTATTATTATTATTATTATTATTATTATTATTATTATTATTATTATTATTATTATTATTATTATTATTATTATTATTAATATTATTATTATTATTATTATTATTAAAAATGGCCAATGAGTTTGTTTTTGTTTTTTGTCTGCCCTCTGCGTAGCGGCGGAGGAGGGGTGAGTCGCAGTCGCCACCTGGCGGGACAGGGGAAACCGAACGGCAGAGGATTCCGAGAATACGGGGAAGGTCGAGCACCTCCGAGAGCGTATACGACGGGTCACCCCATGAAGAGAAGGGGTTGGGGGGCGATGAAAGGACAACCTAAACCGCGGAGAAAAATTCGGGGAACCTCAAAGAGCTTGGAGCCATGAAGAAAAGAGTCACCGAGAGCCCCGCGGTCCTACGATTGTTGCAAATCGGACCCCGCTTCCGACGCGCTTAGCCTGCATTCAGGTAAAAAACGACATGATGAAATGCAGCAATAGCTGGAAAGTAATTATCAGGTGAACAAAAAGAAAGCTAGAAAACGGCGATTGAAAAAGCGCGCACACAGAACGGGGAAGTCGAGGCTCTCGATACTGACGAGCCGGCTTCAAAGGGAGAGAGCCTCGACGGGATGAAGGCATGGCAGCAGTCAGAAAAAAAAATAAAGCGTGCAAATTCGAACAACACAGCGAAAACTACACCAAATATAAAAGCCGTGAAAGGGTCACGAAGGAGGTTGCAAATGACACATATTAAACAACCCAGAACTCGCAAAGCTGCACACACTCTGAACAGAAAGGAGTAAAAAGGGGAGTAAGCTATCTTCTACCACAGTCTCATTTTTAAAAGGCTGCGCTAGAGGACAGCTTACTCCTTTTTCACTCCTATACAGGCGTATTCGTGATTAGAATGCACATACATATCAATGAGAACAGGGTGAGTCCTATCAATAGCTAATCAGTTAGGCCTAACACAGAAAAAGTCCGAAAGGCATTGCTCGCTTGAGATAGACACTCAAGATCTCGACGCGCCGCCTCGAGTCACTGACGGTCGAGGACATGTACAGAGGATCGAGGCAGCTACATACGCCACGTCGGCACTGGCTCCACCTGGCACACTGCAGCCCTCGCAGCGGCGACGACAGTGCGGGATTAGCAAGTCAGCGTGCTGACGTCCCCTAGAGGTGTTGACCCGGGGACCTCGTTGCGTTGACAGGAAGTAACAGTGTGGAAAGCGCTGTCCATGCCCAGTTGGCGGGCCTCGGGAAGGAGACGACGAAGCCCGCTTGCCGTATTGCACTGCCGGCGATTAGAAGGTAATTCTGCGCATGCGCCACATGTCGTTGTGGCACGTCGGGTTTTTACTCTTACAATCCTTGCTTCGCCTTTCGCTTCTGAGCACGTCCATCAAGCCTCCTTGGTTTCCAGTTTTATCCAACCTTGTGCACTAACTCATGACAGCATGAAGCACACTGAACATCTCTGCACACTCAAATGGAAAAACTCAAAGGCTCAGATACAAACATACAGATGAAATACGCAAGGAAACTAGAAATGCAGGGAAAGCTGCGGTGTAGACAAATATAGCCGAAAGCATTTTAAAGAAGAAAGCAACTTTGCACACTGCGAAAGAGCCGGACTGGCGTACACCTTGCCTGGTCAAGAGGCCCTCTTGAAAGTATACGCAAAGGTAGCCAATTAGCACATGCAGCCTAAAGGGGATCAAGAATGACTTCGCTATGTGAGAAGGTTTGCTACGTTAGAAACTGCATAGGCACAGATAAAGCATTACTGGCAATAAATGACAGAATGAGCGATTTGGATGAAATTGTTGGGCAGTCTGTAATGTAATTCCAAACGTCTGGGAATTCGACGACACGTGCAAAAATAATCACGAAAGGCGAAATATATGAAAATAAACAATGGAAATGTCCTTAACCCTTAATGGTGTTACCGACAGGTTTGTTGGAAGAAAAGTATGTACTGGTATGAAAAATATTACGCGCACGTCTGAGTTATCTGGCCATAACTTATAAAACTCGTGTACGCGCAGTACATGTAAGGCATGAGCAAATTTGGTGAAGTGTAAATTAACTCTGGAGCCCACTACATGCAGCTGGATTTGGGCGAAATTAATGTAATGTGAGTGAGTGGTAGCAACACGATAAGAAGCCAGACACGTGCTATGTGGGCCATCAACTGTTGAGGAGTCTAGCACAGTCTTGTACTGTCAGTAGTAATCTCTTGTGGAGGGAGGAGGCATCACACGTGCGGCAGGAATGGAATATATCTTGCGTGGTGCAACGCCGTTCGGAACTAGTTTTTCGTCGCTGACGTAAACGGCAGGAGGTTCGCATATCTGAACCCCCTTGAGGCAGCGAGCAAAGCGGGCCTTATATGTAGCTTCCTCGCTGGCTCAATACCTATACAGCTGACCTGCCTATGGGGAACTTGCTCTGAAGTTTGTGGTGCCGACTGCAGCGCCATAACACACTGCCCAGCGAGAAGAGCAAGCAGTTTTGGGTAGTACTCTTAGTACTTTTCCGCGACACCTTCAGGCGCTTATTGGCGTGAGCCTCCGCGCTCTGTCGAAGGCGCACGGGCCGTGCGTCAGCTATCTGGGCTACGCCGAGAGAAGCTAGGCAATGAATGCTGTCAGCCAAACACGGGTATCTAATCGCGCAGAATGTGTTCTCGCGTTTGCAGCGGCCCAAGCGGCTGACAAAAGCAGGTTTGAGTCACCAAATGGTACAATTGCAGTGCCACCTTGGCAACGCAGGTTCCCCATAGTGAGCTAAGGCCTAAAGCTGTTTGCACGGCGACTCCTAGCTCACCGCGCTTCCGTCACGGGCAAGAAACCCGAAGGCGGCAGTCCGTGAAACCTGTACCCTACATGCTGTGTGTGGCTTGCTTACTATTATCCAATGCGCGCGAAAACAGCGCGAGCGAACATTAAATTCGCTCTAACAGCCCACAGCAGGTTTCACGGACATATGTCGCCCACGCCTCGAGGCCTAGCCTCGCACCCACCTTCGATGCCGCTGGCCTGGCTCGGAGGTATATTCGTCGGTCGGTCGTGAGTGTAACGGCTTGTCTCCGGGGGACAGAGAAGACGATGGCGACCCACTGGCAACGGGCAGGCACGTTCAGAAGCACAGCCGCTAGTACGACGAAAATAAGCCCGCATGGCTGGCACCGAGAAAAGAAGACTATAGTCGACTTTTCCATCGGCAAAACTCGGCCGCTTGCACACACACGCACGTTACTGTCGCCGAGGGGGTGCAGGGGCTTGGGCAGACAGTGCGTCGTCGCGTTTCCCGCGGCCGGACGTTTCTCTTTTTTTTGTTTTTGTTATCTGCCTCTGGCCCGGCTAGATGAAGTGATAGCAAGAGTTTCTTTTAGACGCGCCACTTTCGCCATGCATACGGATGCTAGAGCTGGACGTTTCTAGTTGCCCTTATCTCCTGCACTTATTGCAAGCGGACTGAAAGCACAGGAATCATTCGCATCCCTTCGTGTCAATTCAATAACCTAATGGGTTCTGTCTTCCGCACAGTGGGCGAAGAGCCTCTAAAGACCATGGGAGACAGTTGTGCATAATGCATTCAAACGGGCAGAAACCTGTACGTTAGATTTTCCCGATCTCTTCTTCAGCGGCTCTAGATTGACCGTGCTGAAAGCTCTTCACGCGTTCCTCTTATTAATTCGAAAGCATTATATGTCCCATTAGCACCAAAATTGGATATCAGAGCGCCGGTGTGCGATCTTACAACACATGTAAAAGAACATGCATAGTCACAAGTGATGAAACGTTACGTACTATGACCTATGAAGACCATGGCTCATAGTCATGCTCATTATTCAGTCATTCTGCACTTTACAAGTAATGTATTGTAAGCATAGCGCTTGTACAAAGTCTGCGCAGTCATGACGAGTAGTCATAGACATGACTCATGATCATTCTGCAACGTAGCATGACTCAGCAGCAAGACTTTCGCTTGAGCTAGTTGGCTGTAGCATGACACAATTTGCGCAAAAGCGCACTGGCGCGAAAAGACGGAGGTAAACACGCACAAGACAGGACTGGCGCCAACTTCCTGCTGAGCTTATTGTTCGAAAAAGCCACTTTATAACCACACGAGACAAAGACAGAAGCAAAAAGATACAAGCAAAACGATTTAAAAAAGTTGACTTAACGAAAGACATACTTGACAAAAGGACAGAAGCAAGGATTACAACATTGGCAATGAATGGCCCGCTAATAAAACTAATCTCTTCTTCCGACAGTGACACAGACAGCTTAGTCACGCAGATAAGCCCCCTCTGCTTGATGTAGTGCGCTTCAATTATTTCGTGTTCTAATCTGTCTTCGGACCTCGCAATGAATCTTGTGTTTTCAAAACACGTACATAATTTGCAGCTTTTGCAGCGAGTGGCCCCACGTACACGTCAGCTGTGCACACAGTGGCGAGAATTTGATCATTGCCAATGTTGTAATCCTTGCTTCTCTTGTTTTGGCAGATTAGCCTTTTGTTAAGTAAACGTTTTAGCGCTTTTGCTTGTGTCTTTAACTCGTGTGGTTATAAAGTGGCGCGCCATCAGGGCTACCTGCGCGACCGCAGTGGAGGGGTGCGGTAAGCGGAAAGCGGTGCGCGCTGTGCGGCGGTATATTTTTCATCGCAATGTACAGTCTTGGTCAAAAGACTTAAGGCCAACGGCTTTTCACTCCAGCCGTATAACAGAACTATTACTGCACTGTTAAAGGCCGAATGACTTTGCAATGCTAGCAGAAGGCTTCTTCTGGCGGTAGAGAAGCTTCCTGCTTGACTTGTATTTTGAATGATCCGCCGCACGGAGCATTCTAGGAACATTCATTTCACTGCAGCTGAACGCTGTGGCCTTAAGACTTTTGGCCAAGATTGTAAATTCCTGCTACACGAAGCAGTCGTTCGATAATGTCCACGGAACGGTGATCCAATCCTTGGGCTTGATGCGCGAAGCAACGCTCCGGCAGCCCGGAACAGAGGTCTGGTGGTAAAATCCAATAGGAAATGTAGCTTTCCGGCTCCTTATCAGAGTGGCGGAAAGACGCGAATCGCCCGAGCTTGTCGACTCGTGGTGTGGGCTGCTTCCTGCGCCTAGCGCAAGGAAGGCAGAGCAGACGCTTCTATAGCTACCCACGCGGCAAGCACTGGCCTTGAATGCTCCCCCACAAAGTCAGCGCTCCTCATAATTCGGCCCCGGCGCGTCCCTACCGCCGCCTTCGAATGGCCCCATCACGATTTATCTGCCTGACAATCCCATACCGCAAAATTCCAACCACCTGTATTCTTGGCCTGCATTTACAGGACACGGGGAAAAACAGCCTTACGCTAAAACCACTGAAACAGTCCCCTTACTCTGTCATCCATCTTCTTAGAAGGGTTCGACACTCACGAGCCAGTCGAGACGAAGCAGACAATCTCTAAGTGCTGCATGCCATGGTGCTTAGTCGCATTCTTTACGCCTCTTCTTACCTGAACTTGTTCTGTGCGGATAAAGATAAAATCAATGCTCTAATCTGCATGGCTACCAAAGCAGCACTTAACCCACCAAAGAGCACTAGCACGGAGTGGCTCGTAAAATTAGGAATGCACAACACTATACAAGAACTTATAGTGGCACGTGACACACACGGTACCTTCGTCTGGCTGGCACGGAAACAGGACGGCATACACTGGACTCTCTGGGAATTCGCATACCTGTACACGCTACAGACATAATCTCTTCCCCTCGCGCCATGCACGCCGCCCTTATCCCTGAATCCCTTCCTAAGAATGTCCACCCTGAATACCATCATTCCGGCGAGTAGCGCGAAGCAAAGCTATCCATAAAGAATATGGCAATACAGAGTATGTGTGCTGGGTGGACGCCGCGTGTAGTCCAGACCGTTAGGTAACTATGCCTTACCATCCAACAGCCCCCCACGCACCCACTCCATAGAACCCCCCTGTACACCGGAAGAACCAGATGAAGCAGTTATAGCATTAGCCATCGCCCCAACTAAAGAGGCTTATATAGTTGGCGATTCCAAAACCGCCATTCTTAACTTCGCCCGCGGACGCGTTCATCCCCCAGCGTGGGAGATATTGAGAATGTGCACCTTAAATTCCGATAGGCGTATTGAGCTCGTGTGGGTGCCGGTTACTCTGGCAATCTCGGAAATGAGGCCGCCGATAACATAGCCCCAGGACTTATTTGCCGGCCAAATGACAACCCCAGCCGGGATTTCTTGAGGGAGCGGGCACACACGTTCTCAAAACTCACACAACAAGCACGCGTCGCCCGTCGACTCTACCCCCCTCCCAACCCGCGCCTATCCCACTCCCAACAAATCCTCTGGAGGCGACTACAGACTCGAACTCTTCCCGCCCCTCAGTTCCTATCCTACTTCCGCCCTGTTTCCCCAGAGTGCACTCTCTGCGGAGAATCGCACGTCATCCTGGAACACATCCTTTTCGGCTGCCCTGCCTATCCTCCCCCGCAGATACAGCCCGCCATCGGAACATGGGCGTCACCCTCACATTCAACCTCGCTGTGTGAACCGGGGTGCCACTGCCATGGCCCTACGTGGCCTGGACACATGCGCTGGACACAGTAGAGTGGTAGCGCTACTCCCATAAAAGCCCATACGTTGCGTCCTCCATGCGCAGGATAGTCAAGGTGGATGGCATTACAGCCGCTGGCCGTTACTGTGAGGGAACGCAGAGTTACGTCATTTTATTTAAAAAACGCTGTACTTTCCAATCAAAAGCGCACAATTAAGCCACTTTTCAAATGAATAGCTAAAATTGTGTTAAACTGTTATAGAGTACAAATATGTAACCGATTATTTTTATCTTATTCGTGTTTGTACGCATACTTCATTTTGACGCCAGTTATGCAGCCTTGTTGGTGTCGCTGGCGCTAGGTTCTAGACCGCATTCGAGCTGCGGCTTCGCGACCTGTGTAAACTGACCTTGTCCTCTGTCCCCGGTAGTATTAGCTACACCTAAGGAGGAACGAGTGTAGAATCTACTGCGTGCATCTTCGCTAGAGCAGTGCCTCGTGTATCAACTTCACCGAGCACACGCATCTAGTGACGTCGGTTTTCCCAAGCTGGTCCGCAGCTCTTCGGTTTCGTATTACCGTCGCAGAAAAAGAAATTACCGTGCACTGCTGGAAATTTGAAGCCTCGTAGACACCTTCCGCAGTGGCCCAGTGGTTAGGGCGCTCGGCTACTAATCCGGAGTTCCCGGGTTCGAACTCCGTCGCAGCGGCCGCGTTTCGATTGAGGCGAAACGCAAAGGCGCCCATGTGATGTGCGATGTCAGTGCACGTTGATAATCCCCAGGTCGTCGAAATTATTCCGGAGCCCTCCACTACTGCACCTCTTTCTTCCTTTCTTCTTTCACTCATTCCTTTATCCCTTCCCTTAAGGCGCGGTTCAGGTGTCCAACGATATATGAGACAGATACTGAGCCATTTCCTTTTCCCAAAAAAAACAATTATTATTATCAATTTACTTTCCTAAAAAACTATTTCCAATTTACATTTCAGCGCATGGAATGCGATGCAGACATTTCATTGATGATGAGGATGTACTGTACATGTCAGGCTTTTCTGAAAAATGAAATGAAAATTGGTTTTTGAGGAAAGGAAATGACGCAGTAACTTCCTCACTTATCTTTGCGGAAACAAGTGAGACAATCACTAAGTCACTTCCTTTCCTGCATGGCTGCCGCGGTGGCTCAGTGGTTATGGCGCTCGGCTGCTGACCCGAATGACTTGGGTTCGATCCCAGCCGCGGCGGTCGAATTTCGATAATAATTGGTTTTTTGGGGGAAAGGAAATGGGGCAGTATCTGTCTCATATATCGTTGGACACCTGAACCGCGCCGTAAGGGAAGGGATAAGGAAGGGAGTGAAATAAGAAAGGAAGAAGGAGGTTAACACGTTTTGGCGGGCTAGTTGGTTAAGCATCTTGAACAAACAGCGCGAACAAAGACGAGCACAAAAGACAAGAAGGCGAACGACACGGCGCTGACTAACAACTGTCAGTTGTTAGTCAGCGCCGTGTCGTTCGCCTTCTTGTCTTTTGTGCTCGTCTTTGTTCGCGCTGTTTGTTCAAGAAGGAGGTGCCGTAGTGGAGAGCTCCGGAATAATTTCGACCACCTGGGGATCTTTAACGTGCACTGACATCGCACAGCACACGGGCGCCTTAGCGTTTTTCCTCCATAAAAACGCAGCCGCCGCGGTCGGGTTCGAACCCGGGAACTCCGGATCAGTAGCCGAGCGCCCTAACCACTGAGCCACCGCGGCGGGGAATTTCGATGGAGGCGAAATTCTAGAGGCCCGTGTGCCGTGCGATGTCAGTGCACGTTAATTAACCCCAGGTGGTCGAAATTATTCGGAGCCCTTCACTACGGCGTCCCTCATAGCCTGAGTCGCTTTGGGACGTTAAGCCTTATAAACCGTAAACCATCCTTTCCTGCATGTTTTAGAAAAACTGCATTGGCTGACATAACAACTGTCCAAATGACTTCCGCAACCATAGACACGACTCACGAAAACACTCGATATGAAGAATCGGCTTTCGCCCCGCTTACAGACTAGTTCCGGCTTTGGGAACGCTGAAGAGTGATGCCTGCTCAGTGCAGCTCACGCGGCCGCTATTGCCGCCAGAAACGAAGAACGCCTTGGCCCCTGTTAAGACGTAACTAAGCCTTTCTGACAGCAGCGAAGCACACAAAAAATTCAGGAGAGTGGATGAAAGCACGTCTCTGCAGTCGCAGCCGAAGGGAATGGACGAGACGATCCTGCACGTCGTCGTACACTTGTTCGCTAAGCTGCCGGTTACCTGTTGAGGGATTGTCATATCATCGGCGGCACGATGTCATGAAACGGCTTTTTAATCGGCGAGGCGCAGCCATTGTGTGCTCCTCCGGTGCCCGCGCGTTGTCTGCTCGAGCAGACGACGCGTTTCACTGATCGAAACTCGATTGGTCGATTTGAACAGTAAGCAGTATGAAAGATTCTACCTGCTCAGAATTAGGCACTTAAATAACGAAAACCGGCATATGTAAAGTTTGGCGTCTTTGACCGGTGACAGGTTACAAATGTTCTACGCGTTTGCCGCTGCTCCACAGGAAAGAATCGGCGGAGAGGAAAGCTCCCATCAAGCCTCCTGAACACGTGCTGCCCCTAGCGGCGGCACTCACTTCCGGTCACAATAATTGGCCGCTCTCCCAGCTCAGCGTGACCGTGCTGTAATGGTTGTTGTTGTTTTTGTTGTTGTTGTTAGCCTATCAAAAGATGGCACATACCCACACTGGGGGATCGGCCAAGAATCGGGTGGCTATTCACCTGAACGCAGTTAATAGCTGTCGGAACACCTCTTTTTCTTCCATCGTGCACGTGTTTGAATCTGAAACATCATCATCATCATCATCATCATCATCATCATTATCAACACCATCATCATCTTCCTAACTATGCTCACTGCAGAACTGCAGGACAAAGGACGCTCCTAGTACCCTCCACTTTACCCTGTACTGTACCATCCGCGGCCCATTCTCTCCGCAAGCTTCCTAATTTCATCCGGCCGCCTAACTTTCTGCCGCTCCCGACTACGCTTACCTTCTCTCTGAGTCCATCCGTTGCCTCAAGTGATCATCGGTTATCTTGCCTTCGCATTACGTTCCCTTTCCATGCATATATCGCATAAATAAGCAAAGAAAAAAACATCGCACAGATAGTTACCCTATTCCTTCTGCACTGCGCCGCCGCAGAGCACGCAGTCACGCGTCGGTGTGCTGCGGAGGAAGCACAGTCATTGCTATCACTAGTGCGCGGTATAACCGATTGCCATAGCTCGTCGCGCGCTCATTCAGGACGCGGTTCGCGCCTCGGGCAACCAGTGAGCGGGGCGTCCTCCGCCGGACTGCAGGACGAAGCCAGTACTACACAACGCCAGTGGCGATGGAAGACGTGGACGAAGCGGACCGCGTGGACGACTTGAGCGTCCCGATGCCGGATGTGCACACGACTTCCCTACCGGGCTGGTGGACCGCGACCATGCAAGAGGAGCTGCTGCAGAAGTACGACCGATTTGTTCGCACGCAGAAGCGGCTCAGGCTGCAGGAGAGAAGCGCCAAGCTCGAAGAAGGATGGCGCCGCCTAGGAACAGTATGCACGCCCTTTTTCCTCTCTCTTCTCGTGCTTGTAGCTACCAAGCAGCTTTAAAACAGAGCTAAGGAAGCGACGATCCGGCTAGGGGAGCAAATACACGGTGCTGTTCCAAACATTCCTGTTCGTTCTGGGCGCTGTTTGGAACTGGGGGCACAGGCCGTCGCGGGGGGCTCAGTGGTTATGCATGCCGCTCGGCTGCTGATCCGAAAGACGCGGGTTCGATCCCGGCTGCGGCGATCGAATTTCGATGGAGGCGGAATTCTAGAGGCCCGTGTACTGTGCGATGTCAGTGCACGCTAAAGAACCCAAGGTGGTCCAAATCTCCGGAGCCCTTCACTACGGCGTCCCTCATAGCCTGAGTCGCTTTAGGACTTTAAACCTCATAAACCAAACCAAACCGAAACTGGGACACAGGACCACTTAGCCCGCATCTCGTACCACGTGTTGATGGATGGTTGCAAGTTAGCAGTGCCGTATTGTACGTGGTCTTCAAAAAGAAATGCTAAGAAGGCAGGAGAAGCTGTGCGAGGTACTGCTGGATGCGTCGCCCGCCGGGGCCCAATGTATCGGGGAGCAACCTGCGTCTGTCATTGGCGGTTATAGCAGCGAATTGTTAGGTATTTAGCTGTAGCGTTCTGACAGCTACTGAGCACTGTACTTGGAAATCTTTCTGTTGATTCCGTTTTGCGCAAAAGTGGCTCAGGCTCAAGCAGCTGAGGCCATGTAGTCGCCGGAAGGAAGGTATGGATTTGGGGAATGCAGTTAGGCACGTTCTGTATACAGCCACCCGTGCACTTAACATGAATGACGGTGCGAGTCGCGAGGACTTGTTATGGCGAGCAGGCTTGCTTTAAGTAATGTGACAGTGGATCCACGCAGGCGTTTGAGACTCGAGCGCGGGACGAAACGAAGCTTTCCATGCTCTGTTTTTCGCTGGGTAATTAATTCTGCCAGTGCGTTGATGCAAAATTAACTCCTTGGGATCCGGGCCGAAGACGATGAGGACGAAATTGGGCTGTGGCCCTGTCTCTACCGATCGGCTACTTTTGTGATTTTATGGTCACTTCTCGCTGCCTGAAGATCCCAGGAAAGTCAAAGAACCCCAGGACGATCCCTCCTACCCTGCCTCCACAATGCCGACGTTCACCCTGTGAGGCACGCAGGCCTAACTCAGCCTGGCCGATGAATACGGACAGTAATTGTGACATGGAAATATCGCATGCATATAATGGTTTCCGCTTGCAAACAAAGTTCCGACATGAATAGATCCAGGACGGCGCCCTCGTTCCCTGTCGGGCTTTGTTTGCATACCAGCGAGTTGCAGAGCTAAACGTATGCAAAAACTTTAGACAATTCTTGACAAAAGCATTTTTGAACGGGAAAGAGTATATGAACGCAATTTTTTCGTATATGCAAGAATTCACTATAAAAATGAATACGTCCGCAGGTCTTCCATCCCCAGTCTTGCATTTTTATTTCGCTGTTAACCTTTTTGCGATCGCCAGAAGCGTTAATTCCCCATTGGTTTTCTATGGCAGTCTTAATTGCTCCATGCGAGCGATGGAAAGCCTTTGCAAGATTTTGCTGCGCATCGGAAAAATGGACCATTACCTTCAATATTTCCATAACAGCGCCTTACAATTTTCCAAGATTAAAAATTCTTGTCCAAAAATGTTGGACATGAAATATTTTTATTTTCATATTTTTCCAACATTGACATCAATTTAAACAAGTGTTGTACGTTTGGCAATATTTTTGATAAAACTTTTAAAATATCTTCATCAAAAAGTGAAATGGCATTAAATTTCGGCGCATAGCGCCTGCTATAAAATAATGGCATTAAGCGAGTTAAGACATTACGTGTCTAATGTAATTTTTTTTTCTGTCCGTGTGGCAGGGGCAGTCCGTGATTCGTGTAAAGACTACGGGCGGCTGTATCACTTTCCCCTTGCTAATTAACCTCAGGAGCTACAGGCAAGCTCCTTCTCCTGCGCCAAGGAATACGAGCTACTAAATTGCAATGCACAAAACATGTTGCTTGCTCGTGTGCTGTGAAGATTACACTCGTGCATTTCAAAGCTCCTTGCGGAAAGCTGTGTAGGAGTGTGGTCCAAGAATCTATTGCCGAGATGTACTCCACCTTTTGATGCACTAATGGAACGAGTACACTATTCCCATTTTTTGTAGCATCACGCGCGCTTCGACTGCCCACTTTATTGGCACATATACACGGTGTTTCACCCAAGACTTTACACAATTTTTAAAAATAGGCTTTCTGACTTAGAAGAGCGCTCATTTCGGCTTAGCATTGTCAGCGGTGTAGTGCATTAGAATTCAGCTAAGGCGTGCTAACTAGCAGGGTGGTTAACAATATTGAATAGTTAACTTTATAACTCTTACTGTTTGGCTACTTAATTATAGAGAAGCGTGTATAGCTCATCGGCGCTGTGGCCCAGCAAATTTTGGCGAAATCACGCCAAAATGCATGCGCTTTCGAGAAGCTTGCAGGCAAAGCAGCCTCTCCAGTGCACGTAGCTCATCGAAACAGCCAAAACTTGTTGGGCCACAGAGCAGAGAGTAACCGCATTTTCAAATTCTAGAAATTATATGGATATTACTTACGGTGGGCTATACGCCTCTCAATAAATAAAGAGCCTAACGATAATAGCTAAAAAGTTAACTATTCAATATTTAACAACTTGCTATTTAGCATACCTTAGCTGTATTGTGATGTGCTACATCGCTGACAATGCTATGCCGAAAAAAGCGCTCTTCTAACTCAGAAACCCTATTTTTAAAAACTGTTTAAAATCTTATGTTTAACACCCTGTATAGAATCGGCATATTCAATGAGAGTTGCCGCATGCGCACAAACTGGACGGTCGTCCTGAAGCTACAAGCTGCCACCGATTATTTCCCTCGCTTATTGTATTGCTTGGCATGTTCAGGACTAGCCACGTGGCATTAACTGTTAGCAGCATGCTGAGTATCTCAAGCTAACCTCGCAGTCAATGTTTCTCTTGTTCTTCCTCTGTTTTCACACGTTTATGGGAACTGATTTGGACCGCGTTTTTGTTTGCCAGGTAAAAACTCAACGAAAAAAATTAAATCTCAAAATAAACGCAGCCTAGTACCTCCAGAGACTTATGGATTTCAGCGATGGGCATGCCAAACAGAGCGATTGCCTTCGTCTTAGGATGCTGATCAAGCAAACAGTCTACGCTCGCCTGATGTTACGAAAAAAACGTGGAAGGTTGTATATGCATGCTCATGTTTTTTTTTCTTTTTTGTCTTTAATGAAAGTACGGTTTGGGGAAGCATCTGATTGCCCTTTCATATACCGTCAAGCTCTCGTTGCGCTGTAGTCGGGGGGGGGGGGGGGGGGGATTGAAGGAACGCAGCTCACTCGAGTACGCAATACCCAAGATTAGAAGAAAAAAAATCCTGGCATGAGTGTTTTTTTCTTTTATTATGCGAACAATCTTCAATTACCGTTTTATATTCTTTCTCGTTTCAACTTTGTCAAGAACTGTCAGGCATTCCTTTGCGCTGTGGGCAGTGCCGTCATGTGTGCCACTGCAAGGGCGCTTAGCGCGCAACAGCTGCTAGCCGCCCAGAGATCACCCGCTTTGTCAGACTGAATCAATTGCACGTCACTTTTTTTCGTGGTTTTTGTGTCCGGTTCTAGCACAGCTGCTTTCGTGTAATTTCCCGGTCCGAGCAGCTATGTGGGCGATGTTCGATTCCTCTCCCTTCATTTCATGGCTTTATAGCCCAGGTAGTACTCCACGTAAACAAGCTAAGCCTCTTCTGATGCACGCAGCTCAGTTTCATTATTTAATATGGTATGCAAGCTCGTGCAACCTACCTCCTCTCTAACACGAATACAGTGAGGTTCTCGAAGCGACTCCTCCAAGGAACGCAAAGATTCATATGCTCTTGTGACTCTGTCGGCGAACCGCACCTTATTCGTTGGTTGCCATTATTGAACAGGAGTGCTTGAACTGGCCAGTGCTAACGGCATTTGTGTTGCGGGCAATAGCGACCTGTAGTCTGATGACGTCTGGGATCAGAATAAAGCGGAAGTGTTTCAGGTCACAGAATCAACCAAGAAAGCAAACCAGCAGCCTTTTATGTCTCTTAGCGTAAGAACTTGCCGTAAGCATTGAAGATCTGTAAAAGCCAAATTACAGAACTAGGCAACATGGGGTGGGAAGGAAACGGAACGACGATTTAATTCGGGAAGGGCAAATCATACCGTAACGCTGGTGCAAATGTATTACCACTCTTCCAACAACCCCCCCCCCCCCCTCCTCAAACTCACGCACACATATCCCTCTGATGCCCAACAGTTTTGGACAAAAGTTTTGAATATTGGAAAATTGTAAGGTACTGTTATGGAGACATTGAAGGCAATGGTTCATTCTTCCGATGGGCAGCAAAATCTTTCTTTAAAAGTTTTTCCATCGCTCGCATAGAGCAGTTATGACTTCCATAGAAAACCAATGGGGAACGCTTTTGACGGTCGCAAAAACATTAATAGCAAAAAAAAATTCAAGAACTTTGGACGGGAGATCTGCGGATATATTGATTGTTATAGTGAATTCTTACAGTATATGAAAAAATTGCGTTCATAAACTCTTTCGCGTTCATAAATGCTATTGTCTAGTATTGTCCAGGGGTAGTTACGTAACTTCCGTAACTACCCCTGGACAAGATGTGAGCCCACATATGGGAAACACAAGCCGCGTCCAGCATCCCGCCCCCAGAATATCTCAAAGCTGCCATCACCACCACAGCTGACCTTATAACAGTCGCGCGCGGACGTATCTTCAGGCGTTGCTTTGCCGCGGGTGAAATTCGTTTGCCTACTAAATTTGGAAATGGCGCGAAACATTTAACTGATCTTGGAGGCCGCAAACTTTGTCAGATGCTTAGCAGGCGGCGCTCTCTCTGCTAGCGCTCCTGAGCGTCGCAAGGCGCCTTGCGAGCGAGAGCGGCGAGAGTACCCAAACGAGCACCTTTGGGCGACCACTCCGACCACTCTCATCGGCTTTCCGCAGACGTTTCGACTTGGTCTTGTTTCACTCCTTCCTTCTCCTCCGCCTTTTTTGCCCCGATTATCGGATCGTAGAAACCTGTGTGTATGTGTGTGCGGTTCGCTGGCCCGTCCGTTCGTCCGTTTTCTACCTGTTTTTTGCTCCTGCGTCTGCCTATTCTCGAACCGGGCAAATGACGTTTTTACGCTGGGCGCTACCGTCCGATTCTCCCAGATGACTGCTTTTTATAGAAAGTGCTGGCCCCTGCGTGAACGAGGTAGGCCTGCCGCGCCGACTCTCATGTGCCGTGCGTGAAGCTCTCCGTGCCCGACCTCGTCTGCTCCTAGTCCTTCGCGGTCCGGGCGCCTGACCCCTTGTGCACCCGCTCAGGCGAGCGCCCAGCGAGCGAAAGATCTCGCCGCATACTTCAGCAGGCACTGCGCCCGAAAGTCCTACTGGCTCGTCGCAATGGAAACAAGCCGGACGGACCTGCTCATGTGCTCAGCTTGAGGGCTTGCCTTCTTCGTGGGACTTTCGCAAAAGCGGCCGCTGCAGTTTTCGCAGCAGGATTTTCGCAAGATGTCTTTCGTTTGTGCCGTGATCGTGGTTCGGCCATGCGTGCGCATTATTGCTAGCTGCTGTGCGGTCTGCAAATGACTTTGCGAGTGTCGCAGGGTTAATGGTTGTCTACCGAAAGGATTCCGCCAAGGTAAGCAAATACACGGAGCTCTGGTGCAAAGTGCAGAAACTAAACATGGTCGGGGAGAACTTCGGGAGATCTCACTTCGAGATAGGCGCTGTTGTGAACGGAGCTTGTGTACGGAGCCAGTTCAAAGTCTTTTTTTTTCATTCTAGAAATGGATTAAAGGAAAAGGAAAACGGAACAGAAAGTTACGCAAGTAATCCTTTCCGACCCCTTAAACTTGTGCTGCGCGGCCACGGCAGCAGAACTGATTTGCGTTGCTTGGGCGTAGCGCTGTCAAAAGTCGGTGTGCAAATAGAGCCGAACCGGGCAATGAACCGTGGCTTGCGGAAGGCTTGACACTCCCGCAGCCATCCGATTACATAGCCTCGTGTGGTTGTGCGCGAACTTTCCACCTCTACGTGTATTGCGTTTAGGTCCACTAGTTGTCGAGGCTGTGTTGTCGCGAGCCCGAATCGACCGACTTTCTGGTTCGCTATCGTGGCCGCGAGGCGTTGCTTCCTTCAAGGGCGTGTGGTATGTGCATGCAGCCTTGACGTGCGTTTGACTCCGTTTGGTGTCACTACTTGTGTTGGAACAAGCAGCGATGCACATATCCGCCTCGACTGTGCTGCCGCGTCGAGTCTCATAATACGGATACGACAAGTCTTCACAGCCGTCCCCGACTTGTACTACAGTACGGTCGGTTGCCCGGCGATGCAGCTTGCAAGCTAGCCGGTGTCGTTGACATTCCGATTTCCGGGCACGATGTGTGTTTTGCGCACTTGACTCAAATCAAATAGTGTTCGACATTCGTTGACGGTCCGAGCGTCGGCCTTATCATGCACCTCAAGGTACGGATTACCCGTATTCACGTTTTCATGGATTTCCGACTTATGCATCGTAAGAATCTGTCAACATACAGTTTAATGCCAGGCTAACCTTCTGCTCGCCTCTGCCTTCAGTGCCGCGCCCTAACGTGTTCAGCCAATGCGCGCGTAGTGAAATGCTGTCTGCCAGGACAGTCTGACAAATCCAGGAACAGCAACTTGCAATGCATGCAAGTGTAAATGAGCAACATTTTGCCGCTAGCACTACAGCTGGAAAGATTGAGTCATCTTGAGTAGAAAAATGTCTGATCAGGACATGTTCCAGCTGTCAGTTCGACACAACAGCACATGCATGGAAGTTGTTAAGCATGCAAGTGGAAATTGATGCGTGAATTGTAGCGGTGCGCCGTGCATATTATTGCAGAGTGAATGCAAGTGTGCATTGCCCACGCGCGACATTTTTCATGTTTGGATTTTAGTTAAAGCTTGTGGCATTGTGCTGTTCTCTATTTATTATCTGCTGCGTTTAATGTTCGCTTAAAAGCCCCTGCTTTTAAACCTTGTGCAGTGTATATTAATGATGCTTAGCATATTTGACAATGCAAATACACTCTGTGTGTGGCAACTAGGTTGGTACTGAATGAACCAACTATTACATCATGTGCTTCATTTGCAGCACATTTCCACATGTATGAGAACTGGCTGTCGTAGCTAGAAAATGGGGTAAAAGTGGTATGGTGCTTTCTACATTAACTTAAGATCCTGGGTTGTCTGCAACATTTGTATTAGTTTAAAAATTGTCAAGAATAGTTTATAATATAATACCGGTACACAAAGTGACTTGAGGATAACAACAGTGTCCATTTGTCATACATGCATGTCTTCTGTGATGGACATGCATATTGGGTTATTAACCTTTTCTTCTCACTTCTCGTGAGGTGCCATTGTAGCAAACTGTGGTCTCACCAGCTAAGTAACCACAAAAAGCTAGTTACTACATTACAAGAAGGACAAAGAAAACGCTTCAGATTATGGTCCTTTCCTTTTTGCAAAACATCAGCCATGTAATCTGTGCCAGGTATGTTACGCAGCTGCACTGTACAAACTGCCGCATTGCACTTGAGGCTGACAGTTGGTACTCGATATCGCATCTTGTACAAGTTGAAGCAATACAATAGTGAAAAAACAAGCATGTGCCAATGCGGGCTAATCTGTGGCTGTTCTAAACACTGGAGGCACGCCCCATTTTACTTTAATACTATTTTCTTTAGAAAGCGGTCTGGCTGTTGTGCTCGCCAAACTGTGCGCTCGATGCATATGCTGCTTTAAAATTTATTGTCAGTGTTCTTTTGTTTGTTACTGTTAAAGAGTTGGAGACTTGCCCTGTCATATGTGTGATGAGGCATGTCTCAGACTTTCAGAACAGCCAGAGGTTCACGATCAGCCTGCATTACCTCTAGCTGACGTGTTCTATCATTCGTATTGCTTCCTTTTGTACCTCTACAACTCTCGCTGCCTCGTTTGGCATGGCTGTCCAACTGTTGTGCAAGTGCTATGCGTCATTTTTGCACATATGCCGGGCCTCTAGTCTATCATTTCTACACTACAGATGAATAACTGGGAGCCTAAACCTTTTTCTTTTCCCTTTTTGGTCATGGTATATATAAAAAAATTTCATCGCATAATTGTAATGTGGAAGGTGCTTTTGAACTGGTTCGCAGTAATCTGCCAGGCTTGCTACAATAATAGCACTTGCTACAATAACCCCACTTCTGGCATGGCCATTAGCTAATTGAAGGATGGTCCGCAAACATGTTGTCGTACTGTCACTTCGTGATATCTGAGCAACTGGTGTGGCCCAAGCTTAATCTCAGCCAGAGTTGAACTCTTCAGTGGATGATCCCTATGCACACATTGTAATTCACAAACAACACATTGATTATACAGCAAAGCAACAATTCCTCTAAATCGACAGTGCACAGTTAGTGCTGATATCCACAGCATCTTTGATGGTTCTTCATTGTTAGCACTAAACGTGAGAAGCCTTTGTAAACTGAGAGTTAATGCTATGCTATTACTTCATGGCGCTGGTCAAGATATACTTATGCATAGTCAAACCCTTTATGCTATTAAGGCTCACAATGCTTCCCCTTGTAGCCTGCTTAACTGCTATGATGCGCAGGTGGAGACCGAGATCACAGCCACCACGGCTACCCCGGCTGAAAACGGGTTGGCAGCGGCGTCGGATGAGGCCGAGCCCATGAAGGCTGGCGTGCTGTCCGGGGAGGTGGCACCGACAGTGGTAATCGGTGGCTGCACTCCCCAGCAACAGCAGCCGCAGGCGCCGCCATTCTCGACAGATGTGCCACCTCCTAAGCCTGGCGTTCCCCGTGCTATCCTGACCTGCCGTCCCAATTCGCACCCGTTTCCCGAGCGTGTGCTGAATCTCGACCAGCCTGCCAAGGTCGGCCGGTCAGTGGCGCGGTGTCGCCAGGCTCCCAACAATGCCATCTTTGACTGCAAGGTGCTGTCGCGGAACCACGCCCTGCTGTGGTATGAAGGAGGAAAGGTGAGCGGCACTGCATCTGCTGCCATGCTTTCTCAGAGTGGCATTCTCAGTCAATTTTGCCAGACACATTGTTTGTTGCTCACGTTCAACGAAATCCCCACGTTTGAGTGCATATCTTTTAAGAGAATGTTTACTGGTTAGCACCTCCTGGTGCTCAGGTGGATGCTGAGTAATTACTCCCTTAACAATCTGTCATGGCACCTCACAAAGGCAAAGGGCCTTCACTGCATATGCCACATTGTCAAGCACAATGCACCTTGTGCGTTTTTTTGTGTGTGTGTGGAGACTATGCTAGAGCTTGAAGCTGGTGCTTGAATGCTTCTTTATACATGTCAACTTGAGCTGAGCTGCAGCATGCATATGCTGGCTCTTTCAGAGCACACCCCTGGTTTTCTTGGTGGTGTTGTTGGGCACAGTAGACATTGTGCAGTGAGGCGGGGCGTAAAACAGTTGGTAGCAGTCATCTCTTGGAAATATTCATTTCGTTTCTGCGCCTCACCTTGCTGATGTCGTCATACTATCTGCTTCAATGGGTGTAATTGAGTACATTTTACAGTTTACTTTCACAATGTTTTCATGCACAAATTTCATGCTCTGGGGCATGGTGCATCGCTACATTCTTATTTAACAAGAAAATTCACTCGTTTTTAGAACAGTGCCAAATTGTACAACTGCAAGTGAGTGCAAAGCCCAGTGGCGGTTCCATTTGGGTAGAAATGTGCACTGTGCTTTTGAAGTCTGCGGTAGGTATGCCTTATGCCTTGTCAAGATACATAGCTTACTGTTACCTTCCCTATTCTTTATCGGAAATAAGGTAATCCTTCACTGTTTGATGCTTTTAAAATCTTCCAACTTGTTGTTTGACTCATAGAATGTCCTAGCGGTCTGTCATAAGGTGCAATACGATTAGGCACGGTAATAAGACACTCCATTTTGAGTCATTACAAGGTTAACAAATTGATCCTGTGAACGACACATAAGCTTTTATTCATGATGGACATTGTGAAGGTTACTACGACTTAATGCATTGCAAAAAATCTGTTTAACCTGTAGTTGCCTGTTTAGTTACACTGCAATGTAGGTTACACACTGTTGCTTTCTTTACTTTCAGTTTTATCTGCAAGACACCAAAAGCAGTAATGGCACATTTGTCAACAACCAGCGGCTCAGCAAAGGTTCGGAGGAGTCTCCAGCGCAAGAGGTCTGCTCGGGTGACATTGTACAGTTTGGTGTTGATGTCGTGGAAAACTCCAGAAAAGGTGAGCCTCAATTTTTATGCAGATTTGAAAACTCGTGACCCACATTTTTTTCACGATTAGGTTGGCGTCATTCTTGTTTAAAAATCAATACTGTCACCTCGAAGCACAGTAATGCCGCATTCATGATGTGAAGCTTATTGTGTGTCATTTCTCAATGACACTCATTTCATATTGGCCTGTAGTGTCATCGTTACATGTGACAGTATTATGTATACCCAAAGTGTTTTC
The DNA here is from genome assembly GCF_052857255.1 of Amblyomma americanum. Taxonomy (NCBI): domain Eukaryota; kingdom Metazoa; phylum Arthropoda; class Arachnida; order Ixodida; family Ixodidae; genus Amblyomma; species Amblyomma americanum. The sequence goes on along the minus strand of NC_135503.1, from coordinate 18,845,291 downwards.
CTTTCTTTAATGCATTAGTCAGCCCCTGATTGGTATTTTGACGAAGGGTACTGTTGAGACTACACAGAAATATTTGAAATGGAGCTGTCCTAGCTAGGTTGTATTTAGTTTTACCTTGACACGATTTTTACATGCATCTTTACTTTTTGTTCTACCTATTCTCACTTTTATGGCAATATTTCTTCTCCTTTATTTACTGTGTAGTCACACATGGGTGCATCGTGGCTACACTGCGACTCTTCCTGCCTGACGGGAAAGAAGCAAAGGCCAGGTACTGCACTGTTCCTTCTTTTTAGCTTAGTCTACCAACAGTGGTCCACATATGCTGCTAATCTTCAAGTCTGTGGTATCAAGGCATTGGAAATAATTGCGTTTTACTACAGCTATTGTTAATCCTATAACTGCCATCCCCAGCTGTACTGTTCATGGCAGATTGTAGCAGTATCGCCAATGATAAGTTGCGCTCGTCCGGGCTGATCATGCATTGCTCCTACTACCAAAGACTAGTTGCAGATAACAATTGTGTTGGCTGCAATTTTTAACCCTAGAGGGTGATAGTTGTCAGCGAAACATGTTTTGTGCCTTTAGCGCATGCTTTAAGCCTGACAACAGCCATTATTGCCAAAAATTGCCAAAAGAAGTGGCTCCAGTGCTCTAGTCTCATTGGTAAATAACTCCTTTGACATGTGTTCTGCCCAGGTGTTGTGGTTGGCTTTTGGACTTCTTGCTTTTCCGGTTCTGCCCGTTCACTCACCTGGATAGCGCATAGGAACTAAACTGCTGGCATCTGAGCTTGGAAAATTGTTTGTGCACCTTGATTTCAGGTTTACACAGTTGCTGACCTCAAATAGGTTGAAGTAAGGAATGCCTGTTTTTACTAACACACTTCTGCCATGCCTCTTGTGCACATTCCTGAGCCCATTACCTGGAATTACCACAGCTGTTGCACCTGGATATTTCGCTGACTGTGTCTGTGCCTGCCTCTGTGGAGGTTTGATTCAGTTTTCTTGTGTTCATGGGACATCCGGTTGCTTGCTCTCAGGGTCTGAGCACTGGAAAGGAGAAGTCAGTTTTTCTTTTTTAATTGCAAATGCCAGTTAGAATAAACAGTGGGCATGATGAAGCCAAGTTTGAAATTGCTGAAATAGGTGCCACAGTGTGGAGACAGTCTATTGTAACATAATGCTTGAGCATTTCTTTTGGATTTTATTTCGTGCATACTAAGGAGCAGCACACCAATTCCCTGCGTAGCAAATGTTAACGATGTGTTACAGCTTACGCTAGGTTTTGAGTATTGGCAAATGTTCACCTGAAACTGTTTGACATATCCAGCAGAGCCTGGTAAATAGCAAGTTGTGTGCTCAGTAATTTAGAGAACGAAAGTCCTTCAAGCTACTCGCTAAGGCGGACTTGGCGAGAACCATCATGTGTCATAAGCATTTCCTGTTATTGCAGCTAAAATTTCATTGAGGAATGGCGGTGCAAATATTGATTGAGCACATAATCACTGAGCAAAGGATTTGTGCTTCTCATCAAATGCCACACGTAGAAAGTGCATACGCTTGCAGTAAGTGACGTTGGCAGCTGTTTTAAATGTCTCATTTGGTGTTGTACATTTATCAGCAATGTATGGCTGAGGCAGTGCTACAGTTGTCTTTGCACAAGTGGAGCACTGCCGCCAGCTGATCAATAGATTGTTTGATGCGGTGTAGGCAGGCATGGTTTCTTCAGAATAGGGGCCACGACCTCGGCCAGGAGGCACCCCAGGAGGGAGCAGTCAGCGCCCTCTTTGGTGGAAATTTCATAAAGTGGTAGGAGGATCATCTGGATCGCTTCCGTGCAAGGCGGTGATAGCATAAAAATACCTAAAAGCTTTATTTGGTGATTTCCACGCTTTTGCTTTAATGTACCGTTTTTAGTGCACGTTCAAGAGCTCAGTTGAGCTTTACTGCATTTTCTAAAGTAGCAGAGCTTAGCACTGTCATTCAGAACAGAAAACAAATCTCTGTGCACAAGAAACATTTATTCAGTGTTAAAACTATACGCTTGTTGCTAAGGCGATTAAACACCTGCATGAAATGCAATTGATCAGACTTGCTTGCCTGTGCTTTCACTCGTAATAAAAACATAATAGCATAATAAAATAGATGAACGAAACGAAGCTTAAAAGCAGCGCTCTAGAGTAACACTAAACAATAAGATTAGCCTGGATGATAGCAGATTTCAGAAATGATAACGGATTGTTGGTTTACTGAACGTTATCATTGAGCTTCCTTTAAAAAGCGGCTACCTGAACATGTGTTTTCATGAATCGGCTGATGCCGCTTCACTTATCGTATGCACATGCCATGTAAAGCCAGCAGTCACTGGCAGCACTATCATGGCATTGCACTAACTACAGCTGAAACGAAAACTGCTGTCTAGTGTTGCCAAGTGTCATTTTGAATCTCGAAGCACTGTAAAAAAAGCGTGAACTGCAAAAAAAAAGAAAAGCACCGCACATACACAGCGCTGGAAACATTTCACTTCCACTTTGTCTTCAGTGTTTCAGCACTGCTAATTCGAAATGGATCAAAATGAACTAGCTCAGCTCTCCATCATGTTAATTTTAGTTGCATGGGGTACTATCACATCATGTGGATGCAGGGATCAAATCGCGAAAATCTAAATAAACTCGAATTTTGTGAAACAGTAGGTTTGGTGTAAGGTATTTTTAATCACCTCCTGAAAATTTTTCCTTAAGAAAGCTCAGAAGTGGCTTTGGAAAATGTTTTTGTGGCCGTAGGTAGTATAAACATGACTGAAATCTCTGAAAAAGCCGGTTTTCTCACGTGTTTCTTGACCCAACTACTCTGCTTGAAGAAAGCATAGTATTGCAATGCCTTCATGTGTTTTCATGCAGTTTGCTGCATTGTGTCTTTTGATAAATTCTTTATGCAGTGGTGGTCCTATATTCCTAAACTACATGCTCATTTTTTCACTGTCACTAATTTCACATGACAATGATGAGTGCGTTATGCAAGTGTGAGGGTAACATTCTGCGTAGAAAAAGATCTGCCTGTTAAAAATACTTGGAGATTCCCACGCATCAACCATTCCTTTGGGTAAAACTTAAGGGTGACTACAGTCTCGTTTCTTGTTGTGTTGTCACACCAGGCTTTCTAAGTCTGGTATACCAATGAAGCATGTAAAAATTTGTCTAAACTACTTAAGATATTTCAGTGAAATTTAGACTTCCCAGTAAGCATGCCAGATTTAATTGCCCTACATTAAAAAATGAAAAAAATCGCCTCCAGTCTCCGCGTCCCCCCTGAAACCTGCTTATTAAAAATGCGCTGCCTTCGCGTTTGTGGAAAAACATTGGAGCTTATCCTCCCTTTCAGCTTCTGAGTCAATCATCAGCTAGGCCAGACTTCTTGTGTTGGTCTCGGAGGTGTGGCCACAGCTGCCAGTACTTGTACACGATATGAATTAAGCCGATACTATTTCAAAGGAAACACCTGACTCTTCAGACTGCAGCAATCCATGCTTTGGGCCTCTGTTGTACGTACCTCTTGCTTGGGAAGCAGTAAAGTTTTATGGGCGGGTCCCAGCTCTCTGTAAATTGTGCGGATTATTGCAGCATTCCACAACGCAACAGTAACGACTCCCCAACTTGTGTCAAAAACAAAGAAGTCGATACCGTTGCAAAAAGTGCAGTAATAACGTGTGTTCAATGCACTTGACGCGGCTCAACTTGTCTCTGCACGTATCCTGTGAATTCGCATCTTGCTGCTAGGAGAGTGACACATCACTGCCACTTCCGTCGCACCGCCAAACTTGAGCTTAGGTTCCCTGTAGAACACCAGTACCATATTGTAAATACGGCTTGCATATTTTTAATAGTACTGTTAATAGGCAACATCCTTACCAGGCAAGCATTGTAAAGAACTGCTTCTGAATCCCACCCGGGACTGCTTCAAATATCTCCAGGGGAAAAACTGCGTACGTATATTAAACTCCAGGCATGGCTAAAAAGAAACTTTTAATGGATTAGTCTTTTTTTGTTGAATTTGATTGCACAGATTGGGAGCTTTCAGAAAGGCAGGAAGGCAGTTCATCAGGAAAGCATGACTGATCAAGTGCTGTTGGTTTTACTTAGATGTGTGCGAATATCGAATGTTTAGTTGAGAAGCGAATACAAGTAATAAAAATTGGCTGTGAATTGATTGCTCTCAGATAATTAAAAATATCAGTAGAGGTTACTTGTGAATAGTTTCAAATATCAATGCAAGTAGTTTAAACTAAAAAAAATGCTTTTCCACAAGGCACAGCTATGAAAATAAATTTTTTTGCAAATTTAGTTTCTACCCATAGCAAAGCATAATTTAACATACCTGTAAGGCTTGAAAATGAATTTTTTGTAGCTTTAAGCTCCAAAACCAAATGTCACACTGTAATTTTTCACAACTAAAAATCTTGGTTTATTCCTTTCTGCCGCACTGAACATGGGCACCAGATGGTACGTGGTAACGGTTTCACGAATACTGAATAAACTAACATTGAAGAATATTTGTATTAATGACTTCGGCATGTGAGGTTTTTCTAGAGCATTTTCTTTCATAACTTTCATCTTGTGTTTGCTTTTGTTTTGACAGAGCACCTAAATTGTAAGCATTTTGTTCATTTTTTTTTTACTGTATTCAGTGCACTTGTATGCACGTAAAATGCTAGCTCTCGTATGTGATGCACTTTAGGGCTTGGGCACATTGTCTTTGATGTTTTATAACTTGCATCTTGGAACTTCGCATTTAAAACACGAAGTTGCCACATCTTGAGAACTGCAGTATTGAAATGGTAGCTTCGTCCAGTTTTGAGAAGTTGTGATGGTCATGTTCTTTCTCATTATATCACCCCCCCCCCCCCCCCCTCCCCTCTTTTTTTTCTCCTTTCACAGCCCATCTACAGCTCTTGTTCCTGCCGGAGCCGGAACTGCGATCACAACTCAGGAGCTATACCAATTGTCGCAGTGCATCCAGGTATTTCATTTGCTGTGGCTTGGTGCCCTTTTTGTAACTACGCGGAAAACATATCTTTACAGGCCCCCAATTTTTATTAATTGAAATTTGGAACATAGCAACAATTTCAAGCTGCTGTCTTCAAAAAAATTGTGGTACAGTCTGGAGTAGCTTGTATTTTTCCTATTAATTCCCACATGTCTAGTCTCCTAAATCGTGCACATCGGAACTTGCGGTTTAGCATTGAGCTTAAGCTTGGGGAGCAGAAATTATTTCCTTTTGAATTTTTTATATGGACCTCCTTCACCCCGCGACGTCACGAAGATGCGGTGGCGCTGATGTTAGCAGCGACTTTCGCATGGTAGGCAAAACAGGTTCCGCTTGCCCGTGCCTACCACAGCTGCCGCAGCTACCGGCGGCTGCTTCAAGCCTGTGCACTGCAGAAGCAGCATGTATTGACCAGCTGCGTCACTGCTGGATCCGCGTAGTAGCATAAAAAATATTAAATTAGCCTCGATAGGTTTCTCGCGCATAAATGCCGCATTCGGAAACTGGCTAACAGGCATTGGGCCACGGTAGTAAAACGCGAAGTCTGGGAGTCGATAGGCACTCCCACTCAATGCACTTAATAGCATGCAAGTTACTGCGTTCATTCACCTGAACTTCAGGATAGTATAGGCTGATAATTGCTCAAGGAAAAAAAGACATATGTAGCTGCACACATACTTATCACCTTGAGCCGGGGTGCACGGGGCGCCGACAGGTTCACTCGCCCCCAAGGAATGCGTTTTTTTGTTAATAGCACACCATGTTTTAATGGCGCGTTTTATGGCATTCAATATTTACTTGAAACTGTTTCTTGATATGACGACATAATTATTTCATTCGAGTAGAAAGAAGTCTGGTAAGTTGTGTCAATCTTGCGCGGTCGCGTACCTTAAGTGTGCTAAACGCCATATGCTTTTTCATTGTATCATGCATGTGTCATGTTTCATGAGGTAATACATGATCGCGAAGCTTGTTTGGAAAGAAGCAGCCGCAGGCGTGCTACTAACAGACACGTGGCGAGATTGAGAGGGGACGCGGCATGAAAAGTGTTTTCGTTATTCATGCATGTGATATGTAACTAAACTTGGTGCAAATATGAAATTCCTACGCTAGTTTCAGTCATTCCTTTTATTTATAGCTATACCTGGTGCAGTTCTGGGCAATTATAATTAACACCGTCGTCAAGTCCCCCCAAGCTCTCAAATAATTGAGTAGATAGTGCGCAGTTTTTTTATGCCAGCATGTACATAAAGCCCTGTTCTGTATGATGACGCGATTAGTTCTTTTTCTATATGATCAGTACTTATGCATGCATAGTTACATGAAAACGTTTCTTACAAAAAATAACACAATACTGCACCTGTAGGGAAAAAAAATCGAGAGATTTATTACGCTCCTCAACGTCTCAGGAATAGTTTGCGACAAATGGAATCATTTGATTTTCATGCGAATTACGAAGGTGAGTGATCCAGTCGCAGAAAATGTGAGAGGTCAGAAAACGAACCTTAAAGTTTATTCCCTCGTTTATGGCATCTTCGCTTTCGCTTTGGTCAAAGAAATGCGGCACTGAAATCAAAGAAATTACCTCACAATTTTTGACGACCACACTTCTAAAAAGCGTAATTTATAAATTTGTACTCAATATTTTGCTATAATTTTTCGTCACGAAACTAGACTTCAGGGCTAGGAAAGAAAATAATTCTAGAAATCAAAAATTTTCACCAAATCGACCAGCTTAACAAGAGGACAAGTCGGACTGGCTGGTGCGTGGTCATGCGGCTAAAAACAGTGCTAAGCGAGACAGGGAGATCGGGGACACGACGCTGTCCCCACTTTTCGCGCAGCGCGACACGTACGTATGTCAGCAGACGATGAGCGCATGTCTGCTCCGACGAAACAACGCCAGCACTTCCCCTCACTACTGTCCCGAAGTAAAATCATTCCGGCTAGTGCAGAGTGTCAAAACTTGTTTTATTCAATGCCTAGCGCATAAATAAACGGCAGGAATGCTTTCTACATATTTACTACTAACCATATATACAATACACAGTGGCAAACTATTCCTCTTTATAGGCCGCACGTGACCAACGCGAGCTCGTGTACTTTGACAAATTACTTAAGTTGGAAGCATCGACCATAGCTATGATTCGCAGAAACGAAACGGGCCTACAAGCCTTGAAAACCCGCGCTCAACACCTATCCGCGACGCCACTCCCCGACCTTTTGCCTACCACGAGCTCGCTAGCGACTGCAGCGCCACCTTGTTTGTTTACAAACATGCAGGAGGTCCATAGGCTGTTTAGTCATGCCATTGACAAGGAAGCACTTTTCCAGTGCCAGTCTCTCGTCTAATGCCTGTGCACTTAACCTGAATTCTTTTGTGTAGCACGCAAAGCGTCGTAGTGTGCACCAGAAATCTCTGCAGGTACTGCCTGTTGAAGTCAAACGACAACTTAGTAGCCCCAGCGTACCACTCTACAGAAAAGCCATATGTAAAATTGAAGTCGTAAGTGTGGGCGATGTGGCTGGTTTGTGCAAAATTGTGGGCAGGAAATCTTACATATTATGCACTGTTTATCCCCCTTTTAATTCTTTTTGTGTTGTAGGAGGCGTTACACAGAGAACAGATTATCCAGAACAAAATGGCCACACTCCAGAGGGTAGTTGCTGGCACACAAGAGGCATCCGAGAATAACTGGAAGGTGGGCAGTGGTTTTTGTGCATGTGCCTTTCTTTGCAGTGCTCATTACTGCAATAAGAATGTTGCCAGGAAACCCGTAAATCGAATAGCCTTTTGGGTAAAGCTACCCCTCTTGCTTGTTCTATTCTGTATATGTAATAGTACCTTTGGTTACATACGAGTTTTCAGCGAGAGTTCAGCTGAGTGTTCATTGAACTCAACATCTGTTAGCTGTTATGCACTGTAGCACAGTTTACTGTTGAGATATTAAAGACGGCTCATTTCAGCTGTGGTTGGAAGTTTAAGTTGAACTGTTCAACTGACAAGATGCTGGTTGATGGACTTGCCACATTGGCAGAGTTGTCAATTTTCCGCTGCCATGTGTTCTCAAATCATTCCAAAATTTCTGCCTGAATGGAAGTCCCAACCTACGACCTTCACTAATCACACACACGTGCAAAAATGTGTAATGGCATCAGAAAACCCACGGCCAAGCAAATAAGCAAAGCATGACTCTACTGGATTGTCTTGGCTTTGTGGGGTGTTCAGCTGTGGCGCATGCAAAGCACAAAACTTTATGCAAAAATTTCATTTCAGTGATGTAATGTATGGAGTTCATTTTAAAATTGGCACTGGTGAAGTGCAAGCACATTTTTATTTATAAATTGCCCGCATGTGGCATGATTTCATGACGCAGAGGTGGCATTGATCTTTGCGAAATGTGTTGTGTAGCGGCTGTTCAATCTGCCCATGTAAGAGGGCTGTGAAATGTGATGGTAATTCTGTAATGAAATAAATTTTCACCCTTCCTAGTAAGCAGAACAAGGTGCAGAGCAGTACACCTGCTTCCCACCTACTCTAATAGAGCTGGTTTCCTTTTTTCTTGTGATTTTTATGTGCTGAAATTACTGCCTGTTAATTTATGTTGGCTGAATACATTTTAAAGAGAATTGTTCTATGCTACTGTAGCCTTCATTGACCTTCCTCACAGGTGAAACTTCTGATACTTTCTAGTCTGATAAAAATTGCATTTGATGGGGCTGTAGTGAAATTCAAATCTTGATGTATGGCTGTCTGTGAAGCTGTGTTTTCAACCTAACAGGCAATGATTGAAGAAGACCGGTTGCTCAACAGGATTGAAACACTTGAGGCTCAGCTACAAACCTGCGCTAAGGTAAGGGTGTACTTCTGTGTTGAAGAGCAGTGTGCCAAAATGCGGGGTTATATTCCTGATAGTCCCTGCTTTTTATCACAACAAATTATTTTTTAGCGTACCATTTACAACAGTTGTAAAAGAAATCTAAACCTAATTATGTGGCCAGATGTTGTGCTTTGTCAGTACTTGATTCAGAGTGATGCCGCATGCATTACTGGAAAATTCTCCTGTATGTGGATGGCTGAAAAATGACTACACACAATGACTCCATTCATGAAATGATTTGAATGACCAAATACAAACCTTATTATTTTGACTGGGCAAGTAGGGAGTGGGTATCACCATGCAGCTATTTTTCACAGTGTCATAAATGCTAGGTTCAAGTGGTGAAAGCATCATTGCTTTTTTGTGATGCAATGTTTTGTGCACTACCGTATGTACTTGATTGCCAAGACTGTCACAACTTAGGGGATGTGAACTTCCATGTTTCTAAATGTCCAAGGTTCTTCAGAATTCCTTCAAATCAGATGGCAGCAATTTGAGGCAATGAGTGTCTATACTCTGTGTTATAGCAGTCAACGCTGCCGAAGGTACGAAAGTATCCCGCTGCAAAAAAATGTATCTGTCTGCCTCCCGTCATGGCTGAGTGGTACGAAGCGCACGCCTGGCTGTTCATTTTATGAGGGGCCAAGGTTCGACTCCCGGCCTGGCTGTTTTTTTTTTTTCACTTATTTTTTAACTTTTTTCCCTTAAAAGAATCGCTACGTAGAAGGTCGAAATGTGAGCTATGTATAACTGGCCGTTTTTCATCGAACTGTAATGCCTACTTTGAAAAACGCAGCGCTGTTTACTTGTTTCGAAGGGGAAAGGCAGTGTAGTGTATTGGCGACGGACGTGATTGCGAAGTGCTGTTCTCGGGGCGTTCAGTGACTTTTTAAATGCGGCACACACTGAATCATTAATTGTGTGGTGATAGAATTCAGTGTGGCGTCGATTATTCGGAGCAGCCTCGGCTAGCGGCAACCCGGCATTGATCGGTGTACTTCAGCGGCTTTAAAGTGAGGGGTGTCTGATTTGGGAGGTCTCCTCTTTGAGCTGTTGTCACAAGCAAAATTATTTGAAGTGCTTCCATTCGCAGTAATGTTTTGTATTAGATGTTGGATTCGGTGTTTTATGGGTGTGAGGTAGTGCGGCGAGATGGGGATTGTTGAAAGTTGTGCATTTAGGCCCTGAGCAGAGATTCTGCTGCGCAGGCTATCGAACGCAACAAGTCGTGTCACTGGTGTCGTATATTAGTGCACATGCCGCTCTGAGATACCGGCGCCGCCAGGCTACGATGTCGGATCGCTCGATGAGTGCGAGAGTTTGCTTTCGGTTTTCGAACTTGAAGCCGATATCTTTCAGTAATCTCCACAAGGTAGCCTTGCTCATGTCCGGCAAATCGGCATCTCCGTTCACTTCATCCAGGATATTGTCCAAAGTAGGTATTTCGCATTCGGCATACATACGATGCAACTTGAGTCGGATGGCGTTGAGTGTAAAGCTGTCGTACTTCACACTGCGAGAGCTGGATATTCTCACTTTGCTAGATCGTTTTTGCGGTGATTTTATTCCAGCACAGAGACCTTCTTTCTTGAACCTCGCAACTGTCCGAGGGCTCACCCCGGTCATCTCGCCCACAGTTGTGAGAACTTCACGCACAATCTTCTCTGGGAAGCACTCCCTTATGCTAGTGTACACGTTGACAATCACCCGCCCACTTGCAGTGTTTCAAAATCTTCGGACGCTTCAGCTTGGAAAAGAGGCGAGCAAGAGATGTTCTTGAAGTCACATTGGGCAAAGAAAACAAGCGAGTAGGAGATAGCGGCGCCATTTTCACAGACTCAAAAACCAAAGGACCAAAGCCGACACCTGACCGGCCGGCGTAGCTGCGAAAACCTGATACAGGAGGAGCCGGAAAAACCAGGAAGCTAAGGCGCTCTGTTTTGGAGAACACAAAAGAAAAAGCAATCTTTTTTGAAAAATAAAACACTTTTATCATTATATTGCAATGTCGACCAACACTTTATTTTTAAGTTCATTACTATTTTTACATCTGACGCACTACATTACGATGCGGACGAGAAATGCAAACAGGCTCCGCAGCCTTGGCTGTGTTGACTGCCATGTATGAAACTGAGTATAAGCACTACCACCTTACCTGCAATGTTTGTTTATGCGAGGATTGATAACTGATCATAAAAACCTTTGCGGTTGTGTAGTGACAAATTTATCTTATATTCTTTGTTGTAGTGTAGCTCTGTGTGTGCTTTCATTTTTTTTTTTTGTCAGTCTACCACGGATGACAAGCTGAGGGAAGAAATAACTCGACTACAAGAAGAACGGGCCAGGTATGAAGACAATGCAAAGGTAAGCTCCGTGAACTGCCGTCAGCAAACAAGTTTTGCTTTCTCATATTCACCGTTGCCAGAGAAGGTGAAGCTAATAGCATTCTTCTGTAGGAGTCTCTCAAGAAAGTTCTACAAGAAAAGTTGGAGGCCCTTCGACGTGTGCAAGAGCTTGAGGTATGGAGTCACTTTTCTCTGGATTGGTTTCTGTTCATTATACAGCAATTTTTTTTTTCTTCGTTCAGTTGAGGTTTTCCGGACCAGGACTCCAATGACCAAAGTGTGAAGCATAATGGTCTTTATGTACCAAAGTATTAATTGTTAACTATGTCATTATGGGGCTTTTGATTTCAGTAGGATTAGTTAGCTCTGCAAATTTGGAGGTTTTGAGGGCAGTAAGACTAATTATAGTATTAGGAATGTGTGATTAGATGTTTCGCTCACCTATTCTTTTTTTTTGTATTACAAAGCTTCTTTTGAGTATGCTTTGGGGAAGAGATATGGGCATTTGCCAAGTTTCTGCTTGGTTGTCTTTTCTTTCAACAAATGATCTGATGTCCGTTTGATTCTACACTGCAGTACACAGTCTCCAACTTGGAAGACGAGTGTGCCCGGCTGCGAGAAGTGTATGATGCTGCTCAGAAAGAGATCAGTGCACTGGCAGCTCGCACTGACAAGCATCAGAAGGAGATTGTGCAGCTGCAGACTCAGCTCAAGGTTGGTCACATGTGGCAGCTTGCCGCAGCTAACTAACGCGACGTCAATTTTCGTCCATGAAATGCTTATGGTGGGGCTGTGCAGATTCGGAAAAGCAGTTGTAACGAAACAGTTCTCAGTGAAATTGAAATTCATTCTCGGGGTCATTCTTGCACTAAGTGAATTCCTGTGATTGGCATTGAATCAGCAGTTTTGCTGAGTGGAGATTTAATGGCTTTAACACTGAATCACAGCCATGTGCAGCTCAGGAGCTGTCATGGGAACGTAGCAATGGTGCTAGGCATGTGGCAGTTTTTCTTTCTTGTTGTACCAGAGACAAGTAAGTGAAAAAGTTTCTGTTTTCTTTAAATAATGTTAGGAGACAACTCCATCTAGTTCACGTTCTCGCTAAAACTCAATTGTCGTTTTGCAGTTCTCTTGACGGTCATTCAGTGAGAGAAGGTGCATTTATTACTGAGAAGTGTAAAATAGATCGCTTTTTTCCCGCCATTTGATTCAAACTCGTGATGTTGATGATGACATCCGGAAAATTATGGACTTGGTGATCGCTACTGGAAATGCATGGCAGTGTGATGTAGCCTCAAGGTCGGTTTTCTTGTGGAAACAGCCTGTGGCAGTGACATCCATATTTCGTGTTGTGGCCTTAACTTACTCATGGAAGCTCGCTTTGCAGCAACAGCAGCCTCTTTGTCATTAGAACGCAGTAATCAGTTGATATAGGACAACTTCAGTTAGCACACAAATATCTGTCTCTTTAAGACTTCATTTGCTTGTATGGTAAGAAAAATACTTATTTTTCTATTTTGAGTTTAATGTCGTCCTTAAAGATTTATTGAGAGTGGGTGAACATTTATTTACTAAATGTGAAATCAGATTATTAGACAGGTGCATTCGGTCAGACATGTGAGTTTTCGTTGTGCTCACACAGGAAGCTGAGGAGTTGAATCAGGCCATGTCTGAGGAGAAGACTGCTCTGGAGAACCAAATCCAGGAACTCCAGAAAGCTGAGCAGGGTCTTGCTGCCAAGGTGAGTCTTGCATTGTTAGCTGAGCTTCTGCACAACTCTGCTGTAAAGAAGTTTACTGCATAGGCATAGGAAATGCTTGAACTGGTGTGCGACATTTAATACCTAGCTTCTGACAAGTCTCCATGGTGAAGTCTGTTGCCACTGTTCAGTTTTACGGCATCTATGTTCATCTAAGACAATTTTCTACTTCTTTCTCCAGATCGAGTCACTGCGTGCGGACAATGATTTTGCTAAAGAGCAGTTGTCAGCCATGAAAGGTTGGTTCCTGAAGCTTTATTTATGGTCTTGTTTGCTCACATATTGAGCAAGGTAGCAAATATGGCCTTCTTAAGACTTCCACCTTCTGTTTGTTAATTATACACATGAACTACAGTAATCTTTTCTCTTAATCACAGCTCGCTTTGATCAAGTGAAGAAAACACAGTACATTGAGGATGGCTTAGAAGCACTCAACTCCGAGGAAAACATGCCGAACCATGAAGGTAAGTTCCATTTTTAAGTGCACTAAATGTTACTGCCTTCCAGTGGCTCCACATTTCAGATTGATTAATTTCTTAGTCTGTTTGTTGAGTGTTCAGGCTTTGAATTCAAACAAATTGCTCCGGTGCACAATTTTCTTCTGTGCACAAAGCAATTCATATTATGCAGTACCAGGTGTGCAGTGCTTAGGCTGTCTGTTAAATTTTTGCAGATTCAAGAGATTCTGGCGGAGGACTGTTCTTTGAAAAGAGCCTTGGTGATGCAAGTATTAAAGGTGAATGCTTTCCCATCATTCCTTCAATTATTGTGTTTACGATTGTCTTCTGCTGAAATGAAATATGCTTTTCGGTTCTAGAATGCAAAATGCTTAGGCCGAATTGGGAGCAGAAAGCATAGATACGCTGCATAACACTACAGGTGCAACATAGGTCTTGGTACGTCAAAGATCCACAACAGTACTAGTGAAAGTTTTCGTGGTACAGCATAAGTCTATGTACGGCACATATGTACTTCTGATATGATCTGTTAGGTGTGTACAATATCTTAGGCATTCTTCAAATCATTCAGCTTTCATATACTTTAAATTTGTATGGGAGGCTTGAAAAACTGTACAGTAGTGTCGTGGTGGATGGACAAAAGGAGGAAGTCTGGGGGGGATAAGGTGGCTGCAGCTGGCACAGGACAGATTAATTGGAAGGATATGGGAGAGGCATTTGTCCTGCAGTGGTTGTATAGTTGGGATGATAAGACTTGCTTTGGTTGCTGACTGGCTATGGTATTCAGGCGTTGAGCCGAAGGTCATGGGTTTGATTCTGGCCCCACAAGGTGCTTTTTGATGAAGGCTTGATGAGAGTTTGCTGTATTTTGATTTGACTGTACATTTGACTTTAAGCTGAGAAAGAGCAGGCTAAAGGTGTTTATATAACACCTGACAAAAGCCAGTCCTCCTCATGAATGAGGCCCCTAGTTTCCCGCGATTCCACAAGAAAGTCTTAGATTTAAGCATTTCTTGCGAAATTTTGTGTCAGCAGCCACATTTTTTTTTTTATGCTATTGTTGCTACAGATATCATTAGATAGAATAGTATGATGGAGGAATGACAAATTTAGCTTATTTGCACTGCAGGAATATAACGCGAGTGGTTAGGTTGAGAATGCGGGAGAATTTTAAACGAACTATTATTACTATTACTACTCAGGCCAGCTCTATCCGATGGCCCTCCCGAAAGCGCAGACCACACTCTGAAATACAGAAGCAGAAGCAACGCATCCGATACACAAGCCACAATAGAACAAAGCCAAACCTCTGATACTACTATGATGTGCGCAGCAGCCTCCCAAGCTGTAGCAGCCAGCCTCACTTGCCACCACTGCTCCTCTGTTGAGCTCTCCAGTCCTGCGCCGATTTGCCCTTGTTCGCATTCCCTAATCCACTCAACATTTTCAGTGCCTCCTCTTTCTCCGAAACCTTTTATGCCCTTCTTTTCACATTCATAGCAACCTTCTCTTTTACACTACGCAAGTGCGAATGCTCCTGGTGGCAAAGGCCTCTTTAGCTGCCTTGAAAAGCTTGGAGAAAAAAAAAATGTATCTACACTATATTTGTATCTTGGTTCCAAATGCGGGTGCTGTTTGGGGGGGAATGTCTTCCACAAAATACTGCCAATTTTTTTTTATTCTCAATTCGCGGAATTTAAAATTTTCGGTCACAGAAAATTAGGGGCCTTACCCATGGGTGATTGAAGTGAATCCGGCACTCTCCACTACAGTATACCTCGAAGGCCATAGCACTGTTTTGGCCTGTGGCAGTTTATCGGTGATATCCAAAAAAACACTCAGTAAATTCGCTGTAAATCTCCACTTGCCTGAGAATATGCACTGCAGAGGTGAATACGTCTGGAGTTTGGATAAGATGCACTTTGTTTGTGCCCTGCCACTTTTCCTTGTTACTTGTTGCATCTTTTTGTTTACTTTGTCTGGTGCTAGCCATCACTATGTGTCTTAAGTTTGTGCCAGCCTAGCAGCCATTTGCATCTTCCTTCATATTCCAGAGTCCCCAACACAACCTGAGAAAGAATCTGAGCTTTCAGAAAGCAAAGAGCTTGAAATCAACCTGAGCTGTAAGCTTATCTTTCTTTCTTATATTTTGGATTTTTTGGTTGAACAATTTGGAGCATAGCATGCACTGACAGTTGCTTACTGGTTTTCTTGTCTCTTGTGCTCTTTTTAGCCAACGTAAAGTCAATAAGAGAGGAGGAAAAAATTCAGAGTGTCCTGTCAAACGAACTCCAAGGTGAGCTTCAACTTCTATAAAATTGGTGTATAACAGACCTCGGGAAGCAAACAGGCCTAAAATGCCAGGCTCAACAATGAATACTCGCATACTTGGCAAACGAGTATACAGGAGGGTGTCTAGGGTGTTTCAGCGGCAAACATTTTCTAATTTGTTTGTTCAAATAGTTGATCTAATGAGCCTGGCTCTCTGTTAATTTACTCACAGCTGATCCTGGTTCATTCTTTTTCAGCTAAGGTCTGTGAGCTGGAGGTACAGTTGGAACAGCTGGAAGACAAAGGGAGACACGAGAACCTGCCTTCAATCAAGGAACTGCAGGATGAAATAGCTCGGCTTCGAGGCAAGCTCTCTAGTCTCGTGTTTGTGAAGTTTGGCTTATACGTATTTGAACCATTGTTTTGCATAAAATTTGAGGTACATAAAAGTAAGAGTGTATCCTATAGCTAAGGGTTTCTAAGAGTGACAGTACTACCTGCACCTGCCGGTTTCGAGCTCTTGCATGCAGATAAACATGTGAACTGGGCAGGATTGCATGTTTGTGTTACTAGTAACTGTACTGTTTGATTACCGCAGGAGAAGCATTCATCCTTGCTTGAACCCATTCCGTATTACCTGGTCGGACGTGCATCTATCACAAAATTTGTTTGCATTCATTTGAAGCATGAAGCACTTTCTAGAGGTGTCTCTCATATAATCATGATGTATCCAGTGGGGGGCATAGAAGTTGAAACAATTCCAGATGGTCATTGTGCCAAACCAGATAAATTCCGTGAAAAATCATATCTCCCAATTTCTGTCACGGAGCTTCACACGTAAGTGAAGCGGCTGGCTGGTTACTTGGAACTGACATATTTTCTAGTCTTGTTTTGAGGAAAGTAGTGTTGCATCTGATTGAATACATCTATGTGTGCCATCAGGCGAGAATTAACTGGGAACAGTGGAGTGCATGCGTAATGCGGTACTGACAGCTTGCAGAGGGAAGTTTTATCAGCTTGCTTTGGTGGTGGAGTGTGCCTAACAATGCACTTGAAAATGCATTCTCCTATGCGGCTCCCAATGCACTTGAAAATGCTTTATCACTGACTTGGTAGTGATAAGCGCCTGTTGTGCACGTGCTGAACTAATAATGAGCCAAGGTATTGTCACTGCAGTAAACGAAGTGAAATCAATGATTCACTGGACAGCATAACATTTCATTCCAATCCAACTGTATGTTTATAATCTTAAACGACTGTTGAGGAACAGCTAGCATTGGTTAGACCATTGAAGAGTGTTGGTCATGCAGTTCATCTTGCCATGAACAAGCCCACAATTGCAGCTTTTTGCGACTTTGTAGGAACATATTCTTTGAAGTGGAAGTGAAGTGGGAAACTGTATTCAGTCTGTTTCTACAGATATTCAGATATGGTCAGTGTCCTAATGGTCAGGCTGATTGTGTTTGTGCCAGACTGGCTGCCCAGCAGTGGGCAGTGAATAGGGAACTACTCGCACATAACGGTGAATGTAAACTGGGGAGTTTGCGAGAGGCAGTTCATAGCTACTTATGCAATTGGCTGTAGTTGTCAGACGTCATCAAAACTGTAGTCATTTAGTAGTGTCCTGTGGTAAACATGCAGCGACTTTAACTCTTTCTTTACCACAGGAAAGCAGTCAATTTCAAGGTGGTGTAGGTAATAGAGCTCTGTTTATAATGACATAAAGAAATAAACAGGATGCACATTGTTTATGGAGAAAAAAGAAAATCTTTGATTGTCAAAATTAAGTGACCCCCACAAAAAAATTTTAAAATTCACTCAGAAAGTAATATGTTTTTTAGAAATTTAGGATATATGTTTAATTCTTTGCTAGTATATTGGCAGCGAGTATTCAAAGTTGCAGAACTCTTCAGATTAACTTTCCGATAAGAAAAACAAATAAATTGCTTGCACAAAATGCATTGTTCTACTGAGCTCCAAGGTCGACACTGGGCCATCTTGAAGAAAACTCTAGCCACTTGACTACTGGTGGCAAAGAATCGTTCAGAGCATCTCCAGTACCATTAGAGAAGCTCAGAAAGCAGCGAATTTCCTCTGCTGTGGCAAAAACTAAAGTTATGGACGGGCACTATGGTTGGATAGAACTCAAGAACGAAGTGGCAGATGCCCACTCCCACAAAGGAGGCCATTAAGCCAATGTCATCAACAGATTTTCATGACACTGTAGTTAATCCAATTAAGCCATGGCTATTCCCCTTTAATCTGCCACCCCTGTTATGTCAGACTAGCAGGTCCAAGGGAATTAATTAAGCACAGCGCCTCCTTTGAGGGGCATGTGCTGCATTGTTCTTGAGTTGTATCTGACTATAGCTGTCAACGGTTCGGGTTGAGCTGAGCATTCATCACTTTCTGAACTAAAATTACATAAATGGATGTCATTTCTGTCGCTTGCACCTACAAAGTCATGTTGATGCTGCAGAATCACGTGAACAGTGCCGTTGCTAGGCAGGGTCAGTACGAGACGAGGGCACCACCTTGAATGTGTCATGCATGCTGTGATCGTTCTACATTGAGAGGTTTCACAGGAAGTTTAAAAATACTCCCTCGTACAGCTGACGAAAAAGTCTGAAACTGCAGCACAGCTCTTTAGCAACACACAAAATAACACTACGTGTTCAAAACCAGCTGCAATTATGTCCTGCGGACTGTTTCGTGCCATCGATCAAATTGATTGATTTGAATAGGCGCGGTTAGGAAAGAGTCAACTCCCTACACAGTGCCCAAGTGCGCTCATAGGAATGGTGTTTCATGTTTAAGACATTTCTCTTTCAATAGGATTAACCATCAATTTCTTTTTGCATACACTAATGATGTTGTCCTTCCTTCTGTGTTGTCTGTTACTAACAGTGGTGCTGTCTCTGTCTGCTCGGACAGTGTGTCCTAACATTGTGCTGCCTTGTTAACCCGTGTTTGGCCCCTCCTCCACCGTTTTTCTTCTGGAATCTGTGGCACAACCTGATCTCCCTGGCACCGGCATGCTCCACATTGTGCTGTGCCATGTTCCCCCTGTAGACGCTCGTGAAATTGCAAGCCTCTACAAGAGACAGCAGGCATGCATGTTGGTTCTGGTGCAAGGTTAGGCTGGCAAAACTGGTAGTACATATTTTGTCTGCTTGGCTTGGCTTGGCTTTGGCAGCTGCAGCAAAGGTACAGTGTTACAGTGTTTTGGCATGAGGTCTGGCTGCTATCAGTGGCAGCGATGCATTTTGCCCACCAGGTGGGTTGTAAGGCAAGGCATGCAGTTATGTAAAAATGTTAGCTGTTGATTATTGCTCCAGCAGCAATTAATGCAAGTCCTGCAAATGGGAACCTCTTGCTTTGTCCTTGTGTAGCCCGTTATGCCTCTGGCGGTGCTGGCTGGGCAATGCTATTTTATTTTTTCTTGCCCATTTTACTCTTTGTGTGAAGACGCTGGTCTTAGAATGAAAATTTTTGTTAGTAGAGAGATCATAACAAAATTAGGTGTGTGTGTGTGTGTGTGTGTGTGTGTGTGTGTGTGTGTGTGTGTGTGTGTGTGTGTGTGTGTGTGTGTGTGTGTGTGTGTGTGTGTGTGTGTGCGCGCGCGCGTGTGCGTGTGTGCGTGCGTGCGTGCGTGTGTGTGTGTGTGTATTTTTTAAGAATGTAATTAGTTTCTGTAGATCTCAGTTAGTTTCAGTATTATGGAAAAAGAACTGAAGCCTAATTAGGTCATTTTTTTTATGGGCTGTTAAGACATTTTTTTGGTTCAGATTCAAATGGTAGCTAAAGACTTGTCATACGGAGCTACGCAATCAATATTGTTGAGGTTGATCATCATATACAAATATTCAGTCATGTTGAACCATCATAATCATGAAATATAATTTGGTGACATTATTGTTCACAAAATTTGATATGTTCGACCCAGGGATAAGAAAAAAAAGCATAGCTCCATAGTTTATTTCTTTCCAAATTCAGTGGTATACGATTAATTAAAAGTGCCCCATAAAAACACACAAGTATCTTCCGTGAGGCTAGTCACGTTGATAGCAAACATGAAAGTTGAGAAAATCGCATTTGAAGTGCACGCGCCAGTCATTTGGAGGTCATTGTAGAAGCCTCGGAAAACAGTGGAATGCGGATGTTTCGGGAAGATTTCACAATTGTGAGTAATACCATGATAGAGGGAAGAGCGCCAGCTTTCGAACAAGACCAGGATGGTGGCCATGGGGACACGGTTGTGGGAAACGACGGGCGCGAATTCCTGCCACATTTGGTCCAGGATCCTCATTTCGGCGCCGGCAAGGCATCAAATATAGTACCGATTTTTACTATGGAAGCTGTAATAGCTTTGTATAGGCCATTTAGTAGAAGCAATTTAGGGGTACAAGGGTAGTAGTGTAAAGAGTTTTTTTTTTTATATATAGTGGTTTTTGAGGTAAGGAAATGGCGCAGTAACTGTCTCATTTCTCAGTGAACACCTCAACTGCACCTAGGGAAGGTAAGAAGATGGGAGGGAATGAAAAAAAAAGTGGTGCCATAGTGAAGGGCTCCAGAATAATTTCGACCACCTGGGGATCTTTTATGTGCACTGACATCACACAACACACAGGCAGCTTTTACATTTCCATTTTGCCTGCATCCAGACACTGCTGCTGCACCCAGGTTCCAACCCAGCAACTCTGACCCCACTTGCAATGCATCATGAGGAAAGGAAAAAAAAAAGGACAGGGTTATGATGAAAGGAAACGTGGAGTAAATGCCTCACATTTATGTGTCCTCAACAGGGCCATAAGGGAAGAGATAAAGGTTGGACTTGTGGGGTTTAACTTCCCAAAGCTACTCAGGTTATGAGTCGCTTGCTTCATTTGCTTTGGGAGGTTAAACTCTATAAAACCAAACTTGATGTTCGAGGTCGGATTTCCCCATGTGCTTCTTTTTGAATGCAGTTGGCGGGAAAGAGCTCTATTAAATAAAGTACCCTGGGAGTTCTTAGCAGATCTCTTGAGTAGGTGTCATTGCTGTTAAAATGAAATAATTAAATAGCCACCTTGCAGTTGCAAGTGCATTATTCCTTCATTTGGATGAGCCATTTTGAATACACCGCATTTGCTTAACAATTGGGGGTGCGCAACTGCTGTTAGCTTTCAAGCTAAAAGGAATAATTTTGCATGCTTTTGGTATCGTCAGCTGCAGTTAACTAGTACCATGTATGTTCTGGACTGGCACTTTCATTTTAGCATTTCACGCTTTCTATTGCATTTGCTTTCAGAACCGTCAGCCCAACGCCTTCTCTGCTTCAGCCTTCAAAGTGATTTGTTTTATTGGGCTGTGGCAACTGGCTGCATGTGGTTGAAAGCTCTTCTGAAACACTTTTTGTTTGTTTGGCTCCTTGCACTGCACAGAGCTGCTGTCTGAATCTCGTGAGAAGATAAATGCTGCACAAGCTGAACTCGCTGCTATGAAAGGTGTGTACTGTGGTGTAAATTGTTTAGTCGATCGACGAAAATCCTTGCTTTAAATGGGTGGCTTCGCCACATCACAAACATTCTCATCTTGTGAAAGGTATTGTATTCTGTTGAGTTCTATATAAATGTAATGCAGTGTGTCTGTAAGCATTGATGAGTATTTTTAAGTGCCTGAGATGTCGGTGCATAGCAAGCTGTATTTTTTCAACGCGAAAATGCATGTGTGGCATAGTTGCACCCAAGAAATTGGTTTCATATGCCATCTACTGTGCCCTGTGGGGATTGTAGATGAAGGATGTGCAGTGACACAGTGGGTCAGAAAAAGCAAACAGTGCACAGAATAATAATAAAAAAACATTGAAGACAAACCCACATTGCAGGGGCCATCTTGTTTGCATTGTATAATTGCACAGTGTTGCATGCTGGTTCGTACACTGACATTTCCTATTGTGTGCAGCATTGCAATCGAGTCAAACTATTTTACTTGCGGCTGCTTTTTATTAAGATGATTCAGACACCCTCATGTATGAAGGCTTCTTTCTCCTACTTCAAGATTGCTAAATCTTCCCCATGATGCCAGTCATTTCAAATAATGAGTGCAAGAACTACATGCAATAACGTTACATAGTTGCTATTGAGTGTGCAACAGTAGTCTGAATGTGAAATTAGGTGAATGTCGTATGTCCTCATTAGAGGAATCGCTAGTGTGTAATAATTAGTATTACTCTTCTTTCCGGGCTAGCAGTTCACAGTAGTACATATTCGCTGCGATGTGGTGGGCAGCAGAGTTGCCTGCTAGCACAGTTTAAATTCTAATTACAGGGCAAGTACACATTTGGTAGTGTGGAATAGTACTAGCTTTTTGTTATGCATTTTGCTTCTGGAAACCACCAGACACACACACTGTTCATGCTTTGAAGCGTCAAGCGCCTTGTGTTGTTGAAACCTGCTACCATAAAACCATAAAAGGTGCAGCGCACTTGCGGGAACAATATTCTTTCCGGCCACCAGGTGTCGCCAATGTGTGCAGGGCTATGAACTGCTAGAAGCGTTTTTATGTTCTTGCTCTGTGATTTTAAAGCTCAAATTTTGCTTAATGTTGGCAGTAGTACTGTATTTGAACAATCTTTGCACTGCCTTTGTTCGCTTGTCCTCAGAACTGGCACTAATAACGATGTGTTATTCCTGCCTGTGGAGCAGAGGCCCAACTGTTGGCCAGGGCTAAGCAAGCAGGCACAGAGGAGCAACCGCCTCAGGAGCCTTCTGAAGAGACATCCGCTTTGATGTCTCAACTGACAGCTGCACGCAAGCAAGTCCAGGACCAAGTGTGCCAGATTGTCAGGCTGCAAGGTCTGTGATGTTTGTTATCATGCACGCTTTGCTTGCTCCGTCACTGGGATGATTTACCGGCCTAGAACAGTAATTGGGATATTAGCTGAGATACCGAGGACTCGGAAGAAACAGCATGAAGGTACAGCTAAGTAATGGATACGTCGATATTATTTGAGAAGCAACACTTCAGAAATGTATGTGACATCGCCAACCGCAGCAAATCCTCCAACACCTTGATGCACGCAATCTCCCATTCAGCAGCGGCCACAATCATCGCCATGCCTCTGCTTCTCTGTGCTCCGTGCTGCCCATTCCCTTGCACATTCACCCTTCTTTCCTTTCCCTACTCCACTCATCTCCTTTGAGCGCATTTATTTTTCAACTGCCCGTGCCGCCCTCTTTCTGGGCTTATTTCCACCCTATCATTTGGCTGCGTGCATCTGCTGGCACGCCGCGCGACCTGAAGTTTATCGAAAAATTGTTTTCTCCTAGGAGCTCACGAGTGCAATGGTGAAGGTCACCGTGGCCATCTTGAGGAGCAGTGAGAAAAAAATTTTGCATTATATCGGTACCCTGAATCCAAATATAACACTAGATGTGTTCTGAAACCCATGAAGTGCAGAAAAAAACTCGCTATATTCGCATAGGTATGGTACCTCAAATGAGAAAGCAGCCTATAGACGACCTGGGATATTTTTTCTGGGTTTTTTTTTGCTTGTTTGAACATTGTAGCGTACCAGATTTGTTCTTGGCTGCCCTTTGATTTTCAAAGCGGTAGCATGCTTTTCTGTATTTTCACTTTAGGAGGGAAAGTATCTATGCATGCTACGGTAATTAGTAACTGGGAATTGAGAGGTTGGCGTCCGGTTTAAACAGCACCGAATGCGGCCAAAGCAGTGTTCATGCATGCCTACGCAAGCCTTAAATTTGTATAGGTAAAACAAGCTCTCAGTGAAGCTTGCCTATCTTGATCTAATAAACGATTTGCATATGATGTAAATCCCATTCATTTGCACTGTTGATGGATTTCACAAGGGTACTTCATGTAAGAGTAGATGAGTGCTCAGCATGGTTTCTTGTTTGCCAGGCAAAGACGTGACAGGCCATGACAGATAGGTCATAGATCAGCAAATTTGATAGCGGCAGATCGGCAGTGGTACCTGTTTTGCTTTGGAAAAGTGCAGGTTGACTTGACCTGCCCACATCATCAGCACTTGCAGAGAACGCAAGCTAAGCAGGCAGCTTGGTATTTAGCGCTAATACGACCTTTCCACGTCATGCTATGCAGGGGAACTGTCTCAATCTGAGCACGCGCTCTGCGAATTGCGAGAGCAGTTCAATGGCCAGCGGCAGCAGCTGGCCGAGCATGAGCGGCACCGGCGGTTGGGCCAGGAAGAACTCAGCAGCCTGCAGAGTGAGTTGGCCTGACTTTTCACATTGTGGTTGCTGTGCTGTTGAGCGTCGTGGTTTGTGATGGTAGCAGCTAAATCAAAAGGGTGGTGTTTCCTCGTCTACTGCTTGCTACAAATGTAGACTCTCAAGTTGGTGCTAACAAATTCAGAATCAGGAGTGTAAAATGTGTTCAAGTAGGGAGACAGCTGTAATCCATGTCTCTTCATGAATTTAGTGTTTAGGCACAACACATGTTCTTACTTTAAGTCCTGCTTGACATTGAGCATCATGTAGTGGCAATTTATGGATGGTGCAAGCCTGCAGAATGCATTTTTCTAGGTGTCTGCTTATTCCAATGTTTAATGCTTTATTTCAAAGCACAGCATAAAGCACAGGCTAGCAAACTTCGTTTTATGCGGCTACAGTCACTCGACCCTTCACTGTTTTGAAGCAGATATGTTGCTGAAGTCGTTGTTTCAAAGTAGGTACTGACATATTTGCAAGCATTTAGTAAAGCCACCTTTTATGTTTAATTTTTGTTTATACTGCTCAACTACTTTTTGTACATTACCTTTTATGAAATGGTCATGTGCCTACATACAAAGTGCATCTTTTATTCAAGAGGAGTTTTGCATAGTGTAGACTTTTAAAAAGAACGCACCTGTTAAAACTTGTCTATTTTCTTAATTGAGTGACGTTTTGACCATCATGTGACAGTAACTGAATGTAATGGCTGCTATAGTTAGAAGCATCATATATCTGATTTCTGTTGTCGTATTAGTGCTGTTATTATCATATGTTTGCTAAATTTGATTTAACTTTGTGTGCAAGTTCAGAATGATTTCGTCACATCTGTACTGAAAAGGCAACGTTGATTCATTTTGGTCTTGCTATTTATATAGCGTAAATTCCACATGAGCCACTTGTTTTCAGAACACTGCGATGCAAACACATTTTCACAACACTCTTTTCATGAAATTTGCTTGCAAGCATGCTACTTCAACAACTCCATTATCGCATTTGTTGGGAATGGCAATTTTAGCTGAGTTTTTGATCTCACTCTGCTTGATAAGGGGAGTGGATCTTAGATAGGGTGAACAATACTTGTAGCACTGCAGTTCAAGAACAAGCTGATGTTCCGATGCGAGGAGTTTTATTTTTAACAAGCTGCAGAAGATAATTTTTTTGTGCCCAACATTTAAAGGATTTTTTGGGGGCTGAAGTCGGACGAACTACTTTTGGCGAACCTCTTTTTCATCAATGCGAAGTTTGTGGTGCTTTTTCTTGCCCAGAGCAGTCAGTGGTGCTGCCCCAGGCGCCAACTTGTTGGTTTGATTTGCCCTCCTGAGTTTGCTTGTGCTTTGGTTTTCTCTGCTCGTGCTGTTGAACACAGATCTTCTGGAAGAGGAAAGGAAAGCCCGGAGTAGGACCGAAGCTGCGTCTGAGGCTGTAAAGAGTATGTTTGGTTCGCACTTTGATCTCCAGCTCCTGCACTTGTTTTCTTCTAATGGTTTCTTGCATTACCTAGGTTTGCTTCTTCGTGTTTTGCTTTTCTGCTTTATTTTAAAACGACTCTCGAATGTTCCTGTGCCATCACCTGGTTGCATTGCCATGAAGCCAGCATTTTTCACTTCGGAAGGAAGCTTGCTGTCTGACCGATGGCTGAAAGAAAAAGCTATCATTACTAGTGATCGGAGTTCTCCTTTGCAGGTCAAAATGTGACTTGTCTTATTCTTTCTTTATGAGTTTCTTTCTTGTCATTTTTAGAAAAACACTGCTCTCTGCATTGTCCTTCCCCTTACAGAACAACTTCACGAGGCCCAGAACAGTGCTAAGCAGCACCAGAACGAAGCGGAGCACCTGAGGAGTGAGTAATTTTTTTATTTTCGTTTCAGAATGGAGCTGAGCTTGGATGCAGTATGTCTGAGCTCTATTTCATACTGACGCTGCCAAGGCTAGTGTGCCTGTTTGTGCAGGCTTAGTCAGTGTCCAAAAAGTAGTTCACAATAAAATCAAAGTGAACACAGGCGTATTTTGTTGCGACTAATTTCAAGTATCGTGACTGCCAACCTCCTGCACTGCATTTTACCTCTTGGCACATTTTTGTCCTGTGGCTCATAGAGACTTTGAAAAGTAAGAATGACATGCAACAATGTGATACGCAGATGGTAGGTCGAATCGCTCTGCCTCCATTCGTGCCGAAAAGTAGTTCACTCTGTGAAAATTATAGCCAGAGGACCCGAACACTGAGCATCTCGCAGCATCAACTATTGCTAGCTATATACTGCTCTTTGTTTTCGTCCAAACACTCACTGAAGCCTCAAGATGAACGAATGATACTTGTTGGAGTAATACGGTTTTGCGGGCACACTACTTCTGCAGCCTTCACTGCGTTGACCGTTATGTATGAAGCATAGGAATGAAACATCTGGCTTACTAGACTTCCTGTGGGAATTTGGTGTGGATCTTTGTATATAACTATTTTATGCCAGAAGGCACGCTGTCGCAATAAAAATATAAAAAAAATCTGGCTTCAATATGTACAACAGCGAGTCCAAAAGGATGGATGCAAAGGAACTCTTGGGCTGCTTAATGGCTAAAACAATTTTCGCTCTTTTTTGCTCTGCGTGTAGAGAAAGTAAGGAGTCTAACAGAAGAACTACGCAACCGAGCCAATGCAGAGCGATCCCTGACTCCCAACCAAGGTCAAGACCTCCTGCAGGAAGAATGTGAGACCCTGCGTGCTCGTCTTAGTGCAACGGAAGAGGAAGCTTCCAAGTAAGTAGCGGCCATTGTTCCCTGTTTTCTGTTCTGGGTATTTGGTTGGAGGTTCTGTCCACAAGTGTGGCCTCTCTGCTGTGGCTAATCATAGGACTATCGGCTTCGTTTACGGACCACGCGGTCCAGACACTTTTGTCTCCAGCTGTACCTTAAGCCGAATTTTACTGGTCGATCTAGAGCAGCTTTTCTAGCTCCACAGTGGCCAATGCGTGTCCCACTGGTTCCACGGATAGTTTTGGAGCAACTCTTTCTGTGCTGATGCACTCTCTCTCGATCCACCGAGCAGAGGTGGATTTAGCCTAAACTCTGAGGGTGCACTTACGGAATTGCTGGGCCTTGTTTACATGTTCTTAGCATGGCTTGAGACACCGCTCGCCCTGGGCATTTGTTCTTTTTTCTGGCTGCGCCGTTAGGGTGGCTGTATAGTCTTTAAGCATTGTCAGATCAAGTAGTTACAACTCCTCGCCTCGATTAATTCAGAAAATGGTTGAGAGCTCAGTGACTAGCACCAGCAACGATGGCATAAACATATGTCCCTGAGTGTCCCTGAGTGCCCCGAGTGCTGTTTATTAACTGAAATTTTATCGCAGTGCACACAGTCGTAATTCGCTGGCTACGTCGACGCTGCAGCACGCAGCTATTCAATAAGCAGTGCGCACACATATGCTTGACATGCACTCATTTAGGCCTGGTTGTCGACCATTGAGCATGGCAAAATGCAGTGCATGCACTTCACAAGCTAGTGCAAGATGCACAACTGAATTGAGCCATCATTGCTGCTCGTCATCAAGCGAAAATGTGCAGACGCGTGCCAGGCCCAACTTCCGTAACTGGTTGGACATGCGAGCTTCTGTCGGGCTCCCTGCTGGAGCGTGCGTTTCGCTGGTCGATCAGAATTGGGTTGCCCTGTGTCAGTTCTAATTGTGCATGACACAGTAAGTAAACAAATGTATGGTGCCTTATAATGTTCAGAATGCACTTTGGTAACTGCTTGAAGTGAGCATATTCTGTCGGCATCATGCAAAGCAGACTTCTAAAAATTAATAAGCACTGAGAGGCTTTGGTGGCTTGGTATTTAGGAGCTTTCTTTTTCTACAGTTTTCTATTATCTAATCCTCAAGAGCCACTAAATGTTTCTCAGTGGATGTGTCGTGCATAGTTTTATTGGGTTCTGAAGCAGTATACAGTCGCCGACCGATTTTTCGGACTCAAAGGGGCCCAAAAAATGGTCCGAATAACAGAACAGTCCGAAAAATCCGTGAAGCACAAAAAAATCACTTTATTGAGATGAAATCTGCTTAAAAATGTCACTGATTCTACCTTGCGGAAAATTTCTCTTGCTGGCGACGATTTGCGCCTGTATTTGCATGAAGGTTGTGCTTTCACTGTACACGCAAGACAGCAAGGTCACCGCATTTAGTTGGAATACTTCCCACGCTTCTTTGGCGGACCCGGCGGGGCCATGTTGTCCACAACCCAAGTATGCACCGCACCGCTCGTTAAACACACGCAAAGATAAGGCACTTTCCTTTCAAAGCGGCGGAACTGTGGGACGCAATCACAAAACGGCGAACAGATGTAACTTCGTGAAGACTAGAGCACCACTCGGTCAACGCGGTCAGAGAAACCCAAGTGACGAAACGGCGAATGGCGAACGTATGAGACTCGCCACGGTGGCTCAGTGGTTAGGGCGCTCGGCTACTGATCCAGAGTACCCGGGTTGGAACCCAACCGCGATGGCCGCGTTTCGATGGAGGCAAAACGCAAAGGTGCCCGTGTGCTGTGTGATGTCAGTGCACGTTAAAGATCCCCAGATGGTCGAAATTATTCCGGAGCCCTCCTTTACGGCACCTCTCTGTTCCTTTCTTCACTCAGTCCCTCCTTTATCCCTTGCCGCCGAGATGTGAGATAGCTCCTACACAATTTCTTTCCCCCAACAACCAATTTTCAACGTATGGGATACAGTGAACTAGAATACTTATTCTAGTTCACTATAGTATGGGACAAGCGATAACCACCCGCGACAACGTCGGCGACAAAAGCAAGTTGGCGGTGACGACAATCCGGCTGCCACCTTGAAGTGTCAGAAATCGCAGGGACCTCTACTGGCAACAATGAGGTACCGAGAGTGTCAAGCCAAGCCAACTGCAGCATAAATCCACCTCAATCCAAGATGGCGCCTTTTGCGCCGGTGAAAAGCCGATAAGATGGGCGATTTTGGCCCACAGGCGACTGAAATTAGTCCGACTTTTGAAGTCCGAAATATCCGTCGCGAATATGTATGCGCTTCTATGGGGTGACTGATGCCTCATCGTGGTCCGAAATATCCTACAAGTCTGAATTATTGGAGTCCGAATTACCCGTCGGCTACTGTATATCGCCTTCAGGTGCAGCACCTATACAAGGCACAGTTTCCGCAAATGTGGATGCAAAAAATCCACTGGTATCTGCACAATCTTATTTAGAAGGAGCTCAAGAATAGCATGCAAAATAAGCACATTTTGTTCTGTGTAAGGGTGAAAATTAAATTTTAATAGTAATGCAGTCACAACTGCGAAACCTTCAGGGGATACCTATTTTTGCGTGACAGTTCTAAATGTCATTTAATTCCGTATAAAACAGTTCCGTGAGCACTTATGCAATTGTTGTGCAAGTTTTTCGTGAAGAGCTTTCAAGAAAATTTTCTGCTGGAAACTTGCTGAAATGTATGTCATGACATTAAGGAATGTAGTAATAGTAAACTTATCATCCTGTCTATCTTGAAAATTGAGTTATATGGTATTGAAGCTGCTACTACAGAAATAGGAATACATACTTTCCTTCGCATTTCTGAAGTGACAACTTCAAAACACAATTACTCAAGTTGTACGATAGGCATGAAGACAATTATACCTTTATATTGCATTCATTTACGTCAAAAGAACCCATAGCATACATTTCAGCAAGTTTCTGGCAGAAAATTTCCTTGAAAGCTCTTCATGAAAAACTTGCATAACAATTACATAAGTACTCAAGGAATTGATTTAAATGAAATGAAATGACGTATTTATAATTGGCTTGCAAAACTACACATTCCCTGAAGATTTCATAATTGTGTTTACATTAATAAATTTTTTTCTAGGCCAGGCTCCCCCCTTTATGGATGGCTTTCCATTTTAAGTTGGTTCTGGTGTGCCTGTTGTTCTTTTCTATGTTATGGTCGGTGTCTGCGCTGTCACGTTTTATGATTCACCCTGACCAGACGCATTTTCGTCCAACTCTTGATTTCGTGTGCCTGTCGCGAGTGTCAATTTTCGTTATGCCTTTTTTGCTAGCATAAGCACTTTAAAATGCCCAAAGTGTATTATGTTTACATACTACTTATTGTGGCAGGATCGAGTCTAAGAAATATAATTCAAACCTTGAAAATAGTGTCGAGTCGCGACATATATATGAGTACTCTGCAGAATTTGTGTTCAGCGGGGAAGGTTGGATTTTTTTGTGTACACTCCTGTCATGCTCTTCCTTACAAAAGTCTGAAATTTTTAAAATCCCCCCCCTATTGGATCTTAGTGTTAAGCATCATGAGCTCTGTCTTTCTCTTTAGAAATTGTTCCAGTAAGAGCAGTTATCTCAATTGTGGCTGTTATAAGGTTCAGATACTGATTGCTCTGTGAGCTCACTGCTGAATCCAACAGGAATTCTAAGTTGATGTTCTGAGAACGAGACATGTTATGGAACCTGATCTTTTCTGCAAATTTGTTCATCAATTTCAGGCAACGGGATGAAAATGCCAAGCTTCTTGCCGAGTGCGACCGTCTGCGGGAGAGCTGTAGTGCATTTAGCGTGCACTCGTCGCCTCCCTCTGTACCAGGTGACCGGGGTGACTGGCCGGAGCAGTTGCAGAAATTGCACAATGAGGCCCAGACTACAAGGCACCAGGTGAGCTGAGCTGCAGCGAAAATATAGCCTAATCATTTTAAAATTTACATTGGATTGTGTGGAAGCTTGTGGATAAATGTTACACTGAGTAGCCAAGGTTAGAGGCAGGAAGCTCGGTAAGGAAATCCGTTGGTGGTGAACACTGAGCTTTTCTTTACTAGTTGAATTGGGCAGAGTGAGCTTCTACGCTTGAGAGTACTTTGCACAGGCTTCGTGGGATAAATTCGATGAAACTGAAGCCAACTTTGCATCAACACTCGGTGATTGGTGCCATAAAGGTTGTTCCTTTGAGCTGTCAAAGATGATGTGCTTAAAGGGATTCGAAATTGTGGCCTGCGAGGTACATATACCGTATTTATATGCGTAATTTGCACATGCCTAATTTATTACCCGTTCGTATAAAAAAAAATGTTTACTTGCTTTTACTCTCTCCCCTTGCTGGCTAAAAAAACTTTTTTAGCCAGCAAGGGGTGCGAGCTGGAGGGTCGACGCACAGGTGTCAATATATGGTGGTGGTGGTGTTGTAAATATACAGGCAGGATTAGCCTTACAGAGGCCTGTTGGCAATTTCTCCGCCTGAGTCACTGATTTAAGATATTGCGTCCGTACCACTGACCTACAAGACGAGTGTCCCCTAAAAACTTCAGCAGTGATTGTGAAACTAATCGTCACTCGGTTCGGGAGCCCTCGGGGTACACGATACGCGAGACGTCGTCCATGGGAACGTTCAGTCTCCTCAGGCTTTCCAGGAGTGTCCCATGCTCGGCACAAAAACACGGGCACGCTAGAACGAATTGGGTCACATCACCCACATAACAGTGTACTCACATAAGTGAGGTGGTGCAGTGAAACTTGTGCAACCATACCGGCGTATATGCAGAGTTCTTGCACACTCGATACAAAAGCGTGGCTCTGTCGTGCGATAAGCCTTGTGTAACGCAAGGTAGGTGCAAAATTGGCCGAAGTTCAAGAAAGTGTTGCACCACTAGCTGCCTAGCGAAGTTCTCCTTCTTTGGGACAGCCGCTAAAGATGGATAAGACTGGCTTCTTGAGCCAGCCGGAAGGTCTGCCGCCATGCTACCAGAGACTTCAACGTGAGATGGCAGCCACTGGAATCAAACTAGAAAGCCTTTCAACTGTAGCTTCCTCAGCCAAGTA
This sequence comes from Amblyomma americanum, assembly GCF_052857255.1. NCBI lineage: Eukaryota > Metazoa > Arthropoda > Arachnida > Ixodida > Ixodidae > Amblyomma > Amblyomma americanum. The sequence continues at coordinate 18,813,462 of NC_135503.1, read as the reverse complement.
ACAACACAGAGGTTAAATTTATCATTGGCTATATATTGCTCGTTATGACATTTGTAGAGATTTTTAGGACGTGTTCACGAACCCTCCTCGTAATTTGTACACCCTCTTTTCGAAGCCTTAATTTAAAGGAAAAAGTGCACAAATTACCCAACTAGATACAGTGAGTTGTGGAGAGATCCAGGTGTTGGGCTTCAAGAGAAGTACAGCGCTGATGTCAGTCATTCTTTGCATTGCACAAAGCGACATGTGCTGCCCTCTACAGACACATGATTCCTACACCTCTTCCTGCTAACACAACGAGCTGCATTTGTCCTAGTGGTTGGGGAACAGTTCGGTGTTTTTTTTCTTAACCGAAAACTTTTCTAAGATCTACGTTAAGGGAGCCTTCCAATCCTGTCTTCTCTTTTAGTTACAACTTGCTGCAGCAATTCATGGAGCACAAAAGTAACAAAGAAAGTTGAATTTCTTTGTATAGTAGGATACAACTTAAAAAAACAGCAAAACAGCAGTTGTTCACACTGGGCCACGATCCGCGGCGTACTATATTACTCCACTAGCCAGTCACGTAAACGAAACCAGCTTTTTAATGTTAGACTTTATTGAACAAGTCAGATATCAAAATTCTAGACCTCTTTAACTTTTGCTCATGATTAGTTTTTTGTTTAGGCGACAAGTTTTAACGACGGACTACTTTTTTGTCGTGGAGGAATTCTGTGCGCCGGTCCTAAATGTGGTCGGAGCTTCACTGCAGACATAAGTTGTATCCAACTATAGCGACAACAAGCATGCAGGAATAAACTGATTTCGCCAAATGTTTCACCTACTGCTGTGTAGGATACTGCTGGTTATAGTCCTAAGGGTGTGCTACATAGCAGCTATGCTTTGAGGAGGAGGTCATGCAGAAAGGCACAGCAATGCACACAGCTATGCTTGACAGTGTATATTTGTGAAGTGCACATTGTTTTTTGATGAAATGAGTTTATTTGGAAGTGTGGATAGATTCCTAACAAAACATGAGATCTCGGGTATGGAATTAGTCCAGTGCTGTTTCCTCTTGTCCCCATTGCCAGAGTAGTAATTCTGCTGAGAGTAGTAGTAAGATCTGTAACATTATATAGTAGAATCACGGTAATACGAACCCAGTTGATGCGAATTTCGCGATGATACGAATTCGCAAAATTCCCCGGCCAGAGTGCACTGTGTACGATGTGCAGAATTTCGGATGTTCCAAACTCTCTCCCTCGCCTCTATGGATGATACGAATGCACGAGCCGCGACCGCATCCTCGAGCACTAAGCGCTGCCCGCACAAAGCGCCGATGTCGCAGTCGCTAATCTCGCGGTACGCACCATGCGCAGTGAGCGGCGGTGCACGGCCCACACATCGCCAAAGTCGCAGATCGCTAATTGCGCCGTGCGCACCGTATGCAGTGAGCGGTGCCCGTACATCATCCAAAGTCGCTAATCGCGTCGTATGCACCGTGCGCAGTGAGCAGTGGTGCACTGCACGTGGCCCGTACGTCGCCAAAGTCTCGATCGCTGATCGCGCAGTACGCTCCGCGAGTAGTGAGCTGTGGCCGCACAGCAGTCAATAAATCCCGTCAGCCGTGAACAGACCTGCATGAATGTATTTTTCATACTTCTGCGTACGAATTTTGTTCATTTGGATGATACAAAATTTCGGATGATACGAATTTTTTCGCGACCCCGTGAGATTCGTATCACCGAGATTCTACTGTATAATCTCTTGAAATGCTATGCAGTGAGTGGATTGGGAGAAACACCCTCAGGCAAAATTACTCCACAATGCGGCTAGATTTGGTACTTGTCTCAAGGCGTTCCTGAGCTTAAAGAGCAATGGTAAATCAGCAGGAAGTGCAGGCATCATGGCCACCACACAAGCTGCGCAAATGCAGAAGTGTAGTGAAATCGGTTGATTGAGCAATTGCACATGTGGCCTTTTTTGGGCATGCCTCAAGTTTAGTGCTGCATACAGACCACAAGAGGAGGAGGGGGAAGAACTTTATTTATATTTGATATTAAAATGTGTTATTAGTGGTCGCGGGCTGTCTTCATCTTCCGATGAGTTATTGCAGCCCGTCTTAACAGGGTTGGGGCCCCTGGTCCAGGGCTCCACTGAGGTATGCCGCCAGGTAGGCTCTCCGCACCAATCCGCGCTGGATGGCCGGGTCCTCGCTGGAGAGCATCCCCTCCCACTGAAGCTTCAGCTTCCAAGTGGATTCTGCGTTGCAGAATTTTTTGTGGGCATTTATACATGATAGCAGTTATATGCTTTCATGCTTCATAGAATTTAAAGACTGCAGTTATTCTTTGACTCTGATGAGGAAGGTACAATGAAGGGCTAGTGCCTGTTTATGAAACTGAAAAAAATTCTGAATTTGAAAAAAGACAAACGTGGGACACATTCTATATGCTGTTATTTAGAGCATCAGTGCCAAGAGCAGTTGACACCGTACGCTTTGACTGTTGCCACCATGCAGTAAAATTTCTCACTTCTATTGTTATAGTTCCTGTATACCCCAGTGTATGATGCAACTTGCTCACATAGGCTGAAGCAGTGTCTGTGCAACTGCATTGCACATAGGTGTAGTACATTTCTGTTTTAGGTTTTGTTTCTTTTTAACTGCTCAGTTGTACTGTCAGTATCATGACCGAAGACAGTTACTATGATCTGGCAAGCATCCACACCTTCAAAACATTTGGGCACCTGTCAGTGGAACGCGTGCTTAGGTTTTCCCAATTGGTTCACATTTCTTTCCCCTTTTCTCCCTGCAGCTTCAGGAGTCAGCTGAGGAGCTGGCCCTGCTGAAAGAGAAGTACTCAGTCTGTGCCCTGGAGAAAGCACAGCTCCAGCAAGAGCTCAAGGCTGTCAGTGATGAGCGCCAGCTGCTGCTCTACCAGTCCAAGACGGTCAGTGTGCTGGTGGTGCATGAGGCATCCAACTGGAACTTATGTACAAACGGGGCAGAACATGCAGTTTACCGAAGCCAAACCAGAAGCAGATTGTTATTAATATTGACACTCTATTACATAATGTTTTTGTTTTTAACCCTGCTTTTTTGAAAGCCATGGTAGGGAAGTTTTAGCCTTGCGTGGAACAGACGAGGGAAGTTCTAGCCTTGCGTGGAACAGATGGGTGAAGTTCTAGCCTTGCATGGAACAGACGGGGGAAGTTCTAGCCTTGCGTGGAACAGGCGGGGGAAGTTCTAGCCTTGCGTGGAACAGGCGGGGGAAGTTCTAGCCTTGCGTGGAACAGACGGGGGAAGTTCTAGCCTTGCGCGGAACAGACGGGGGAAGTTCTAGCCTTGCGTGGAACAGACGGGGGAAGTTCTAGCCTTGCGTGGAACAGACGGGGGAAGTTCTAGCCTTGCGTGGAACAGACGGGGGAAGTTCTAGCCTTGCGTGGAACAGACGGGGGAAGTTCTAGACTTGCGTGGAACAGGCGGGGGAAGTTCTAGACTTGCGTGGAACAGGCGGGGGAAGTTCTAGCCTTGCGTGGAACAGGCGGGGGAAGTTCTAGCCTTGCGTGGAACAGGCGGGGGAAGTTCTAGCCTTGCGTGGAACAGGCGGGGGAAGTTCTAGGCTTGCGTGGAACAGGTGGGGGAAGTTCTAGCCTTGCGTGGAACAGGCGGGGGAAGTTCTAGCCTTGCGTGGAACAGATGGGTGAAGTTCTAGCCTTGCATGGAACAGACGGGGGAAGTTCTAGCCTTGCGTGGAACAGGCGGGGGAAGTTCTAGCCTTGCGTGGAACAGGCGGGGGAAGTTCTAGCCTTGCGTGGAACAGACGGGGGAAGTTCTAGCCTTGCGCGGGACAGACGGGGGAAGTTCTAGCCTTGCGTGGAACAGACGGGGGAAGTTCTAGCCTTGCGTGGAACAGACGGGGGAAGTTCTAGCCTTGCGTGGAACAGACGGGGGAAGTTCTAGCCTTGCGTGGAACAGACGGGGGAAGTTCTAGCCTTGCGTGGTACAGACGGGGGAAGTTCTAGACTTGCGTGGAACAGGCGGGGGAAGTTCTAGACTTGCGTGGAACAGGCGGGGGAAGTTCTAGCCTTGCGTGGAACAGGCGGGGGAAGTTCTAGCCTTGCGTGGAACAGGCGGGGGAAGTTCTAGCCTTGCGTGGAACAGGCGGGGGAAGTTCTAGGCTTGCGTGGAACAGGTGGGGGAAGTTCTAGCCTTGCGTGGAACAGGCGGGGGAAGTTCTAGCCTTGCGTGGAACAGGCGGGGGAAGTTCTAGCCTTGCGTGGAACAGGCGGGGGAAGTTCTAGCCTTGCGTTGAACAGACGGGGGAAGTTCTAGCCTTGCGTTGAACAGACGGGGGAAGTTCTAGCCTTGCGTTGAACAGACGGGGGAAGTTCTAGCCTTGCGTTTAACAGACGGGGGAAGTTCTAGCCTTGCGTTGAACAGACGGGGGAAGTTCTAGCTTTGCGTGGAACAAGCAGAGCAAAGGCTTTCAGTCTGAATTCTTTTTTTCTTGCAGACGTCGGCCTGCTCAATAATCCCGCTGTGCATCCTTGTGCTGGCCATTCTCATGGGCTTCTACCCAACCTTGTCCTACTTCACGGCCACGGCTGAGACTCCATGAGGAGGCTGGAGCTCTTGTAACCGGCTTAGGCTGCCTGCATCACCACTGTCGGGCGCCAAAGAGCCATTGCGAGATGTCGGCCCGAGTCATTGTTCTTTCTGGTTGTGACACTGCACAGCGGAGACACACCGTCAAAGGACGTGCTTTCCACGGGTCCATAGGCAGCTTCAGTGTGTTTCAGTGGTGTGTGTGTGTGTGTGCATTTGTTTGTGTGTATGTGCGCGCGCGTGTATACAGTTTTTGACGCACACACTGTCGCTTGCTTTTAAGCCCCCCTCCAATGTGCAGAGATTGGCTTGCCTTCCCTTGTAAGTACAAACTTCTTACTTAGTTCTCACTAGGTTGTTCCAACTTCTAATCATTTGCCTTCTCCCTCCCCTCCTTTTTTTTTCTGCACTTCTGTAACTTCTCACAGCTACGGGGCAAGTTTTCGTGCATGCAAAGTGTCGATGTGACTCGTTTTCACGGCAGATTTTAGCAGGCAGCATCAAGACTTATGAACTTGGTCAGTGCTGTGTTGGCACATCATGCAAGTTGGCATGTTTCCCGCAATATGAATGCATTGTGCTGCTTTGCAGAATGCTTTGTTTCATTTTCTTGTCTGCCCTTTGTGAATGGGCAATCGGCATGCAGATTTGAGCGGGATTCACCTCCCTACTGGGGCCACTGCCACTGTTGGGAAGTAGAAAGCGTGTGTTCATATGTTGAGGACTTAACCTGTTCTGATGTTTGTTTGCTAGATGCTGGTCAATATGAAGAATCTTGACCGAACAATGGGGGACGAGTGCCACAAAGCGCACCCCCATCTGCCATATTTCAGTTTGTGCCGGAAACTCTTCCCAAGTTCACTTTAATTCCCGTCAGGCTCGTTGAGCTAAGGTAGGAATTGAAGGAATCTGCTTTTGCATGGCAGAGATCTGATATGCTTGTCTTAGTGTTGCACCTTCTGATATTGAAGCATGAAAGCTTAGAAATGTCGCTGGCAGCGAAAATGGGTGCTGCGCACTGTGTATGAGTGTTTGTTGGCACAACCCTGTACCTGCAAGTAAAGTCCTTAGACGGTTTAGCCATTCATAGAACGGGTGCTTTACATAACTATGTTCGCAAGTTGATTTTCACTTTTGTGTGCAATGAATTTTGGCAGGAGTCTGCATTGGCAAAATATTTGTCCCACTGCTCGTTTTCCTGTGCCATCTGGGGTTCATTGGTGCATTGCATGCCCGTCATAACTGGAGCTGTTTCAAATGGGTTGAGAGCTCAGCATTGTAGGTTTGGAGGTTTTCCTTGTCCGGCCAATGACGCATTGAACGTGTGATACCTTTATCTGTGTTGAATTAGTTTTCTGAGCCATAGGACAGTAAACCTGTTGGGGAAATTATGATTTACTTCCTGTTTTTATATTTATTCTTCAAATGATGAACCTTACTTAGCCTTTGAGGTGTAGCTGTAGTGCTTTGAATCTGCCTGCACTGAGCACTGTTCTTTACTTTCAAGTTCCAGCACAGCAGTGGACATGGCCAGCAATGCTTATTTAATTCCACAGTTAGTTCAAGCTTTTTTTTGTTCTTACAATTTCTTAGATGCAAAGCATTTGCACACCTCCTCCCCATTTTAAAGTTTCTTAAAAAAGTACAATTTGATTTTGTTAAATATTTCCCATGCACTTCGTTTCCAGCAGAAGTGCTGAGTACAACATGCCTTTTCTTTAGTTGCCTAAGCAGTGCTGTTTTCTTTGAAAGGTCACACCTGCATGTATATATTAGATTTTGATTCCCCTCGTGCCTGTACATAGTGTCAGTCTTTAGAGATGGAGAGGTCTGTCAAGTGCCATCATTTTCTCCGTGCTATCGGTTTTTGTACAGAAGAAACAAAATGCACGCAGACTTGTAACATAGAATAATAAAGCTTTAGCACTATCCTTTTTTTTTTTACTGCAGCATTGCTTTGTACCTAGATACAAAGGTGCAGCCATTCTTCTAGGCATCATGTAACAGTGTCTGTGTACTATATCTTTGTCTAGCAAAAAAATAATCCTGCCATGGCATTAAAACATCACGCCCTCCCACCCTGCCCTCTCGCAGCTGTATTTGTCTATCTGGCTTAATAATGAACGAGAATGCCGTCATTAGCTATGAGGCAATTAAACCTTGTCCACCAAATTATATTTGTGGATTTTTTAGTTTCTCTAGAGTGAAAGCAACTGGTAGTGATTGCATGCCAGGCACCATGGTATGAGCATGACGTCTTTTTGCAAGGAAGCGGTGCACGGCTATTCAAAGCAGTCTTCATTTGTGGACCTTTTGTAAAACTGCAGTTGGCAAAAGATGTGTGTGTCACAAAAACTGAATTTGTGATTGCCTTAGCAGGGAAGCAAAGAAAAACTAATAGTTTAGCATTGCCCAGGATGCAGGAAACAGAACGAAGTCTCTTATAGAGTTAACTGAACAACAGGAAACAAAGGAGGCTTGGCGTAAGACTGATCAGCTGTGTACTGTGCCCACTCTGCCGTTTAAGTGTCTTGTCAGTGTTTAACCCAACTCTATCGCAGTAGTGCACTAATTAGCTTAGTTACAACCAACACAACAGGACGAGCGCTCCATATATTGATTTTCGTTACTTCAACTTGTCAGCTGCTGCTCTGTGTCTGTGTCCTTACTTGCACTACCAGGTGTCTGCCATGTCAGCTACAAAGGCTTAGTCACTTCCTCTAACATCAAGTTTCCCAGATGTTACTGTGTTCATGCCTGATGCTTGCCTCGTTTAGCAGCTGAAGAGGATATTTTCAAAAGGTTGTGGCCAGTGTGTGCATATCTGCATATCTTAGAGCTCACTGAGTGCTTTAAACTTTTTGGCTGTAGTGAGCGGCACTTGAAGTGCAGTCAGCGAGCGTTCGGCAGGTTGGTTAGGCTTGGTGTGTGCCAAAGGCAGAAGTGCACAAAGTTTGTTTGTGGATGTCTCTGGTACCGTTAGTCGCCAAGGGATGCCCACAATAGGTCATGTTAGACTTAACCAGTTGTCATTCCCACGATTACTTCTCTAAGCTTCGATGCTGAATGCTGCAGGAAAATGCTTGCCAGCGAGCTTGTGTTGAAGGTTCTTGCTTCAGGCACCTTCATTTGCTTTGTCGTTCCTTTCTAATTTATGCAAATTAAGGCTGTTGAGCAGTCGCAACTGAGACAGTTGCCATGTTGTTTCTGAGGTTGTGTCCAAGTGTGCATTTTGCTTTGCTGCATTCTTGCCACTTTCCTCATTTGTGCTAAGATTGCTCGGTCAAGTGTCGGTTACGCAGAATAGCTCGACGTTTGCTTGAAAATAGCTTAGCTATGACGCATTTTGATGTTTTTATTTTTTTTTTTGCCTGTGATCTAAAGCTTGATCTGGAAGTTAGTTTGTGTACGTATTTGTTTTGGAACAAGAGCAGTATTTGTGTTCCCATCTCCTGTTTTATAGTGCCTATTTTTGTAATATAATGTTCATTTTCCTTCTTTGTCAAATCCCCAAATGAAAAAAGCGTTATAGTGAAGCCTGCAGAGACTTTGAATAAAGTTGTCACGAACCCATATTATTGTCTTAAGCGCTGAGAACAATAGAAATTGCTGAAACCTTATCAGACAGAGGAGGTATGGAAAGTCAGCGTTATCACACATCAGCTCTGGATGAGTGAGCCGTTAGAACACACAGCATCTTTATCAATTATTGGATGCAGTGCTATGTCTGTGGCAATGCTGGATAAACAGGAACAGGAATGGGCTCTAGGCAAGTCTTATTTGGACATCAGTGAAAGCTTTGAATTTATCATGACTACGCTTGCATCATACCTTGGAAAATTTCGAACTTTTTACCAAGCTTGCCCAAATGTAAAAACATGCCCTGTTCACAGTACCGGCCTGCTCTTTATGAATGGTGTTAATAGTTTTGCAGATGAACGAGCTCGTTATTGTTAAATGGAACAATTTAGGAGCTGAGTGTGTGCTTCTCGCAGATATTCATGACTGGTGGGGATTAGCAGTTATAAACTGTACCTTTGATTGCTTTTTTTTTTTCATGTTACCCATTGATCAAGCCAAGCCTAGCCTATGACATAACATTTGCATGATCACATTGTTACGGAACTAACCAGTGCGTCCGTGGCACTTTACCAGCATCTGCTGGTGGCATAGCTTTCCTGCCAGGCATGATCATTGTTGAGCGTCCCTGCATGTTCAACGGGACTGCGAATCTGTGCTCAATTTCTTAATACTCACATTGGGCTTGGCCGTCAGCAGTATGCCCTAGTTATTGCGACTTACTTTGCAAGCAAGCAGCCTTTTTAGTGTTTCCCAGGCCTGTTTAATGATGTTATGAACATCCCTGGGGCACTTTAGCATGTACTTTTTTCGTTAGGTTGATATCACTGTGGCCATTCATTCCAGTATATGTCTACATCTAACTTGTCTTTGAAGCCCTCCAGTGCATTTGAAGTTAAGCACAGAAAAGCGAGCAGTTTGGCTTGCTGGAGCATTCTGATGTACCGGTGTGGCATTCTTTAAAACTACAAAGGATAGACAGAAGTACGATGAGGCTTCGCCAGAAACAAGTGACACAAGCTTCCTCTGCGACACTAGGCGATGCCGTGCGGGGCGCGGGTGGTCTCTTATCACTGCTCGCGCTACTCGAGCCATGCGCTCGTCGTGCTCGGCGCACAGCCAGTTCACAGCGATATTAGCGCGCATTCATGGGGTCTGCTGGCTTCATTTTACGTCTTTTAGAAAAGTAGTTTAGCACGATCTGTTTTTTTTTTTTTTTGCTAATAATTTCTAACTCTTGCTTGGGATAGAGCCCTCGTTTCCGCAAACTGCCCGCTGAGATGAAAACCTCTTCTCGATAAAGAAACTCTGTCCATATGCTTCAACTCTGAGTGTTAGCGTGCATCTCAACCCATTCGTAGTTATCTGCCGACTCAAAGCGTAAAAGAGAATCCTTAAGCAATACATTTATTGTCATGAAACATAAAATTGAGAACGCGATACAAACACGATCCAGGCATCATTGACAAAGGGACAATTCCGAGTATTAGCAGTAATCACCATGACCGCGCTTGCCAAATGGCGTGCCATAGGTTCGTACAGGGAACGGAGTAGGTTTCTGCTGGCGCTAAGCCTTTGCCGTTCTCCTTTGATCGCTTTCCACAGCGTGCATGTGCTGGCATTTCCAAAGGGACCTCATTAGATTTTCAATGGGGTTCATGTCAGCTCCCTTTGGAGGCTATGGCAACTGCCGCACACCACGAAACGCCGAGAATAGCACTCACTATTCGAGATGTGCGCACACGACTTCTATCATGTTGAACCAAGTTGAATCCGTCCTGGAATGGTCAGTCAAAGATGTATGGCAGGAACATGTTCTCAGTGATGTCGATGTAAGACTGCCAGATGATCGGTCCGTTGATTCTCACCAGAGGCCTGAGCACTGTTCTCGACGCCCGTGACAGCTGCCACGGCCTCCAAACGGAGCCGACATGAATCCCATTGAAAATGTGTGGAGCCTAATGAAAGCTAACCCAATGAGGCTCTTTTGGAAATGCCAGCGTACACTCGCTGTGGGAAGCGATCAAAGGAGAATGGGAAAGGCTGCGCGCAGACAGAAACATTCATTCCGTGCATGAACCGATGCCACACTGTTTGGCAAGCGTTATTGCTGCTGATGATTTCTCCAAGTACTAGGATTTGTCCCTTTGCCAGTGATGCCTGAATCGTGTTTGTTTCTTGTTTTCAATTCTATGTATCGTGACAATAAATATGTTGCTTAAGGATGCTTTCTCATTTACGCTTTAACTCGGCAGATACGAATGGGTTTAGATGCACGCTAACATTCGCAGTTGAAGTATCCGGACCGCGTTTCTTCGTCGAGAAGAGGTTTTCATCTCAGCGGGCAAATTGCGGAAACGAGGGCTCTATCCCAAGTAGGAGTTCGAAAAAACAGACCGTGCTCAACTACTTCTATAAAAGACGCGATATAAAGGCGGCGAACCCCGTGAAAGCGCGCTGTTATCGCCGTCAACTGGGTGCGCGCCGAGCAAGACTGGCGCATGGCTCGAGCAGCGCTTCGCGCAAAACGAGCGACCAATAAGGCAAGCGGACTCGAATAGGACGTGCATGCGCCTAGTCATCGTCCAGCACAGACTCGACGCCCGCACGCGCCGCCTAGTGTCCCAGAAGCAGCTTTGGAACGGCGCTCCGGCGTCTCGAAGAATTTTGTCCATGATGGTACTGCACGCCCTATAGGCCTGCTCTCAATGACGAGACGAACCGGAAGTTTTCTCACCACCTGTGGTGCTTACTTCGCGCACAAATGGGAACGCGACAGGCCAAGTTGTATCTTCTATCTTGCTACCCTGACCGGATTGCGGAGTACGCGCCAGAGGAGGAAGAGAAAAGAAGAAAAAAAAGGTGGGTACAATCAGCGGCGACGACGTCTCTTTGTTTTCTCGTTAACGGTCTCGGTCAAGCGCGCGTGATTGTTCCGTCAGCGATAGTGCGGCGCCGCGTTGGTGGGGCAGCAAATCGACGGCTGATTGCTAATCGGCCGCACACTTCATTGTCTCGGCGGCGCGCACTTATCGGTGCGCGTGTTACGCGCCGGGCTTGCAAGCGAAGTCTGTGCGGGCACCTCATCATGCGCTGCTGGGATCACGTAGGCATCCGGCTCGCGCTCCCGGGCCGAGAGTTGTGCCGGCCACTTTCCGCTGACCGCGCGCTCTGTCCGCGGCGACGCGAGATCGCGTTTCGCTGATGCTGGCGAAGGCGAATATTTCATTGATGAGACTTCGCCACACCGCTCGGTTGTCAGGCTGAGAGTTGCTAGCGCCCCGCTAAAACTCGGCATTTCTTAGATTTTTAACACATTCTCCTCATCGTGGGTATCGGTAGGTCGCGTCGTTGATTCGTGCTGTGTAGCACGAATACTTAGTAGCGCTATGGAGCCATGGGACAGCTCAGACTTTTCAAAGAGCCTGCGAAGAACATATGCCAGGTTGCGGTTGCCACCTGTTGTCGGTTCCAATAGTTGACTCTACCGTAGGCTCACTCGTGGGTCACGCCGCACTCATGAAAGTCTAAGGGTGGCCCACGCAGCATGAACGCTCCTCATCTTCTTTTCCCTCTTAAAACATGTCCCATACGCACAGAGGGGGAGGGGGGCACTGACCAAGGTGTAGTGGCTTAAACAAGAAAATTTCCATAGGAGTTTACGACAAAGTTTTAGTACCAATCCTGAGTATTGAAAAATGTATCAATAAAAGCGACAGAAAAAAGGGTAGCCCACCGGTGGGCCACGACCCACAGGAATTTGGACCTCGAAACCGCTGCAGCAGTAAACCTGTTAAGTTCCTGAGTGAGATTAAGCCGAATTGATTGGTTACCTTCTCTCGGGTATCAGGTGTTCGTATCGATGTCTTGGCTCCAATAAAGTGCCCGTGGCAACTCGCCATACATTTTCTTCACTGCGAGTGACTATTTGGCAGATTTTATAGTTGACTGATTATAGTTGATGTGGAACGCCTTGCAAGCTTTTAAAAATGTCTCCGAGGAGGAAGAATAAAGTTGCACTGAATACTTTTTGCTGCCTGGTCAAATCATGGCGTCGTCTGCGCTCTCCCCTCTCGTTTCTTCCCGGCCCCCCAGTTTAAAAAAGAAACGCATTTCTAGCTGGATTACTGAGCAGGCAGTCATGTCCGGCTAGAACAGTTGTTTCTTCCAGCTGGAAAATTTGCGTTTCCAATCCGCTGGAATCTCTTCCATGTTCAGCTGGAAGAGCGTTTTCCCAGCTAAAATGGGTGCGTCTGACGAAAGTCATCCGAATCGCTCCTTTCGTCCGTTTTTCCCCTATGGTAGTTACACCGGACGACCGTTTAAAATACATGGATGACCGACCGTGACGCATTTCTACCCTACACTCCTGCCTCATGACTGGTTGATCCTGCACGCGGCTACTACAACCCTTTCGGTAAGAGTTTCCCAGACCCAGCCATTCTAGAGAGAGATCTCAGACCCAGAGACACTCCAAATGGCATCAGCGTTTCGCTGCTGTTCGCATAAACGCATTACTGGTGATTTTTGTAGCGAAAGCTACACTACGCTAGCCGCAGCGATTTCGCCAGTCTTGGCCATCTGCTCCTACTCCGCAAGCGCGAGTTTCGCCACAGGTGCGCCGCACGTGACGTCACATCTGCGCCGCCGCCACCGCGACCAACGTTGGCCACGACCGCCGCAGACTCCGCCGCCTCGCCCTCTGGGCCCTCCCCCGCTGCGCGTTGACGCCACAACTAGCCACGCGCCTTGCTGCGCGTGGGGTCGAATGAATACGGGAGGCGATGCGCTCGGCCGTCAGTTGCAAGCCATGGGAGAAGCCTCGCTCGTTGCGGCAGCTTTCGCTACGTATACTAGGCATAGCAGAGCTAAACCACCGCTATTTTTTTGTTTGTGTTTTAAAACGCAATAACATTACGAAGAAAAACCGCCGCAGTGCCGAATGCGGCCAACCCAGTCATGGCGCGGGAATTCGTGACGTCACGCCTTACGTCAGGCATTCAACCGCTGTGGTGCTTTGTTTTCTTTGTTTCACCTGGCTGTTCCTCGGCTAGATAATTCTTTTCGCCATGACCAAGCCGTTAGATATATCGGCGGCGTGCCCAAATATTTAGCTTCATTGTATGAATGAAATGCTCACGGGCTGAGTGCAGATTCCCGTTTTCGACCGATTTGAATACAATGCTGACGGAATAGTGCTGTGTGCTATCAGGATGAAAGTTGTCGCGTTTGAAAGGTGAGAGAAGTCGAGTGACTCATAGGAGCCGAATATTGATTCAGGCGCCCTCGGTGTTTGAATGAAGAAATTCTGAAGCCCGCATAATTAACTTTCCTCTTTGGGCGGCATCGAAAAACTTTCGGAGCTCTGAAATTTTATGTTTGAAATTGATCTGTGCGGTAGTTTTGCGAACGCCTCATGCACAAGCGACCTCATAGTGAAGTTGAAGGTGCCAAATTTAAACCTTCATGTCGCAAATAGGATTTATTTTTATGTCATGCAGTGAACTCAGCAAACAATATTGCAACTTATAATCCCTGGGAAGACGACGTTGAGGAAGTGCCTGGGTGGTGCGCGCGCTTTTCGTTTGTATCCGCAGTGCACACTTAGCAAGGCAGTCGGTGAGATTCTATCAGGAAATTGAGAACAGCGGTGCAAACAGATCTGTGGCTGAACCCAAAAGTGGTGGCGCCAAATGATAGCAAGAGCGGGCTGCTCAAACTAAGGCCAAGATGCTGCAAGGGCTCCTCCAGCAACCTTTTTCTCAGTGAGTTGAATCGGCGACAATACAGCCAAAAATGTTCAATAGATTCTGGCTCACGGCAAAATGCACAAAGTGGAGAGAACGCCAAACCCGACTTGTGTAAATAGAAATTTAGAGGGGGAATGCGGCAGCGCAGCCTCGTCAGTGATACTTCAAGCTGCCGAGAGCAACAAATTTTCCTGTTCCAATAATATTTAAGGTGCTCATAATCTGCCGATGTTAAAAGTGATGTGTCTTGCGTGCTTAAAAACGCACGTCGCCGAAATCTAGATGCTGTAATGTAGGCTGTAGCCGGGATGATTGGCAACAGGGGGCCGCTGAGGGAAGCCTTTGCGAGATTATCAGCAATCTCATTTACTGTCACACTGCTGTGGCCGGGAACCCATACTAAATGAACAAGGCTCAAATGCGGAGGAAGTAGGGATAAGAAAGTTGATAAAATGGGACCGTCAACCTGTGCAGCGAGGGGCGAACACAAAGATAAAGAATCAGTAATTACTGCAACTGCTGTAATAGAGGGGTCTAGCTTGCGTAGAGCAAGTACAACTGCTAGAAACTCTGCTTGAAAAATAGGGGTGAAATCTGGAAGGCGCAGAGAAAAGGACCAGTCTAAATGGGAGCAAAATATTCCCACACCTGCTTTTTCATTGCATTGCGATGCATCAGTGGCTATTGCTATATCTGTAGGTAGGGTCCTTAGATGATCTTCTAGAAGACCATTTAGAATACTCGGTGGCAAAAGTTTTGCATTTTTTGGGAATATGTCGTCGAAAACAATGTGGATAGTGGGCCCATTCCGAAGCGCAGGAAGGATATCATTAATGTTTACATCTAAAGGCTGAAGTAATCTTTGCACAAACACTACCTGAGGGGAATTGAAACGAGACCAGGGGGCACCAAAAAAAGAGGTCGGCTGAGAACAGAAAATGCTTTGGGAACGGTGGAAATGGGATTCATAGATCCTGAGGTAAGTTTGCACAGTTAAAAATTGAAGTCGTGATAAGAGAGACGGAATGCGGGCTTCAAGGTACAGCACATTGATAGCCACAAATTTTGGAAGGCCGAGGCACATGCGAAGTGCTTCCCTCTCTAAAAGGACGAGAGGGTGAAGTTTATATGTAGCCGAGCCTGAAAACAACACTGATCCAAATTCTAAAATTGGCCTGACATACATTATGTAGATCATTAATAGCGCATCTCTGCGCATGCCGTACCGGTGATGACATAATCTCCGTAACATGCCCACGGCACGAGCCCCTTTCGCCGCGACATGGTCAATGTGAGGTCGCCAGGTGAATTTGTTGTCATAAATGACCCCTAGGTATTTTAGGGATTGAACCTGCGGTATTATTTTTAACTGGCAAGTGAGAGAGACCACTACAGGAGTGAATAGAGGGAAAACAAGAGTAGCGCACTTGCCAACATTTAACTTCAGGTGTAATGCGCTCAACCATTGCTCAAGTGTATTCAAATATGACTGCAACAGACCATACAGAGAATGTATATCCGGCGCAGCAGCAAAAAACGCAATGTCGTCCGCATAGACGTAAGTGCGTACATGGCGGTGGAGAGGAATTGAGCTTAACAGAATATTAAAGAGCACAGGAGAAAGAACAGCTCCTTGCGGTACACCACGCGTTTGTCTATACCTCTCTGAATGAACACCATTATGGACGCAAAAGAATTCCCTGTTATGAAGAAAGGCAGATATCCACGCAACTATATAATCTGGAAATTGAAGAGAGTGTAGCCTATGTATCAGGATGGAGTGTTCTACACTGTCGTAAGCTTTGGCGACATCTAACGTAACCAAAGCCGCGACCAGGCGTTGACAACGAGCAAGGAGAATTCTGCTCTCAAGATCAGCATGTACATTCCATATCGAACACCGTGGCCGGAAACCGAGTTGGCACGGGCTGAGTATACTTTTGCGGTCCACAATGGCTGACACCCGAATTAGTAACAACCTTTCTATCAACTTTACCACGTTTGATGTTAGAGAAATTGGCCTAATATTATCCAATTCATAGCCTCCACCCTGATTTTTAAGTAAAGGGATCACCTTGGACAGCTTCCACTCAGAAGGTATCCAAGCGTGTTTGAGAGAGTAGTTTATTAGGTGCAATAAGGAGTTCCAACCTTTTCTTTTCTATCAATTATTACATTTTGACTACATCATTAATATTAATCCCTCTCTTTATTATTATTCTTAAAATTTTAAAATCATAACACTCATCCCTTTTCTGTTCATGACGAAAAATTCACCGGTGTTGCGCTCCCACGTGCTTTTCCTTTTTGTTAACTGCGTTCAGGTGAATAGCCACCCGAATCTTGGCCGATCCCCCAGTGTGGGTATGTGCCATCTTTTGATAGGCTAACAACAACAACAACAGCAATGCACACTGGCCCGCCGTGGGTATGTGCCATTGAGCCTGAGGGTATCGTAATCATCATCGACTGGTGCTCCCTGTGATCTGTGCCCTGGTCGCCCTTGCGTCTGACTAGCCCTCAGGCAAGCTAGCAACGTTTCGTGAAATAGCGAGCTGGGTAGCACATCGTCTGCCATTGTACAAGTCGTTCATATCTTCAAACCTGTCCACCAATGTGCGTTCTTCGTTTTGAGCAGCAGAAACTAAAATGCCCGCACATGTATTACGGCAACTGAAGCATCGGCTCCTTGTTGATGCCATAACTTATAGCACCAATCAAAGTGGTTTAGCATAATGCGCTCTTAAAATTTATTTCCCTTAACTGGCCCTCTGAAAGAAAGTGGCCGGCGTTTCATACACGTTGCGGAAAACTTTTTTTTTGCATCTGCATATTGTCCCGAGCATTGTAGAAGTTTTTCATTATGTGTGCTCTCTGTGCCAGCAAAATTGTGTTGCGTACTTATAATGCTCACTAATATTCATTAAATGAACAATACCTGAAAATAATTTTTTATCGTCATGCGAAATCTTTTTTTCTCAGCTTTTTTATTGTTTCCTAAATACATGTCAGTGAATTTTATACCGTTTATTATGCAGGCTTTCATAGAACGCAGTGTGCACTAGTTATGGTTATTGTTGATTTCTTTTCTGACATTATACCTCCAAAACTAGCCGAGAAACTTTCTCTGCGCCAAGTTTCCAAAAGTTTAGAAAAATAATAAAATTTATAAACTGAAAAGAATAATTGTATGCACTATGCGGTAACTATAAATGTTCTCTAAAAATTACCAGGCATTTCTTTGCAAGGTATTTCAAGTTATTCACAGCCAAATTTGGAAAAAGTAGGACTGTGCTTAAAAAATGTCCCCTATAGGGGTGCTGTACCTACTACAACAGCAATGTTATGTGACGTGTTTTTGATGCTTCTGACTGTTCATATAATGTACCATATCTTGACAGAGTATAAGTATAGCACAGATTATTTTTAAATCTCCATCCAATATTCTTGTGGTTCTGTTCTTTCCTGAAGTTTGCGCAATAATATTTCCTTATCCGTGAAAGTTATGTCAGTGAATTTAGTACTAGTTAGTAGATATATTTGCTTAAAATTCAGCGTTAAATATTTGTGGTTTCAGCTTATTCTGTATTGTAGATAAACTCCAAAGTTAGGAAAAACTTACCATGTGCCAAGTTCGCGAAATTTTATGGAAAAAGAAGAAAACTGAAAAATTCCCAAATGCCTGGGTGAACTGTACGGCAGTCAAAGATTTACTATATAAATTTTCGGGCAACCATTCGTTATAGATTTCCAGTTATAGCTTGGCAAAAGTATTGACTGTAAGCGCAAGAGTCTATCTCTCTTTGGAAAAGAATTTTTCGTGCTTCGAGATATTTTTTTTTCTTTGCCACAAGGACTGCAGAGCCTTCTTTCCAGTCAAAATAACTAACCACTATGTCAAAAGAACTATACACTATGCTCTTGTCTGGTTCTTGTCTTCCGAACGCAAATTTGGAGCACTAATGGAATGGCGATGAAGCAGCGGTCATCTTAGAACAGAATTTTCGCGTAGCAAAGAAAAGGCCAACGATGGCGGAAATCCTGACACTCATCCCTCGAAGCGCCGCTCGTTACACAGCTTCTGTAGTTTCAGTTTCGTTTTTCAGGCAGCCGATGTCTCCTCTTATCGATGGCGATTGACGTATATTGCTTTAGGACGTCATTCACCATCCAGGCGTGCTTTTAGCCTAACTCCATAGCACAACCATTCTTGTACAGCTGCGCCTACAAGAAGCATGCAAAACAATTTTTTGGCTAGCCATTAGTACTGATACAGAGTTCCCGGGTTCGAACCCGACCGCGGCGGCTGCGTTTTTATGAAGGAAAAACGCTAAGGTGCCCGTGTGCTGTGCGATGTCAGTGCACGTTAAAGATCCCCAGGTGGTCGAAATTATTCCGGAGCCCTCCACTACGGCACCTCTCTCTTCCTTTCTTCTTTCACTCTCTCCATTATCCCTTCCCTTACGGCGCGGTTCAGGTGTCCAACGATATATGAGACAGATACTGCGCCATTTCCTTTCCACCCAAAACCAATTATTATTATTATTATTATTATTATTATTATTATTATTATTATTATTATTATTATTATTATTATTATTATTATTATTATTATTATTATTATTATTTCACTCCCTCCTTTATCCCTTCCCTTACGGCGCGGTTCAGGTGTCCAAAGATATATGAGACAGATACTGCGCCATTTCCTTTCCCCAAAAACCAATTATTATTATTATTACGCGAACTCTGTGCAAAAATGAAGCGCGCATCGCATCAAGTGGCGCCTCGCTTAACCGCTGCGCCACTTCGCCGGTAGTGGTATGACGACTTGCTGTGATGTAACATTGTGACACGTTGTGACGTCCTCGGGCCAGCTTTCAGATTCGAAGGTGAGCTTTGCAGAATGGCCTCCCCTTCCCTCCTCCTCCCCTCAGAATAACCCGGAGTTAGCAGCACTCAAAAACGAGATAGAAAGTCTGAAAAAACAAGTGACCGCTTTAACAATCCAAAACCAAGAGCTTAAGCTGAGCAACTACTAACGCAATAACGCCGGTAGCTCAGCCGACTCCTGAAAACCAAAAACAGCAGGCAGTACCTAGCTCCCAGCCTGCCTTAGGCGAGGTCTACCAACAAATCATCCAAGAACTGAGGTCCTTCAAGGAGGAGTTTCAAGCTTTTCCAATTTATGTGAACGCTCAATTCCAAGACATTCGAAATCAGATTGCAAACAACCGACGATACACGGAGACGGCAATTTCTGGACTTCGGAAGGAACCTGCGTATAAAAGGCATAAGTCGAAATTCGCTCGTACAATGCACGTGGACGAACCATCCTATACGGATTCAACATGCCAGCCAAACCTAGAGTAAAGATCTGGCAGTGGAACTGCCGGGGATACAGGAGAAAGCAGGCTGCTCTTAATCTCCTTCTATCTCAGGAATCTGACCCACCGGCAGCTATCCTAATTCAAGAACCCCACCTAATGCCTATGAAGCTCCAAGACTATGTGACTTATCAGCACGACCAGTTAACTGCCACGTTAGTGCACAAATTATACACTGCCATATTGCACGACACTTTCGAGCCGGATGTTGCGCACTGCTATATAACTATTCTTCCTCTCCAGAGAGGAGCGGCAAGCACGCACGTATTGAATGTATACAGCCCTCCAAAAGACAGGAACGCAAAATTGGGTTCCCTCATAAAGAAATTTCTGACCTTAGCGGGCCATGCCCCCTGCGTGATTGGAGGCGACTTCAACGCACCACACCCTTCATGGGGCTACCCGGCGGCGACACCGAAAGGCAGAAAACTAGAAGAAGTAGTGGCGCAAGAGGGGTTATCGATCCTCACCGATCCCACTTACCCTACGAGGCTGGGAAACAGTGTCAGTAGAGATACATGTCCTGACCTGACGTTCACCAAGAACATACAAAACGCCATTTGGAAGAATACCGAACAGCACCTGGGAAGCGATCACTTCATACTCTCTCTGGAGATAAGCACAAACGCGTGCAAGCGCAAAATAGGTATCGCAAGAGTTACGAACTGGGACAGGTGGAGAAAGGCCCAGGCATCTACTGCAAATACTATTACCGACCTAGAGGAATGGGTTAAAGATGAGGTGCACTCTTTGAAAGCCTTTACAAAAGAGGTCTGCACGACAGAAGATTGCCCAGCGGTCGATCCGCACCTTCTACATTTATGGGAAGCGAGGCACTCATTGACAAAGAGATGGCGCAGACAACGGCTTAACCGCAAACTCAAGAAAAAAATAGAGGAGATAAACAAAAAGGCAGAATCCTATGCCATATCCTTAACCAGACAGAACTGGCAGTCGCTCTGCGATGGTATTCAGGGGAAGCTAGGTGTGTCAAAGACTTGGAAGCTCCTACGTGTCCTAATCGACCCCAGCAGCAGCAAGTCGGCCACTAAAGACAGGCTCACGAAGATCGTACACACCACCCCGGGTACGGACACAGAGTTGATCGAAAAGCTCAAGACCAGGTATCTGTGCACGGACCAAGTCGTGGAACAGCCGGAGTATCCTGGACTGCCAAATCCCAAGCTGGACCTCCCACTCACGAAAGAAGAAATCAAAGCAGAAATCGCGGCCATGAGAAAAAATGCAGCTCCAGGTCCAGATCAAATAACAGCGAAACTCTTATTTAACCTCAGCGATGACACCATCACCGCGCTGGTGGAATGCTTCAACGAGCAGCATTGGGCTACAGGAACGTTGCCAATATCCTGGAAGACAGCCGAGGTTCGGTTCATTCCGAAGGCGAACAAACCCCTTAAACTGGATAATCTACGACCGATATCGCTGACCTCGTGTTTGGGGAAGCTCATAGAGAGGGTCATCAACACGAGACTGAGTAGATACTTAGAAGAAAACAACCTCCTACCTAATACTCAATTCGGCTTTCGCCCTCACCTATCGACACAGGACGCCCTCTTGCACCTGTACAAAGACCTCCTTGAGACACCTCCCAAGTCACAGACAAGGGCCATCCTGGCACTTGATTTGAAAGGAGCGTTCGATAACGTTCTACATAAAAACATCCTGCAAAGCCTCGCCGATACCAACTGTGGCGCAAGAACCTACAACTATATCAAAAACTTCTTATCAGTCAGGCAAGCCACTATAAACTTCGGTGGAATAAAATCAGATCCCATCACTCTAGGCCCGAGGGGAACTCCGCAAGGGGCGGTACTGTCACCCCTCTTGTTCAGTTTGGCTATGAAAGATCTACCAGGCCTTCTTTCCGAAATCCCCGGCGTCAAACACACATTATATGCGGATGATATCACTGTCTGGTGCAACTCGGGGAGTGACGCCGAGATCGAGGAGCGTCTTCAAGCAGCAGCCGACACGGTGGACCGGTACGCCAGGGAGAGAGGTCTCCAGTGTGCGCCGGAAAAGTCCGAGTTGCTAATCCTGTAGAACCCGAGGACACCCCTAGCGCAGAACATCTCGGTGTATATAGAGAACCACCCAGTACAGAAACCCACGGAGATCAAGATACTAGGGCAGTATATCCCGCAGGGGCGACAGAACACCACCACTATGAAGAAGCTTACAACATCCACCGAGCAAATCCTCCGCATGATACATCGTATCCGAAATAAACACCATGGCATGAAGGAAAGGGACACCATCCGCTTAGTGCAAGCTTTCGTGATCTCTCGGATAATGTACGGGACGGCATTCCTTAACCTCTCCAGGTCGGAAATTGAAAAGTTGGAGGTACTCATCAGGAAAGCCTACAAGACGGCACTGGGGCTACCAAACTCCACGCCAACAGCAAAGCTCATGGCTCTAGGAGTACATAATACCCTCAAAGAGATGTGGGAAGCACAATGGTTCTCACAACTGAATCGGCTCGCACTCACAAAACCCGGCAGAGAACTGCTCGATAAAATCCATGTTAATCTGCCCTATACAATTGACCAAAGGGAAGAGGTCCCACGCGATGTGAGAAGACGCATAAACGTGCACCCCATTCCGCGGAATATGCATCCCGCATATAACACCGAGAGGAGGAAAGCAAGAGGTGAATCCCTGCAGAAGAAATGGGACAAGCAAATTAACACCCTTTACGTGGACGCAGCAGGACCAAATAATGGAGTCATGACTATTGTGGTCTCAACGCCTTCAGGGTCGATGGTGAACTGCGCCTCGGTGAAAACATCTAACCCCACTCACGCAGAGGAGGCAGCTATTGCATTAGCTGTAGCATCTAACCCCAACGCCGTTGTGCTCACTGATTCCCAGAACGCCTGTCGAAACTTCAATAACGGATTAATTCACAAGTCAGGGTTGTCATTGCTGACTAAGCATCCACCCAACCAGGTCTCAGTAATCTGGTTCCCCGGTCACCTGGAACTACCAGGAGGAAACGAAGCCGCCCACAGGCATGCCCGAGCTCTTCTATACCGGACGTCTCCCCCTGATGACCATGAAGGGTGCCGCGACCTAATAGGCTTAGCAGTGTATGCTGACAATCTTGCGCCATACAGAACAGCCAGAAAGGAGTACCCAACACCACACAAATCCCTCAACAAGTTAGAAGAGAACACCCTTAGGAGACTACAAACCAACACCTACCCAACACCAGCTAAATTACACCAGTGGTACCCTACACTATACTCTCCACAGTGTCCACATTGTGGAGCGGTAGCTAACCTCTACCATATGGTGTGGGCATGCCAATATAATCCCTTAGTTGACCCCATTCCCAACCCCTCGGAGGAGCAGTGGGAGGCTATTCTGCTCAGCGATGATCCTGACCGTCAGCACTGGCTGGTGGGGAGGGCCAGCGCAGCAGCAGCAGCCAGTGGACTACCGGACTAGGCGGTCCACCCACATGTTCGGAGAACATTGAAGAAATAAAGACGTTTGTAATCAATAATCGCCGCGGTGGCTCAGTGGTTAGGGCGCTCGACTACTGATCCGGAGTTCCCGGGTTCGAACCCGACCGCGGCGGCTGCGTTGCGATGGAGGCGAAACGCTAAGGCGCCCGTGTGCTGTGCGATGTCAGTGCACGTTAAAGATCCCCAGGTGGTCGAAATTATTCCGGAGCCCTCCACTACGGCACCTCTCTCTTCCTTTCTTCTTTCACTCCCTCCTTTGTCCCTTCCATTACGGCGCGGTTCGGGTATCCACCGAGATGTGAGACAGATACTGTGCCATTTCGTTTCTCCTAAAACCGTTTTTTTTTTCAGTTGAAATAGAATCAGAGCGGGAATATATTTTGGAATGAAAGAGAATGGACTCAGATGTGGAGCAGAATCATAATTGGGATAGAATCGGAACTGGAACAGATTTGCGAGCGAATGAAAGAAGAATGCTATCGCATTTCCTCCGCATCAGTCTGCTCTCCAACTCTGACTGACACTTTTCAATCCTATATAGGCCTCCAGCAGAAACTACCTTCTGCTGGCCGTTCCAATCCTCCGCCTCACTGCCGCCAGATTCGTAGCCCTTCTTGATCCTGGTCTGCCTCCTAATTGAGCGATCGAGCATTTGGAATGCCTCGATGTCATCGCCTCTGGGTCTGCTGTGAATATTGGCACTCTAACCCGGAGGTGTCAGGCGGAGTTTCCAGATCGTACACCCCGCCAGCTTTTCGCAGCTATTTGACAGCGCCACAAATGGACACTGCCGGCTAACTTTTGTCAGAACTTAGCAACCATGTTACCGTAAGCCCGCATACGCATGAGTCTGCATTCTCATTGGCCTACTTTCAGACTAACCCAGAGGTGAACGCTGTAATTTTGGGCTGCAACACTCAATAGCGACGACGGCTACAACGGAGCAAGTCCTCTACATGCGGCTCTCGCTGTAAAAAATGCAACCCTTGCACGCGCCGACAGCGACGCGAAGAGCCATGCGCTTGTTTTCTCCACTCTAGACGGGAGATCACGTTGTGCTCTGCTCGTTTCGAAATTTCAAGTTCGCAAACAGCGTCGGCCTTCCGCTTCTCGCTTCGTTGTCAGCAGCGCCGCCGGTGTGAGCCAACTGCCAACGTCAGGCAGTGAACACTCACCGCTAACTGCACGCGGAGGGTGACGTGCGGTCGGAGACGGTGGAATGAGGAAGAGGGCTCGTCCGACCGCTCACTAACGTCGCCGCCGTAAATCAAGCCTCGGCAGTGCGAGACAGGGTGACTCAGCGTGCTACGAAAGGATGACAACAACGAAGCCCTCACTCCGCAAGGCCTCCTCCAACCCTGACAGTGGTCGGCGTTCGCATGCGGGCCCGGAACGAGATCGAATACGCGCCGCAGTCTCGCCTTCGCGAGCGAGGTATATCCGTTTCGCTGCCAAGCGTCTGTGTCGGCACAATGAATGCAAGGTCTTCCTCGTCGTTCATTCTAGCGCTGTGCTGGACCGTGGCCTCTGTTCGCGTTAGAGCTTCCTGGTTGTACGCACGAGGTTGCATCACTGCCAAAATGCACAGCGTAATGAAGGGTGGATGACAACGCCAGGCCTGCGAGGAGACAAGGTTGCCAGAAGCGTACCCCGGATAACAAAAGCGCTTCTTGAAAAGAATACTTCTCGACACTGAGAACGGACTCGATACTTTTTAGAACGTTGGGCGGGACAGCCTACCAGGGGTTGCTCAAGCATACGTTATCTCATCGAGAACAGGTCTATGACCCTCGTATTTGATGCCGACCGATTGTCCCTGCAGTCCAAGAGTTAGAAGTTTGTGGCATGTTCGTTGCAACAAAAAGTTTTTACACATTTGTGTGAAGAGTGGCAGCGCTTTACTCGCGACGGGGAACTTGATGCGTGTTTCAGTCACGCTTACGACCGACCTCACATCGGCTGTTCTGTCTTGCCAATTTTTATGAACAGAAGGTGCACAGTCTTGATCGCGCGGTCAGGTGGTTAGAAAGGAAATAGTACATGTTCACTGGTGGTAGATGAACGAATAATTGGTGAAAGAAGAGCAAGCTTTGCGCCATGTGTGCTCATTCTAATCAATCGCTTAATTAATTGATCTTTCTTTCTTTTTTTCTTTCTTTATCTACTGGTATCAGGTGATCGAACATGCGCGTATCGATATGCCTGCGAAAGCGTAAAAGCAGTCGTCTGAGCTAGCTTTGAGAGGCCGCTTGCTATGCATATAAGCTATTTCAAGTTTCTGCGTCATCTTCATCGGTGACGACAGAACGAATAAATCACAAAAATGGCAATTAGAAACACTTAAAAATTCCAGTGACCGCACAGTGAATTTTTTTTATGGTTGGTTATGGTAAAGACCGAGTCAGGGAATTCGTTCCATGATCGAATGGCTATCAAGTAACGGTGAGGAATAAAGCGAAGCTGTACTCGCTGGTGGGAGAAAAACTTTGCAAGTTATCGGTTCTAAAAGAAATGTTGGTACGAGGCTGACAAAGTAGGCGCTTCTGGTGGGGCATTTTATGAAATATTTTGTGAAAAAATATTACACTATGAATATTGCGTCTACCAGCCGATCAGCAAGAGATAAGGTTAGCTTGCTGTCAGACGCAAGAGATGTTCTGTTGTTGTTGAAAATGATGTAACGGGATGTCTCATTCTGTAGGAACTCGAGGCGGTTTTTTAGAATTTGAAAACGGTGATTCCAAATTGAAGACGATAATTCATAGTCGGATAAATCTCAAGAACGCAGCGGCAAATACCCTTCAAAGAAGGCACTCCGGCCAATACCAATGCAGTCCAGCCAACAGATTGCCATGGCGTCGTGATTAATCTTATCTCACGGAGGCAGGTGCTAGTGGATTAACTGCGACGTCACGAGAACTGGTCGCCGCCATTGGCTGTAAGGCCTCCTTTGAGGGGACGTATACAACGCTGCGTTTTTGAGTTGCCTCCGATTATATTCGTACCTCACGAGTGTTTTGTAGGCAATGAGTTCAGTGGTTCTTTAATCGGATACAACTGAGGAACTAAGAAGCAAATGCCCTTCAAACGAGCATCATGGAGCGAACAGCGCTATCTCATACACACACGATTAACGAGACGAACACAGCGCTGACTAACAATTGAATATTTATTTCTGCGACATCATGTATAAATGCATAGATGACACGAAAGAGATTCAGAACATACGCGCCGACAACAAAAAACAACAAGAACAAAGGCTAATGATAAGAGCAATACAGTAGTTCAGATTCCCCCAGAAGTGCCAGCTCCTTGTGCGGCAGTGCAATTGAAGCGGTGCTGACGCACGAATTCCCCACGCTTCCGATCTTGAGAGCCTCGATTATTTTTCCCGTGCATCTGTCACGATACCTTGCACGCATTGCTCGCAAGGGTGCTTCACAAGGGTACTTCACATTTATCCCTTCCAGGCCGCCGCGGTGGCTAAGTGGTTATGGTGCTAAGTTGATTGATGAGCCGAAAGATGCGGGTTCGATCCTAGCCGCGGCGGTCGCATTTCGATGAAGGCGAAGCACAAAAAGGCACCCATGTACCGTGCGGTGTCAGTGCACGTCAAAGATCCCCAGGTGGTGGTGGAGGAGGAGGAGGAGGAAACATTTATTGCTGCACTGTACTAAATTGGGAATGGGAGGTGGGGATGGTTGTTGCGCTGGGTGGCAGTCCCTATTCCGGGACGCCATTGGCCGCCGCTGAAGCCCGTGGCCTCCGGACCAGGGCCCGCTGGGCCTCCAGGTCCGAGCTGGACAGGGCCGCCTCCCAGCCCTCCCTAGTTGGCTGACTTATAACGGCTATATGTGTATTGTACTTGCAGGCCAACACAATGTGGTATAGGTCAGCATACTGCCCGCAGAATTTGCATCTGCCCGTGAATGTAGGGTCCACGTGTTTTAGTAGTATGGCGGGATTTAAGAAGACCCGGTCGAAATTACTTCGGAGCCCCCCACTGCGGCGCCCTTTTCTCTCTTCTCTCACACCCGCCTTCCTCCGTTCCCTCACGGCGTGGTTGAGGTGTCAGTTACTTCGCCATTTCCCTTCATTAAAAATTACTAAATTAAGTTTGGTCGGCAGCAATGTATCGATGGAGGCGACACACAAAAGACGCCATCCACTATGACACCTGCTTATATATTTGTTACTTATCTCCCTTCCTTTGTTCACGGCGCAGTTTGAATGTCCACCGAGAAGTGAGACAGTTACTGCGCCCTTTCCTTTTCTCAGAAGCAATTATTTTTCAAGTTTAGGTTGAGTGCGACCGCTATCGTGGAGCGCGCAGTCTCTGTTTCTTAACCCGGGTCACGGCTGAGACCTCATTTTTCCTATTTTAATAATAATAATAATTGGTTTTTGGGGAAAGGAAATGGCGCAGTATCTGTCTCATATATCTTTGGACACCTGAACCGCGCCGTAAGGGAAGGGACAAAGGAGGGAGTGAAAGAAGAAAGGAAGAATAGGTGCCGTAGTGGAGGGCTCTATACAACAATTTTTAGAGGCCCCGCCGCGGTGGCTCAGTGGTTAGGGCGCTCGACTACTGATCCGGAGTTCCCGGGTTCGAACCCGACCGCGGCGGCTGCGTTTTTATGGAGGAAAAACCCTAAGGCGCCCGTGTTCTGTGCGATGTCAGTGCACGTTAAAGATCCCCAGGTGGTCGAAATTATTCCGGAGCCCTCCACTACGGGCACCTCTTCCTTTCTTTCTTCTTTCACTCCCTCCCTTATCCCTTCCCTTACGGCGCGGTTCAGGTGTCCAACGATATATGAGACAGATACTGCGCCATTTCCTTTCCTCAAAAACCAATTATTATTATTATTAATAATTTTTAGAGCGAGAGCATCTACTCTTCCCGTTCTCGTTCAAGGTCATGCCGGTATGAAAAACGGCCTTGGGAGACAGCGGAGCTACAGTGCCTAGAATATACTGGTCAGTATATTCTAGGCACTATAGCGGAGCGCAGGTGGCACTACTACGTCACAGTCACGTGATTGCAATGTGACAGCTTGCGCGCGCTCCTCCGCCGCATCCGCCGTCGCGCCGACTCCTCTCCGACACTGCTCCGTACCACGTGATCAACAGCTGCGCAGCCTGATCTAAGAATAGTACAGACAGATGGCGCTGCAGAAAGAAATATGTAAGAATTGCAGAAAGAACTGCGTGTAAAGAATTGCAGAAAAGCAGCGTTCGCTCTAAATTATGTGTCGGCAGAATTGCGACGAGCCTGCGTCAATTTTTTTGCCACAAATGATGATGATTATGATCTTATTTCAATGGTGGAAAGGTTGCTTGGCCAAGGCGCGTCATGGCTAACATGTTTTGTCTACACGGGTTCCGGCTGAAAGACCTATTTTTGCAAATAATTTCACTCAAGAGCGGCCGATCCCCTGACCAGGGGAAAGATTGTTCACCATATGGAAAACCGGCATGCTCCCGGGAGCTCCGCACTAGTGATAACTGGCAGTAAACATCGGCACACTTTTACACTCCAAGCATGCTGCATGTAGAAGCGTCGCGATTTGAGGCTCTCGGGGATCAATTAAGGCCAGCTAGTGCAATATACGGTTGAGCGAAGTGTCGTGCAATGTTTGATTGCATGGAATATGGAAAAATCACCACGGCGACCTTGTCGCGATTCATTATACGAAAAAAAGAAACAAATCGCGGCCGAACGGCGATAACTTGCGACTGTGAACATGACCGAGAGTCGGGATGACGCGATTTCATGCGACGCAGATATCTGTGCAATATGCAGTGTTATACATCTCAATGTTACATCAAAAACTGTGTCAGACGCGAGTTATCGCGCGCACATTGACCGATAAAGAGAAAGGTAGCGCAGTTATCGCAAACGTACAAACTCACCACTCACATTCTTGGGCCTTTGGATCCCAGTGTGAACAATAGAGATACTGCGGACATGAGGACGAGCAAGATTCGCGTATGTGGGTCAGACCCTCTATATAGAACGCGCTTACGCAACGGTATGGGGAACGTGTCAGCAACATTTCCCTGAATCTTTCCAGGCCGCATGCAATGGCCTTCGCGGTTGCGGAGTTTCCCTGACAGTCAGAGGCAGTGTGACGTCATCTTATCGGCCTCACCTGAAGTACGCCGACTTTAACGTCTCGTACTTAGTATGGCCTTACGAAGTCGTACGACACGCCTGCGGACAAACCAACGCTCAGAGAAAAAAAAACAACAACACAAAGAACGCCCACTTGTTTGCTTGAAGCCGATTTTGTGAATGGGCCTTCGCAGAACAGCACACCGCAGAACAGCCCAGAGAAGGTGACCTTTCTCAGATGATGTTTATGCTGAGATACGGCTTATGGTTTTGTTTATTGGGGTTTAACGTCCCAAAACGATTCGGGCTATGAGGGACGCCGTAACGAAGGGCTCCGGAAATTCCAACCACCTGGGGTTCTTTAACGTGCACCGACATCGCACAGTACACAGGCCTCTAGCATTTCGCCTCCATCGAGATCCTACCGCCGCGGCCGGGATCGAACCCGCGTCTTTCGGGTTAGTAGCCGAGCACCGTAACCACTGAGTCACCGCGGCTATCTTAGCCGTGATCACAGCCCAGCGAGCCATGGGAGTGGGTCAGGGAACAGAGGCCAGTTAATGATATCCTAGTGGAAATAAGTAATGGGCATGGGCAGGGCATATTATTGCGAAGACGAAATAACCGATAGTCCTTAAGGGTGACACAGTAGATTCCAAGAGAAGACAAGCGCAGAAGGGGACGAATAAAGAAGTTTGCGGGAATAAGGCGGCCGCAACTGGCAGAAGACAGGGTTAATTCGAGGGATATGGGAGAGGCCTTTGCCCTGCAGGAGACGGTAGGTAGCTTTATGATTCTGATGGCGATACGCTGACTCTGAAGTTTCCTTACTGCTGTCACTACCTTACATAATGTCTGGCTAATGCGACTCAATGTAAACCGATAAAAATATTCGAACTCTTAATCTTGCTATGTACTGGTGATTCTGCACTATATAGAAGAATTGATTTCGTAGAAGTATCTGGGAGTTGATATTGCCAATTATCGTTAATATTTTCTGGAAAACAGGCCGCCGCGGTGGCTGAGTGGTTATAGCGTTCGGCTGCTGGCCCGAAAGACGCGGGTTCGATCCCGGCTGCGGCGGTCGAATTTCCATGGAAGCGAAATTCTAGAGGCCCATATACTATGCGATGTCGGTGCACGTTAAAGAACCCCAGGTGGTCGAAATTTCCGGAGCCCTTCACTACGGCGTCTCTCATAGCCTGAGTCGCTTTGGGACGTTAAACCATCATAAACCAAACTTTTCTGGAAAAAACGCGCCTACAATCTTCGCAGTTAACTAATTTACATGTATGTGAGATTATTTTAGCAAACACTCGTTAAGGGGGCCCTCGTTTTTTAAATTCTAAAGCCCACGTTATGTAAGCCACTAGTACATTCTAAACTTGAATATACAAGTGCGATGTTAGTCAGTAATTTACTACCCAAAATGGCGGTCGTGCCGTGCTTTCTTTATCTTGTCAAATTATTCTTGTTCCTCTAACGCATTTTTTCATGAAACTGAGCTTTAGCTTTCTTAGCCTTCCTTCTTGTAGATGGCATAGCCGGTTGTTTTCTAGCTCATAACGCTTATATTTTATTCAGCTATAATTTGGATTGCTTACTAAGCGTTCATATGAAACGAAGTCACTTGCTCGTCTCCATTGGCAAAATCACTGCCACTAGTATTTTCTCCACCCTCGTCGAAGATTATTGCGCCTAGTGTATGATCATGATCATCGTCATAATCGCTAGCCTTGTTGAGCTCACCGCAAAAAAAAAAAAAAAAATCGCACGCGATCATACGATGTGGTCGGACAAATCTACATTAGCACTATTGGTTGTATACATTTCGCTTTCACAATGATCGCCTCCCCACTGCGTCTTTTATCTTGATTTTGCCGTTGCTTTTTTATTTCGCTGTTGCGTAGGCTCCTGGAGGGTGGAGGTGGGTGAGCTGGTGAAGGAGGAAGTGGGTGGAGGCTTGTAGGTGGGAAGTGCATTTTTCTTTTTTTACCGGCGGTAACCCGGAAGTGCCCCTATACCGAAGGGTGCCCCTAAGGAGGAACCTGCCGGGCTCTAAGGGTGCCCGGAAGGTGGAGGTGCCACACAGATGCACAGATAGCGAGTTTTCGCCGAAAGAGGGCTTCTAACGCAGTAAACTCCCTCTCCTGATGACCTGAAATTATTTATTTTTGACAGGAAGGGACAACTACCTCTATTAAGCACGCAGTTCTTGTAGATTCATGGTGGGTGAACAGCGCAACAAAAGCGGGACAAAAGCAAGACAAGCGCTGACTAGCAACTGAGTTTATTGAAGAACGAAAAGTGGTAATATATAGTGAACGTAAACAATAAAAACAGAAAAAACGACAAAAGGTGGGGGAGGGGGGGAGCAACCTATGTCATGTGCAAGTCCAGATATTGAATTTCCTTGTCACTTGTTTCCACCCCCCCCCCCCCCAACCTTTTGTCGTTTTTTTCTGTTTTTATTGTTTACGTTCACTATATATTACCACTTTTCGTTCTTCAATGAACTAAGTTGCTAGTCAGCGCTTGTCTTGCCTTTGTCCCGCCTTTGTTGCGCTGTTCACCCACCATGAATGTTTACCAACTCGCCCAAACTTCAGCTGTACTTGTAGATCCCATTCTAGGAAACTCAGACGAATATCGTCAAGAAACCGCAGCGAATCGCGACGCCGAAACTAAAGCCAGACCTGGAGCCGAAAGTGAAGCACGAACTTGCCGAAACATTTAGAAATTTTCTATCCGGATGGTTTCCAGCAGAAAAAAAAAAAAGCTCCACCATCCAGCGCCACGTACGAGATTCGAACCAACGCGGGAGCAAATAGAGCACGAACAAATATTGCAGCTCCATTTCTCAACGCCTCAGACCACGTGGCTATCCGCACAGCGTCTAGCGCTGTCTGTTGCAATTTTTATAGCTGTAGAATATTCGGGCGACTAAATTGTCGTCGTTGTCGTCTTTCGTCCTCGCCTATGTCGCCAACAGCAGCTTTATGTAGGCGCACATAAAGGTGAGAAAGCGGCCAGAGCAGCCGAATGAGACGGGGAGGTAGAAGAAGAGCGGGTTACAATCTATACAGAGAGGAGTAAAGGGGGAGTAAGAGCACACCCTTTTATATAAGGGAGTGCACTAGAAGACAGCTTACTCCCATAAAGACGTATTCGTGTTAAGAATGTAGGGCTGCAGCACGTCAATCAACGACAGCAGGGAATGAGTGCTTTCGCTGGAGACCGCTGTTAATCTTGAAGATGCTTGAACCAGTTTGCATGAACTGCCTTGAACAACACAATGTAGATACAAAGGACAAAGAGTATGGTGGAGCTGCCATAAAAAAACGTAAACCAATGAGCTCCTGCCTGTACCACTAAAGTATCACAGGCTTAACCCAATCGTAATATAAATGAAAAGGCCCGAAGGCAATGTTGTGCTTTTGCCACCCGAAGGTGGGAAAATAAAAAAATGGGGTAATGCTACTAAGCGACCCACAGCCGGGGGAGCGGGCCCGGGGAGACTCCCCTGATCTCCCCTGGGACGTAGCGGAGGGGGTGGGACATAGGTTGTGGGAATGGGACTGAGGGAAGGGTTATGGGTAATGTGATGGGAATGGGGACAGCGAGATATTGACCCTCATTTTATCATCGCTCGACTCCTGTCTGGCCAGGACAGGGAGGGCGTCGATGTTCTCCAATGGTGCGGCTCCACTCACGGGATGCCCGACCACCCAACGACGCAAGCTCCGACTCGGAGACAGGGAATCCTAACCCGGGGCAGCTGCCTCGGGCTCCTCCACGACCTTCAGGGGTCCGGTTCGGACTTGCATTACGCTCCCAGCTACTAACCGTCGAGTGTTTTTCGCGGCTTTTCAGACTCCGGAAGTATGTGTGGTGGATCCCAGGGACCCATCTGTGCTTCCAACCAACCAGCCATGCACTTATTTCCTCCCCTGGCTTGCTCCACACCTACTGAGGAGGGAGTGTTCAGGGCCGGGCTGACCGGGCCACAAACCAAGAACCTGGCCGAGGGTGAGATAACCCGGGCCTACTCCACCGCTACTCCGCAACATCGACGGTTTTTGCATCGGTCCTACTAAGGTCCCCCTTACCTCGGCGTCCCGCGCTCGAGCCTCACGGCCCCGCGGTCAGCCATCCCTGGCTGCTTCCCCGAGGACATCGCTCCCAAGGAGCCCTTCTGCTGGAAACCCCCGCGCGGACCTGGCCTCTCCGTGGCCAGAAACCGACGCGCCAGCCGGTAGCCACGCACGCCCCCGCGTGCAGAGGCTTTGTGATTTTCGAGCAGTTTTTGAGCCCAATTCCGTGAGTCCAACCTGATTATGAAACCAGGCCTGCCTCCGCACAGGCATCGGACCTCACGTGCGCGACTGGCCCACTCAGTCGCTTGGGAGTCGCTGCCACTCCCATGGGGTTTTGCATCCCCAGAGGACGGGCCCCGGCCAGCCCATCCCCACCGCTGTGCGTTGCACCGGAACAAAGCCTAGTAGCCGAAACTACACCGGCCCGTATCCGGTGGCAGGGGGGGCCACGGGCAGGCCGCACAGTCGGATTTCCCCCCCACAATGTAGATACAGTCGAGCCTCGTTATAACGAAACGGCTTATAACGAAATAATGAATATAACGAAGGAATGACGGTTCCCCTTGGAAGCTCGGTCAGCACGGGCTATATCGAAGCTCCGGCTATAACGAAGTGATCGCCGAGCCCCTTCAATTTCGTTATAACGAGGTTTAGCTTACGGCGAACAGCAGCAGTAAGGCCCGCCTCGTCCTTTGCTGACGGCAGTATACATCAACGTAATTATAAGTCAGTTTTCGGACCGAAGTCGCAGCGCGACGCGACAAAGAGTCGCAGCCGGCGCGGTCGAAATGAAGTGGTAGCTGCTGTCGTTCACCGACCTCGATTAAGACTGTAGTGGATGCATTGAGAGTAACCCGAGAGTCTTCGCCATTGTGCACGTACCTCAAGTTTTTTCGAAGACGCGACTTATTCACTCGTCGGCACCGCAGCATCTCACATTACTCGGTGCGTGCTTTCCAAGCCATTGAAGAAAATTATTTCCGAGATCCGTCTCATCACCGTTCCTTCCTGGCTATACGGGGAAAGGAAGCGTATATAGGCGGCTTGTTCTAGGTTTCATAAAACGCACCGTGACTGTCCATATACGACTGATGACGTAACGGCGGCGGACTCGCGAGCAGAGCTGAGGCCGGCACGCAGCCGCGAAGATGGGCCCCTCCGAAGCTCCGAAATAACAGATTCGCGTTCTTGTGACGTGTGCCTAGCACGCGCACAACGAGATGAGCCCAGGCTGCCTGTAGGTCCAGGCTGTGTATAGACGATCTTGGTGTAGCTCGATATAGATGACAGCGGCTTGTAAACGCTGTGCTTTTAACACATAAATTTCATAGCTGCTGCACGTGGATACGATAACCTAATGCACTTGTAAAAGTCAGGCAATTCTGCAAGACGCTGTTGCTGGGCCCATTGGCAGGTACCGTGACAAAGCTTGGGTCTCGACAAATTGCTGGGCCCGTCCACGCAAGCTGAAATTTCTTGTATACTTGCTTCTTATACAGAATTTGGCACCAGCGCATTTATCCGGAGTTCCCGGGTTCGAACCCGACCGCGGCGGCTGCGTTTTTATGGAGTCAAAACGCTAAGGCGGCCGTGTGCTGCGCGATGTCAGTGCACGTTAAAGATCCCCGGGTGGTCGAAATTATTCCGGAGCCCTCCACTACGGCACCTCTCTCTTCCTTTCTTCTTTCGCCCCCTCATTTATCCCTTCCCTTACAGCGCGGTTCAGGTGTCCAACGATATATGAGACAGATACTGCGCCTTTTCCTTTCCCTCAAAACCAATTATTATTATTATTATTATTATTATTTACACGGCCATCTCAGTTTTACAAGCGTTTGCGACCGGTTTGGCTACATTATGTAAACTGGACATTCGACTAGTGCGCATGAACGCCAATTATTGATAGACGGACCAATGCACTCTTCCAAGCCATGGTGTTGCATTGATCGATTGATTGATTGATTGATTGATTGATTGATTGATTGATTGATTGATTGATTGATTGATTGATTGATTGATTGATTGATTGATTGGTCTTGTCAGTTAAGGGTTTTCCACCATAGCAGTAAATTTATACGCAAGCACATCTGTTCTAGTGCATGTGCGTAAAGAAGACTTTTCTCTCAACATGTGTAGATAGGGCACGTTAAAAACTTTCAGTAAGCGCGTTATTAAGTCGCGCGGGCAATGTTTCGTTTTCCTTTTTTTTTTTTTGCACACCGCCGTGAAAGAGTCCTAGTTAAGCAGAAATTTCTCGCTGCCATAGCATATATAGGGCAAATATAAATAAGTCATTCCCGAAATAATTATTCCCCAATTTCAAATTACTCCAGCTTGGGTAGTTCCCAAAACAAATTCCAACAGCGTTCCTGTTTATAGTTGCGATCGATTCGGCTGCCCCCCTGCATGTCATCTCCAAGCTCTACTGGTAGCTTAGTTAGTTGTTGCCAAGCTGCTAATAACAAAAAAAAAATCTCCTGGTTAGCTTAGCAGGTAGAGCGACTTCCCTGGACAGGCGGTGGTCCAGGGTTCGAGTCCTGGAGAATGAACTGCAATGATTCCGAGAAAGCTGAGTAGCTCTCCTTTGTCCAAGATTACCTTTTTAGCCATCTGGTTGCGCTTAGGTGTACGCCGATAACTAATTACTCCCTAAACGAACTTAATAGCTCTCATTTTTTTAACTCAAACCGACAGTCCGGCACGTTTCCTCGCAAGCCTCGACTACGTGGTCATATTGTCGGCACGCTGCGGGGCAGTGACTTTAGTTGGCGATTTTTCAAATCAGCTGACGGACGCAATCCTTCTTTTATGAGTTACCTCCTCCCAGGGTAGGCAGCAGAACCGTGCGATGGGCAGCAGACTCCGAACAGCGCTGGCAAAACACGCCGCGGTGCGTGACTAAATCGGCGAAGGTCAGGTTTCGCGCCTGGCTTTGCGGACAGCGCGGACGCAGCTGGGTGGACACGCGCGCCTTGGGACATACTTGAAGCGCTCGACAAGAACAGCTTTATTCGCGGGTGCCCGCCGCGCACGCGCAGATTTTTTTTTTTTCTGCATGACGAGCGTTTCGAAGCCCGGAATTTGTGCGAAGGCCGAGGCAAAGAAACAATTACCGGCGTGTTCTATCTTATTTTCGGACTTGATAAGGCGCTCACTTAAAAAAAAAATTAAAAGCTAAGAGCGGGAAAGTGGGAGCGGAGAGGGGCAAGGTTTGCATGTAGAAAACATGGAATGATCATCAAACATGAAGCTGTGCCATCATCGTCATCACGATGATGCTGGTACAGCTTCATGCTCGGTCCTAATTCGGCCATTGTACTCATGTACCCAGATCCTGGTTATTTTATTTTTTGCTTGTTTGTCGGTAGCGCCAGGTAGCAATGTGGCGATGATTAGAGCCAGTTATTCGTTTGTTCCCTGTTCTACTTCAGTGTATATTCCTTCCTAATCAATTGTCACGTCTCTGTATTGTAGAAGTCCCCTGGTTGTAGTTTCGGATTCCCCCTCTTTGTGTAGTGCCGTTTTTAGATTCCTTTGGGGTAGAAAAAAAGGTAACATGTTTCGTATGAGCCAGGACACAATTCTTCATCGTTTCTGCGTTCATCCACTAGGCAAATGACGCGACGTATGCCTTGGCGATGACAGCAGTGCCTAATGCTCATTCAGCGTTCACATCGCATGGTTGGAAACTCACGGGTAATGCGTGCTCGCATTCTGTTACGGCGTAGCAGTACATTTGCGCTGAGCTGCTGCAGTGCTTCAAAGCAATTCGCTAATAGCCGAGGTTTTCGCGAACACCTGGTTACCAGAAATAACTTCGCTTACCGTAACAGAGTTAAAGAATTCGTGTAAATGTACTGAGCTATATCCATTGTAGCAATAGTTCTCGTCCGCATAACAGAATTCGTGTGGCTCGCCAACAAAATATTTGCATCGCGGTGTGTATGTAGTGATTAGGGCTATAGAATCCGAAATAATTGTCACGAATTATATTTTTTATTTCTCTAAAATAGCATTTATTTGTTGTTGTGTCCGAGTTTAGCGCCAGCTGTGAAAGGTCTTGAAACTGGCAGTTTGCTTTATGACATCGTCGCGAGGCTTGCTTTACCAATGCCGCCTGTCTTGTGTTCTCTTTGCAAGCCTAAGCAAAACTTTTGCTCACCGCATTTCGAAACGTTATGCAAGATACGGCACCGATACACGTTGGCCATTATCTAGCGGTTTGTTTTAATACGTTACCATTATTTTTTTTTCATATCTGTCCTGCCTTTAAATACACATAGCGCATGTCAACACCTGCTGCGCTGATATAACCTTGTTAACCGACCTTGTTAATGGAAGTGTTTCTTTTCTGCTTTTAATAGCACCACCTTGTAATAGTCATTGCTAGAGGACCTGCTCAGTGACTGTGCGCTTTTTCTTGTAGAAACCGGGAAACAAACCTTTAGCCGGTCAGTACAAAAGACCAAGCAATCTTGCGCATTTTGCTGCAGTTGAAATGCAGATAACCCGCTGCGATGGCGCCCCCAGTATGGGCATCTCGCTACTGTTGATTTACTACTAAAGTTGGTTACCGAATGCCCAATTTTTTACGGTCGAGATATAAAGTGTGCATGCCCGAGTCTGCACGATAAGAAGTGCGAACAAAACGGCGTCATGATCATCTGTTTAAAACGCGATTTTTCATCGCGCAGTTACCGTTGCCGTGGTGCTGAAGTTCTGTTAACGACAGTGCTTTTACATGTTCTTTAATGCACTTGGAAGCCTCTTCGAAACGCAGATGCGCTTTGCACTTTACGGCGACTTGCTGAGAAGAACCCTCTGCGCTGACGCTCTGACCTCCGTGTTCCTATTTAACGACCCGGTACAGTGCGTCTCACTCGTCGCGATTTCGCGTCTGCAGGCAACACCAGGAAAAGCACGATGGCGTTAAGGTGCCCAAACTATTCTGAAACCATTTTCTTCAAAGGCGAGCCTCACTGTCGCGTTCCTGTTACCTGCGGGTGCGAAATCCACAGAAGGACAGATACAAGTGAGCGCTGTTTGCTGCACCTGTTAGACGCTGATAGTTCCCAACAAAACAGGAAGCAGACGTAAGCGCGGCCTCTTGTCGAGCCTGTACGTACTAACGAGAAAGAAGGAAGGCACACGTGCTGCGGTGAAAGTATAGCACGAGCTATCAGGCGCCTATTTATGATGCCGCGGCGTGCATTGCTTGTGATCTGAACTTCGACAAAATAACTATGACAGCAGCGCTGGGAGAAGCGTTGAAGGCGACGGCTGAATGGAAGCAGCGCTTTGAAGCAGAATTGGAATTTAGTTTCTTTGACCCTAATTCAGCGCCTGCACGACCTTCGCTAGCGGTAACGGACCAATACGGTTAACAAAAACCGATGTCGAACTGAAAAGTGAAGAGCTCAGCGGATTACAACAGCCTAACACTAGGGAAACGTGACAGGATCACAACGGATGACAGAACCTAATCGGCAGTGAAACGTGACTAATTCACCGTCTGAGCTGCATTAATGCGAGAAGAAAAGGAACAGCTGTGAGCAGATCACGTGTATCGTTCGGTTTTCGTAATATGTGTCGATCTGAGTCAACGCAAGCAATGACCGCTTTCAAGGACTCCCGCGCGCATGATTAGCCTGGCGCTCCTCCGGATATCCTGGTTGAGTGTGCACGCGACGCGGGCTGCATGGGCTCTTATGTGCTATAGGCGTCTCACGCGCCAACTAGCGCTCTCTAGACAGCGGCATCCGCGCGGAAGTTTTTCGCCATGCCAGTCGGGCCGGCGGCTGCAGCAGCGGGCAAATTCCGGGCCCTCTGACTAATAGGACGGATAGCGCGGCAGAAAGGCCGATAATGAGCGCCGAGCGACAACCGCGTGACGATACGCGGTGTTCGCGACAGCCGCATACAGCTGGGCGAACACGAGTACAGCCCCACAACAGTGCACAAGAGCGAGGTTAAGGGGAAGAAAAATGAACTGCGCTTTATTTTAGCCTGGCCCGAGACGTCTCTCCAGGCGCCCCGGGTCCAGCAAGAGGTTCGTGGGCGCGAGCCCGGCACAAGCGCACCCGTCTGACCAGCGGGAATCATCCGCCACACAAATAGAGGTCCTGAGATTGGCACTGGGCAGGAATGGCAACGAAACACAAAAGACGCGCGGCTCGGCCGCGCGTGTCAAGTCCAGGAGTATTAACGGCAGGTAACGGTGACGATGTCGATGAGAGGGTCAAGCGCGAGCGATGGTCGATGCGTGCGCCCGTGACCGGGCTGTCAGCGGTGCCCCCGAGTTGACCTTGTCCCTCCGGTGTACCTTCAGGTGCTTGGCGAGGTGGTCGGAACGGGAGAAGCGCTTGTCGCAGATCTGGCAGCGGTACGGCTTGATGCCCGAGTGAGAGCGTTTGTGGCGCGCCAGCTCGTCGGAGCGCGAGAAGCGCCACCCGCAGC
This sequence comes from Amblyomma americanum, assembly GCF_052857255.1. NCBI lineage: Eukaryota > Metazoa > Arthropoda > Arachnida > Ixodida > Ixodidae > Amblyomma > Amblyomma americanum. Next base: position 18,773,999 of record NC_135503.1, on the reverse strand, counting down.
CGGGCCACTGGCACGCGAACGGCTTCTCGCCCGTGTGCCGGCGCAGGTGGGCCTTGAGGTGCGAGCTCTTCGAGTACACCTTGCTGCAGCCCGGGTAGGAACAGCAGAACAGCTTCTCTTCCTCTCCCGAAGCGGAGGGACTCGGCTGCGGCGCTCGGCCACCTTGCCGCCGCGCCGTGCCGGCCGTCTGGCAGCCGACCAGGACACTCGCCTTGGGCTTGCGACCCCCGCGTTGCCGCGGCTGAAGCCAGCTCTGGCTCGGTCTCCCTCTGGTCAGAGGCGGCGGAGGCGGCGGCTGAGGCGGTAACACGGCAACGGCGGGACTAGACAGGGTGCTGCTAAAGAACGAGTCACCTTCACTGAAACTGGACATGAGGGTCTTGAGTCCGACACCGAGGACCACGAAGTCGTCCAGGCCGTCCGCGGCAAGCTCCTCGGACCAGTCCACTTCGAAGGAGCCCTCGGGAGTTGGTGAAGATGAAGTGGCCGAAGCGGCGTCCTCGTAGCCGGAGTCTGGGCTGAAGTCCACCGACTTTTGGAAGTCGTGACCCGTGGGCCACACGCTGCCTGCCGGGCCGCCGGACGACTCTCCGCAGAAGAGCGGGTAGCAGCACGCCGGCTCGGTGAAGATGCCGAACTCTGGCAGCTGCATGGTGACGTCCGCGGTAACAGCGTGGCCCGCGGCCGTCGTACAACTGTCCCCGTCCTGGCCCAGGCTGCCGCTGTCGCTGGAGAGGAACGAGTCCAGGTCCGTTCCCAGTTCGTCCAGGGACAAGTCGTCGAAGGAAAAGGCGCCGTCGGCAGCCACCGTGGAAAGGCCGCCTTCCATCGCGAACTCTGTTGCGGCAGGCATGGAAAACCGCGTGACACGAGCGTTTACTCACTCGCTGAACATCACACTCCGGTGGGGAAACAAAACGGGACGACTGCGTGGCACGGCGACTGCTTCTGCCGCGAGCGCTACACACTCCTTCCGCGAAGCGTCTCCTCGCAGGGGTCTGTCCGCTACGTCGAGCGGTTGGCACGGCTTCTGGCCGCTGCAGCGCGGTGTCTACTCTTCTCTCCCGCGAGTCGCCGAGCACGTCACTCGACCGCGAACACTCTCGCATCCTGGATTGGCGCTCTCTCGCGCACGTGATAATGCGATAGGTTTCTAGCGCCGCCTTTGCGCTCCGCGAGCACGTGTCCCCTTCGTACGCGGCTGTCTTGCGCATTTGGCTCGCGCTGCTGAATGGGAGCGCCAGCGTAGGTACATCACTCAGATGATGATACGGGGACCGATACTAGCAATGCCGCACCGGCATCCCAAGCTGATAGGGAATCGAATGTCGATACCTGCTATCTGTATTGTTCAAAGCTCTCGCCGCTTACGTGCTTTTTATTCCCCGCACTTTTTTGTCAATGGCAAGGTACGCAATTTTTTTCGCTGCGTGTCACCTAAAAAAAAAAAAAACTTTGAACCGCATTTGTTCCACAGTCACAGTATCTGGCGCGCAGAGTAATGTCGGACCAAGCTGACTGCCCTAAATATATCGCCGTATCGCATTCATTGTGCTTGCGGAGATAATGCTTGCCACAAATTTCCCCGCGTTCAGCTCTTGAAAATTCGTACGATTCGATTTCAAGCGCGCACGTATAGCCGCACTTCATTTGGAGAGGTGTCTGGTAGCTGAGGGTACAAACTGTGTACATTATAAGCGGATTGTTTCATTTGCTTTTTAGTGTGTCACTGGCGCAAGCTTAATAATAATAATTGGTTTTTGGGGGAAAGGAAATGGCGCCGTATCTGTCTCATATTCGTTGGACACCTGAACCGCGCCGTAAGGGAAGGGATAAAGGAGGGAGTGAAAGATGAAAGGATGAGAGAGGTGCCGTAGTGGAGGGCTCCGGAATAATTTCGACCACCTGGGGATCTTTAACGTGCACTGACATCGCACAGCACACGGGCGCCTTAGCGTTTTTCCTCCATAAGAACGCAGCCGCCGCGGTCGGGTTCGAACCCGGGAACTCCGGATCAGTAGTCGAGCGCCCTAACCACTGAGCCACCGCGGCTGCAAATCCATGTTCGCGTCGACAGCAGTCCTGGAAGCGAGAGAGTGTACGGGCTGAAACGAGCCGTTCTCGCATTACCATGCATCGCCGCATCAGGTGCGGCCTGTCTCGCGATGCGGTGATGCAACACATTCAACGCGTTGTGTCATTACCGCATAACAGTATCGTGGCGGGCAAACACGCAGACAGCTGCACATTGCCGCTTTCGGAGAAAGCGGCTCGCAATCCCAGCCGGTCTGCGCCGTCTAAGGAATTCCACTCCGGCGGATTATCTTCTGGTTTCCCATTACACCAGATGTATCATCCTGTTCCGCGTAAGATGCCCGATCCTGATATGCGAACTTTGCGCTCCGAGGAAATGTGGGCATAAACTGTTACGCACGAGAAATCTATTTAAATCAATCTAATGGCTCAGCTACGACATAAATAACCTGTTCCTTTACGTAAAGGGGGAAACTGCTTTTAAGGGCTTTTGCAGGTTTATTTCTAGACTTCCTGATTTTTTTTTTTTTACCTACACCGAGGCTTCGGTTCATGAGCGTTTTTCCATTTCGCCTTCATCGAAAGCGGCCGAATATCGAACCCGCGTCCTGCTCTGTTCGGCAGCAGAAGGTTATGCAGCCGCCAAGCGGGTGGGAGATCAGGTTTGGCAATATGACCCTTTGCGGGCATGTGCACAGCACTCTGCATGCAAATTTCATATGCGCCTGTCTTTTGCTGGAAGCCCATTATACTTAGTGGGACGGGTCGACACACATCTTTAATTATATTTGGCCAAGCCGCCGCGGTGGCTGCGTGGTTATGGCGCTCGGCTGCTGGTCCGAAAGACGCGGGTTCGATCCCGGCCGCGGTGGTCGAATTTCGATGGAGGCGAAATTCTAGAGGTCTGTGTGCTGTGCGATGTCAGTGCACGTTAAAGAACCCCAGGTGGTCGAAATTTCTGGAGCCCTTCACTACGGCGTCTCTCATAGCCTGAGCTGCTTTGGGACGTTAAACCCCCACAAACCAAAGCAAACCAATTATATTTGGCCGTCCCACCATAGTATTCGCCTTTTGCTGAAGCAGTACGGTCAGGTTCAGTAGTGCCTACAACATGCGGCCCGTTCAACAGTTATGCATTCAAATACCACCCTAAAGAGTGTTGCAAGTAATTTTCAGTGTTCGCATAAATTTTTGTACTGCTCGTCGCTTTAGAAAGCGAACTACAGTACAGTTACCAACCACCTGCGTGTTGCAAGTTACACTGAGCGCGACTGTACTACACACACGCTCAACTCGAACCCGACACAACACACGTGCTACAAACACTCATCCCGGCGTGTCTGAATGCATCGAAGTGACGACTCCGCGCGCACTTTTCTCTGAGCTGCGTCCGTCGGCGCGACTGGTTTCCGATCGTCGTCTGCCTCATTTTCACTGTTCCTTTCTTTTCCGCCCGCTGGCGTGATCGAGGGAACGACATCATTCCGGCCCCCAGAAGAGAACGGAACACTGCCGCGCGGCGTCAGTTCCGTCTCGATTGGGCGCAGTGCGCGCATTAACGACCGCCGACGTTGCGGCCGTCGTCAGTGCATGTGATCGGTGCGGGCGTTGAGTGGCTGCAGCGTGTTTACAGCGACACCGAAGTACGCGGAGCGCGCATTAGCATGGAGGCTGCAGCCGCCGTTGGTTTTTGCGGCGCGTGCATTGAATGCTCGCCGACGCGGCAACGAAATGACCGTCGGGTCACTATTTTCTTCCGTAACGAGACAAAACACCTGCGGGCGCCGTGCCAGATAGGAGTCAGGAAGAAAGAACGAAGAGACAAAAAAAAAAAGGGGGAAAAGAAAGAAAAGATCGACGTGTGGCCGCCGCGTCTCGCGAACTTGGCTGGTTACAGCGGTGGCTGTGCAGGGTCAAAAGAATTCTAGTTATTTTTTATTTCATTTTTTTCTGTTTTGCCGCTCGATTTTGAGCCAAAGGGTGAGCGGATCGAACGTCAGCGCGCGCAGAAGCTGATGCAATACTGAATGCCGTAACTGCTAATCGGCCAGCCTCACGCGCTCGTTATAAGAACACTCGCGGCTGAGCCTGTCCGATGCATTGCGGCTCCATATCTGCAATTAGCGTCAAATGCATGCAGTTCGCGCGCATGCGATTCGCACCGCGCGACGGTTACCAGGCATTGCTAAGTACGAAATCAGGAGACGTCGGTCCGTATAGGGACCTGCGCATTAGCGTGTCAACGGCGAGCTAGATACAACAGGGCAATCTACACGGGATGTATAGGATAATGGAAGGAAAGCCTAGAGAATGCTGTTTGGAGGATACGGACACTTGCAATGCGGCGTGGTATTCTTTGCTCTCGGCATCTCCGAGAGAAAGTAATTGCGATTGTCTTTCCTTAGACCGGCTCGCGTAAGGGACTCCTCCGAACCCTAGCGTCTCTTCCATAGCCCTGAAGGCCAAGCACTGCACCGGAAGCTGGCTTCATACACTCGAAGAAAAGCGTTGGATTCGAATCCAGTCCGTCGCTTACGGGGCGAATGCTCTACCACTGTGGCCAACGCTGCCAGAAAAGTTGCTTTATAAAGGCTAGAGAAAACGAAGTTGGCGGAATTCTATGGTGGTCATCTTCATTCCAGCAAAACAATTTTGGGTGCAGAATGCTTAACGGGATTTTAATCTCAACTCCCGATAATTTTGTTTCTTTGATGCAGTCGAAAAACTGATGCTCTCAGCTTGCCGAATGTCTCAGGTCGTAGACATTCGTTTTGCGGAGAAGTGTGTGAGGAATCGCCGCAGACACGTGTTATGTATACTGTTTTCTGCACCCAAAACGGGTTCTGCTTTTATTTAAATGTGGATATATTTTACCTTAGAACGCTAATCAATAACTCAGGAGTGACCTGGTCGAGCAGAAAAAAAGACAGCATGGATTAGAGAAGAATGCGTCCAGTTGATGGCATTCCACGTAGTTGTAATTAAGTGAGGGCATGTGATGCATAGGGCTGATAACTCGCTATTTATCAATCTCTCAGAGTGAACACAAAGGAGAGCGAAATTTAGTCGGGTGGTTGAAAATAAGCCGAAATGAGGACGCTGTGAACAAAGTGGGCGCGGTTAAATGCAGCCCAGAGACATTTGAGGAGCTTTAGAAGATATCGAGGTCTGGCTGTGAACTTTGCTCGGATGTCGATCACGGTACTGGTGCTGTAGAGTGGAACACTGCACTTCTAGTTCAATTCAATTCAATTCAATTTATTTTTCCATGGAAAGGGGGAGCTGAGGCAAAAGGCTGACTTGCCTGACAAAGGTCTCAGCACCCATATACATTTGGTAATGCAGTGGCAAAAAAAGAAACAAGAAATCTTATTTGTAGCTTGAGTTAGGAAAAAAAAAGAGCGCGCATATGCAGGTTGTAACGCACTAATGCACAAAAAAACAATTTGCAACACACACTTTTCTACATGAAGTTCAGAGAAAAGCAACACAACCAAGATTTACTCATCAGAATACATAATCATTAAACAAAGGATTCACAGGATGAACACAGTAAATGTACGGAAATCTCGAGTGAAATATTATGAAATATGAATGTTACTACATATTAAGTAATGTTTAAGGTTCTTATTGGACCACGAAGTTGACGAATTGAAGTCAAGAGGTGGCGGTAAATTATTTATGGCTGTAGGAACTTGATAGCGTATTGTCTGTTTACCGTAATTGGATCGGATTTTAGAAACCAGCTTTCTTTGCGTTCTAAGTGGTATTTTCTGAAGTAGTATATTCTGAAATGGTAGTTCATGTTCGTTTTAAAAAACAACGCGAAACGACCAGACGCCGCAGATTCTGACGATGACGAAACCATTGTTGACTGTGGCGCTGATGATGGCGATCAGTTCCGAGTGATGGTCGGGACTGGGAAACGGTACATCAACTTTTTTTTTTTGCATTAGAAAGTGGAATTGTTTGATGATTGCTGTAGTCGTGCGATGGAGCCCACTGATAAAGCACGACATTGTTTCAATAGCTGTATTCGGGATTAAGGGGTATCCTTGTATGCGGCCTTATTACCCACATAGTTTCCTGCAGTGTTTTTGTTGGCAGCGAGAGACAAATGAATTACCTGGAAATCAGTTTTACGCATTGTTATCTTTTATCGAGCCAACAGCTCACCGTGCCACACACGACAGGTGCGCGCGTGCGCACAAGCTGTTCCTTTAGTGCAAATCATTTATTGCGACCGCTTTTTTGTGCATAGCACTTGGCATGGCGAAGCTGTTGCACAGAAGCTTAGCAAGGCATTTAGCAAAGGCTCACATAAGTCGACTGCTCTGTAAGAATACTCCGCAGCTGTAGTAACCCAACGCTGCACATGCCGTCATCAGCGTTAATCAGGGCTAATCTAGTTCCAATGTGATTCATCCTGCACTTATCCGCGGCGAGGATTAAACAGAAATCGTTACTTCGCGTAAATGACACTTCGATGAATGCCTCTTCTCCGCTCTCAGCCCACACTTTTCCCTCGTGTGTACGTTCGAAGAAAAGGCGATGAGAATCGCTGATGATTTCACCGCCCAGCGCGTGACGTCAGGAATAGAGTCAATTGATAATAGCAGCACGTATACTTTACGCGAGCTTTATAAACAAAAAGGAAGGGTCTCCAGTCTAGCGTTTCTTGTTTTTTTCTAATCATTTTCTTTCCTCTTCCCAAGTTTTATTTTTCTAGACTGTTGCAACAGCGTGCTTTCGAATGTCCGACCGGTCTTGCTTCCTCTTGCCGTCGAAGGGGGGGGAGGCCTTGCGCTCACGTGAGAGACGTGTCCTCAGCTGTTGCTCCGTATATTGAGGCGCGGCAATCACAGCCCTTTAGGCGAAAGAAAGCGGCGACTTCGCTTCGCTCCGAGGGGCCCTTGCCCTCTCCGCTACAAACGTTTCCAGCGAGCCCCTTATTATATCGGCTCGCTTTCCGACATCATAGCCGAGTGTATTCCGGCCGTCCGGTTTTAATCTTGATCAGGGATAAAGGTAAATCGCAGCGATCCTTGCTTTTGGTCTTGGCCATAGCTTTAGAGCCGCTTTGGAAACCCTGTTGGCTACTTGTTGCACTAGTGGCAAGTTGGAAATAGAAAACGCTAATATTTGTACGCAGTTGAGAGGAAAGCTTTAGCGAGTGCCCAAGTACGGTTTTCCTCTTCAGATACCAGAGAAGCTCAAAATTTTGTCTATAGGCAACAGTTCCTTCGATTTATATTAAATGGGTGTTTTTATTTTTGTGTGTGTAAAAATAGAACTCCGTGCCTCGTGTAACAAAAAAGGTGTCAAAGTTCTATCTGGTAGAGCTGCAAAGGCGGATGAAACTACTGCGCTTGAAAATTATAAGTCAGTTGTGATAGTTGCTAAAAATATATTTTTTTTTATGAAACAAGGGCGCAGCATTGTGTCGCATTTATGAAGTCAAAATTTTTTAAGCATCTCGACAGGCTTGTAGCTTGCGGAATTGGTACATTTGTTCTTGCTACTGAAGAGCGCAGCTCTAAAAAATTAAGCTTTAACGTTTTCAACTCCCGTTAATTCCGGCGATTAATTTTAAAAAAGGAAACGAAGGCCTACAGTTCAGTTATATGCTTTTGTCAGTCACTGAAATGTAACTTTCTTTGTTTCAATGGAGGGGTTTTCATTCAATTGGCTTCCGCTGCTGCTGATAAACACTGCTTCTTGGTTCCCTAGCGAACGAAGGCTTTGAGCTGTCATTTTAAATGCCGGTTCCCGGTTGCTTTCCAAACTACAGAAAGCGACGAGCGAAGAGCACTCGTCATCGATGACGCATCGATTGGCAGCGTCGCTTGGAAGCGCGTCGAGACGTCTTTCTTTTTTTGCCCTCACTAAAACGCCGCTGCTTCTGAGAACGTAACAGCAACGCCAACGCTTACTGCAACGCTTCGGTACTGTTACTAGGCTGAGACACCAACGCCTAAGTCATACGTCACGAAATTCGGCTCACAGAATATAAGGAAACATTATTGGTCTTGTTTTGCCTGAAATGCATTATTGTTTTACATGATTTGATCGCATGCAAGAGTGTTTAGCCAGTGTGCAAAAAAGAAATTGTGCAAGTTTCGCCCGCCGCGGTGGCTCAGTGGTTAGGGCGCTCGACGACTGATCCGGAGTTTCCGGGTTCGAACCCGACCACGGCGGCTGCGTTTTTATGGAGGAAAAATGCTAAGGCGCCCGTGTGCTGTGCGATGTCAGTGCACGATAAATATCCCCAGGTGGTCGAAATTATTCCGGAGCCCTCCACTACGGCACCTCTCTCTCTTCCTTTCTCCTTTCACTCCCTCCTTTACTCTTTCCTTACGGCGCGGTTCAGGTGTCCAACGATATATGAGACAGATACTGCGCCATTTCCTTCCCCCCAAAACCAATTATTATTATTAAGTTTCGCCGACACCTTGGTACCTCTCGAGATTCAGCGCCAGGCCGTGTTAATAATAATAATAATGATTGGTTTTGGGGGAAAAGGAAATGGCGCAGTATCTGTCTCATAAATCGTTGGACACCTGAACCACGCCGTAAGGGAAGGGATAAAGGAGGGAGTGAAAGAAGAAAGGAAGAAGAGGTGCCGTAGTGGAGGGCTCCGGAATAATTTCGACCACCTGGGGATCTTTCTACAAAACATTCATTTGTACTCGTGCGAATATACGAAGAAAGAGCGAGCGAAAAAACAACAGCGTCAGAACAGCGCACAAAAAAGTCACAGCGACAAAAGAGGTCAGAAAAAAAAAACCCTAGCCGACATTATCTTAACCAAACCTGTTCGTTGGTGAACCTACGTTTACCATTACCACGTGACATTCGATCGGTATACAAGGTCGTAGCATGCAAGCGAAAGTAAAGCTAACAGTGCGCGTCAAGCATTCCAAGCGGACACGCAAAGCATTGCTGCATGCAGATGCGCTCATGGCAAATAATAATAATAATAATTGGTTTTTTGGGGAAAGGAAATGGCGCAGTATCTGCCTCATATATCGTTGGACACCTGAACCGCGCCGTAAGGGAAGGGATAAAGGAGGGAGTGAAAGAAGAAAGGAAGAATAGGTGCCGTAGTGGAGGGCTCCGGAATAATTTCGACCACCTGGGGATCTTTAACGTGCACTGACATCGCACAGCACACGGGCGCCTTAGCGTTTTTCCTCCATAAAAACGCAGCCGCCGCGGTCGGGTTCGAACCCGGGAACTCCGGATCAGTATGGCAAAGACTGAACTAAGCTTCTGAGTACCTAAAAAAAAAAGACAACATTGCAGATACGCGTGGGATACGGTGGGTACAACTGCCGCAGATGTGCATTCCCAGCGATTGTTTCTGCGATCCTTTTATGTGCTACCGCCCATTTTCTCTCCTATTCTTATTCTCACGTGAGCTGCCACGCGGGCCCATGTATTCAGCACAAGCTATACTTTCTTCGTCCTCTACTGCATCTTCCTCCTCATGTGAGCCCTTTGGATAACATGGACAACCTGCAGCGCTCATAAACATCTAACGCTCATAAACACGTATCTCTCAGGAACACATCTGTATTCTTCTGTTATCCAGGTGGGCTGTACAGTGCGGGCGCAAAAGTGGAGTCTCGAAAATCTGACCTGCACACCCTGAGATGGGATGTAGTTCTGCATTACAAGTCCGGCTGGGCGCTTGGTGAATATCTTTTAAGTCACCGCGCATTTCTTTCTATGCGTTATAAACTATTTCGCAATGAATGGGTTAAAGCGTTTCGAAACTTTAACGCTGACGCAGTGTTCAAGGATAGCGTGCCAGCAAATCAAGCTTCACCTTTTTGATCTCTAAAGAGCAATTCAGCGCACCTTGTGGGGCTCAGTGGCAGCTGAGAAGCTTACGTAATAGTAAAGTGTTGCATGTGCTGCGCACTGGCAGCTGAGAAGGCTATGTAAATTGCGGCGTTGAAAGTCTCGAAGCGACACATGAGATATGAGGGACGCTATACGGGGGGGGGGGGGGGGGGGGGGGGGGGGCTGCGGCTTAAGCTAGACCGCCTGGAATTCTTTAACGAGCGCCAACATGGCCCCAACCACGAGCGTTTTTGCATACAGCCGCCGACGCCGGAACTGTACACGCGACCATTGGATGAGCTGCCGAACTCAAAAGCCACTGAGCCATTGCATAATATAATAATAATAATAATAATAATAATAATAATAATAATAATAATAATAATAATAATAATAATAATAATAATAATTGGTTTTGGGGGGAAAGGAAATGGCGCAGTATCTGTCTCATATATCGTTGGACACCTGAACCGCGCCGTAAGGGAAGGGATATAGGAGGGAGTGAAAGAAGAAAGGAAGAGAGGTGCCGTAGTGGAGGGCTCCGGAATAATTTCGACCACTTGGGGATCTTTAACGTGCACTCACATCGCACAGCACACGGGCGCCTTAGCGTTTTGCCTCCATAAAAACGCAGCAGCCGCGGTCGGGTTCGAACCCGGGAACTCCGGATCAGTAGTCGAGCTCCCTAACCACTGAGCCACCGCGGCGGGGTAAGAGCCATTGCGGCGGTTCTGAGAAGGTTATGAACCGATAGAAAGTTATACGGGTGCTTCTCACCGGCCGCTGAATAGCTTATGCAGCGGTACAAAGTCGCAGGACGGACAATTGCGGCGGCTTTACACGCACTGCAGGGTGAGGTGAAGAGCAGTGCAAAGCGGCGCCCTTGGATGTTGCGTGACTATGATACAGCCCTGCGACGGTACACAGACGCGCGGAGCGATGATACCCGACATTGGACTTGTGAACTGGAAGCTATGCGACCCCTCTCCGCTGGCCTTGTTTGCGCGTGCTCCGTGTCAGTGCTGCTGTCACACTGACGCGACGGCACACTCGCGCCTCGTCGAGTGGGCCCGATGTCGCAATCTGGCTCTAACGAGAAAGCCCCCAAAAGGGACAATGCGCGCCGAATCGGCTCGCCACTCCAGCGACTCAAGGGTTCCCCCGTCCCCCAGATAGGCGCCGCGAAGGTCGGTCGTTTATTTTCTTTCCTTCGGGCCCATCTTGGCTGACGCGAACGCACTTGAGCCGCACTAAAGGCGCGACCCAGTGGGGCATTGTTTCTCGGGCCGCGTCCTTACACTTGCGCGTCGGCGGAGAATGTTTCGCCTCCGCTGTGCTGGCTGCTGTGGCGTACCTCCGTCACCTCAAGTGTTAACAGTGACACGGCCGTCCTTGCATGCGGCTAACCGTGTTACTATAGCGATAGCCTGTATCAGGAAGGTTTCCAGTGGTTCACTGCGACGCGGTCGTAGTAGTAACGGTTTGTCATGATGCACTACTCAGTGACTTCATCACTTAGTGACCATGCCTTCACTTTCTGATTAAAGAGAGTACAGCACTGCTGTGGTTCCTCAATTAATTAGCGATAAACGCATCTTCGGTGGTAATGGGGCCCCGGAGTTGGTCCCCTTTGGGGAGGTCCACAGGTTATTTTTCCCACGTCTGTTTGTACTCTAAACAGGAATACGTCTATACGGGAGTACAGTGTCTTCTAAAGCACTCCTTTCTATAAAGTGGAGCGCGCTAGAGGACGGTTTACTTCCTTTCTTACTCCTATCTGTTTACAGTGTGCTTTGGAAGTTGAAAAGTCTAAGGATTTTTCAGTCAGTCACAATCACTCAGTCAGTTGGTCTGTCCGTCCGCTTAAAGTCGAGTGTCTGTATATAGAGAGAAGTGGCAACAAAGGAAAACAAAGCTACTTTGACAAGATAAATAAGTCCCGCAAGAAACAGAGAATACCAGTTGTGAGGCTCTTGGATCATGCGGTGTTAGATCGCTTTTTGAAAACGCTGAGGATGTTCCCTGGAGACAAGTGAGTCCAGAACGGAGGTTCGATCCTGTCCCATGATGTGCGTATAGCAAAACTTTCAGAACGACAATTAGTGCAGCAAACTCTTTTTTCAAGTTTAATGTGGTGGAGAGATTAATTTCGAGCAGAATTTTCGCGAACAGATTTTCACGGGCTTGATGGCATGGTGCCGCTCTCGAGTTCTGCGCATGGATAGCGCGCCGGACTCAAGATGCCACAAAGGCAGACTCGCCGATTAATTTTGTTTCGTTAAGCACGAACACAAGATATGTAAGCAAGAACACATCACCTTGGACATTTCCTGCCTTGTGAGCGTAGGTAAGCAAATTGATCCTTTCAGAGCATTGCGTACGACTGACTGATAGCACTGCATTGCATTGATTGCAAAGCATTCCGGAACAGTTCTGCGGGCAATTTTTCCACCCTTCAGTTAGCAGCCATATTAGCCACCGCGTAATTTCCGTGTGAGTTGGCAGCTGAAAATCTTAGCATAATGGCTGAGGTCTGGGACAGTGATAAACATGGGGACGTGGTTGAGTCGAAAAATAATTATTACACGTTGCATCGCTACCCAATCGGCTGGCGTTTGTTCCAGCGAATAGAGTATGCATGTCCCCTCGTGCCTCCAGGCAGCAAGTCAACTGTCTTCCCTGGCTGCACAGAAAATATTGATGGTGTACTTCAGCTTCCTTACGGGCGGAAACGCGAAAGCGTTTCGATTTCCGTTGCCTGCTCTGTTACTTAGTAATGCGATAGTTACGGATGAATATTAATAAATAATCATTATCAGCTAATTAATTACCAATTAATTACCTTGATATTTTATCGTTCGTTCAATTCTGCAGGAATTACTGGTAATTCACCAATGTCGAGAATTACTAAGAGTAGTTAGAGGGATTGATTGCTTCAATATTTAATTAATTATTTTATTTAGTAATTCTGTTTTCTAAATTTTGTATTCAATCATTATGAATCATTATAAATTATGATTACACTCTTACTGGATGATCGACGGTTCATGAGCACACGCTATGTCCACATTTCCTGTGCACAGGCCGTGGTGACACATATCCTGTCTACGCCGCTCATGAGGCTAGAAATGCTTTCGCAGCAATAGATTATTTTCTCCGGCGAACCCGCATTGCGTGAACTTCCGTGACTGTGCCCTCAGAATCAATGGGAAATGACTGGTATCGCGTCATACGAACGACTGCGATAAAATTTTGCTGGTGTCAATACGCTGAAAGATAGAAGAGCATCCAAGACGCCAGGTAATCCTCATGCATTTTGTTCGGCCTCGTTTGTAAAAAACGAGGTGCAGTACTGACACTTATTTCGAGTACAGCTTAGCCTAAATCAATCACCTCCACATTGATTGCGACCGTACTTTCACGGCACCACAACGGCAAAAGCTGGCGCGCACGCACGCACGCACGCACGCACGCACGCATGCGCACAATCTCATGTCCTTCACTGACAGTGCTCAAGTGTCGAGACAAACGTCGGTCCATCTGAAGCGCGAAGCAAAGCAAACGTGCTCAGACACTGATGAGGTATGGCACCTATCGAGCGACGGCGCCCTGCTATCAGCCCCATATATATATATATTTTTTTCTTGGAAACAACAGGCATAAAAAGGAACTGTCTGTAGCGGTCTCATTTGTCCCTCACCACGTAGATTTCGCGCCTGCCATCGAAAGGTGACATAATCCGCTGATGCACTGCCGGAAGTAAGGTACCTTGTTTTTCGGTATCGATTTATCGATTGCGCAGCAGCCTGCAGCCCTGGCCTGGAAAAATTGTGGAAAGCGGTCTCTGTACCCAGAAGGGGGCCATGGCTAATCAGGCTGACATCCCCCTCTCACAACGTGGAAAGTTCTGTTGTACTTAGGCCTGCACTGTTAAAACTTGTGCGCGGGTGCGCCTGCAGCCTTATCTCTTCAAGTATGTGCGAACACAGAAAAGGCTGCGGCACTAGAGCATCAGTGCATCGTTCAGGATTAAAGACTATGTGCTTAAAAGAAAAGAAAAATGTCTGGGGTCATACAGGAGCGTAATATTGCCATTTAGCCCTTAATCTTAAAAACTGCTGAAGGTAGCAACTTAGCGTTCCGTAGAAGCAGGCATAATTATGTGAATTTCTTGAGTCGTATACTTAACAGGCGAAAACAAAATCCGTCCGAAATTGTTGCGTATGCGTGCAGAAAGGGCTTTTTCGAAAGATTGGCAAAGTTTTGACCTTACGACAACACAATGTAGATCTTCACCTTTGCGGTCTTAACTTTGCCTTTAACATTTGTTAACAAGTTCCGTTTGTCGATATCTCGGTATCTAATCGCGTCGTCACGCAACTAGCAAATGAAACTTTCATATTGTTCAGCTTACACACTTTTCAGGCAGATTTTGGAAGGAAAGTGAGGAATATTGTAAGAAATCATCATCGTCATCAACCCAACTAAGTCCACTGCAGGACAAAGGCTTCTCCCACGGACGTCTGATTAACCCTGTCCTGTGCCAGCTGCGACCACCTTGTCCCTTTCAACTTTTTTTTTTACGCCTTGCTGCTTTTTGGGCATTTTATAATAATCACACACTTCCAAACCTAACATTGGTAGGAATAAAACAACTCCTCCGGCTTCCCTTCCAAAAAAATTACTCTTTTTTATTGTGATCGTTTATTTTTTTTTGCCGCTTACTGTTCCTCGTGGCATGCATTTCACGCAGAGTTCAAGACAGAAGCTGGAGGGAATGTTTACACAAGACGCGTTGCAGATACGCATGTTATTAGACAATGCGCGTGAAATGTAAACAGGAAAGAAAGGGAAACACCAGAGTGGAGGCGGAAAATTGCAGGTATTTGTTGCTATCTTCCATCCTCATTGGCCTGCAATCAATCAATCAATCAATCAATCAATCAATCAATCAATCAATCAATCCATTCCAGTCAGTCAGTCGTCAGTCAGACAGACAGACAGTCCATTCCAGTCAGTCAATCCAATCCGTTCCAGTCAATGAGTCAGTCAGTCAGTCAGTCAGTCAGTCAGTCAGTCAGTCGGTCGGTCGGTCGGTCGGTCGGTCGGTCGGTCGGTCGGTCGGTCGGTTAGTCAGTCAGTCAGTCAGTCAGTCAGTCAGTCAGTCAGTCAGTCAGTCAGTCAGTCAGTCAGTCGGTTAGTCGGTCGGTCGGTCGGTTCGTATGATGAGTGGAGACATGTAAGTGGAATAATTTAAGAAATAATTGAATATTTTTCGCATTTTTTTATAGAAACATGCAAATCTGTAGTAAAATAATTTGCTGTCAGGTACAATATTATATTGCAAGTAGAAATGCCTAATGGACGAATCACACGACCCGTTGACAATCACGCAGAGCATATTTTCTCTTGCAAGACTTGTAGTCTTGATACGTTGACACCCTGATTGATGTTTCCCATACAAGAATACAATAAATTAAATCTTAATAAAAAAGATAATCTTGGTTTTGTCAGGTATAAAGCGACTATTATGCAAGCAATTCCGGCATTTCTATAAACTGCTGAAGAAAGATTGTTAACCTGCATGTTCCATGTCATTGTACTGCTGAACGTTACACCCAGCTAGTTGAAGGTGTCCACGTACTCGATCATAGTGGCACTGAGATATAGGAAAGGGCGGTTAAATACATGTTTTCTTTTAAGAAGAGTGCCGCTTTTGTTTTCTACTTGCTCATATTTAATGCGCTAAATGATGCCCATGTGGCAAGTGAGGCGCGTACGCTGTTTGTCGTGTCAGTTAAGAATTGTATATTATTGGAAGGGAAGAATAAGCTGGTATCATCTGCATATATAATGTTTTTCGCATGGCTATTGATGTTAGGTATATCATTTATGCATATATTAAACTGGAGTGGCCCCAAAACGCTACCCTGAGGAACGCCATTTCAAATTCTTAGACTCTGTCTGGAGCAATGCGCAGTTAGTCAATAAACGAATTGACTAACCAAATCAATGAAACCGATAATTACAATATAAATTTATAAATAATCGAGGCCCTGTAATAAAGTTTATAAAAAGCGTGTCTCCATCTCTCACTCGCCTCTAATCAGTGAGTCAATCGCCATTATCAATTCAATTACTACTTAATTTACGAATAATCAAATTATCGTAATACCCATGAAAAATGTACAAAAAGAATGCGAAATCACTCAACCGAGGTTCACGTTTTTTTTTTCGGAATAAACGAGAAAGTTCATGTGTAGATAAACGTACTGGTGCTATCATTTCAGTATTTCTACCTGAAATCACGCGTGGTTTCCATCTGGCATTTATAAAGCAGCACGCAAGGAAGGGGGTATAGACGGAAGTAACGCAGCCTGCCTCCGAGATGCTTAAACACCACACACACGGGCGCTGTGTCTTGGTCCCGTCTGCTGCGCTGTTTCCATGCAAAGAACGTACCAACTAGCCCGGCTTATTCCTTTGTTGAGTTTAACTACTTCTACTTCGGGCTCATCTGTTCCATAGCTTAAACACCAACTACCCACATCGCGATTTTGTGCTCAGGTAACAACGCGAAAACTATTCGTTTATTGCTGGTGGGGTACGATGCGGCATCGTATGGTATAATATGGCATGGCACGGTCCGGTAGATTATATTATGTTATGGTATATGGTATGGTATGTGGTATATTATGGTACGGTATGGTATGGTATATGGTATGGTGTAGTATGGCATGGTATGGTATATGGTATATTGGCCTAAGGCGGTTTAACGTCCCAAAGAAACTCGGGCTATGAGGGACGCCGTAGTGAAGGGCTCCGGAAATTTAGACCACCTGGGGTTCTTTAACGTGCACTGACATCGCACAGTGCACGGGCCTCTAGAATGGTATATTATGGTATGGTATGGTATCCAGTACATTACGGTATGGTATGGTATGGCATAGTGTGGTATGACATGATATGGTACATGGCGTGATATGGCACGGTATGGTACGGTATATGGTGTGGTATATAGTATACTATGGTAAGGTATGGTATGGTACGGTATATGATATGGCATGGTATGTGGAGTGTAACGTCCCAATGCCGCATTTGGAGTACGAGATAACTTTTCCCTCCGGATTAATTGCGACCGCCTGGGGTTCTTTGACATCCTCTGACATCGCACAGCCCAAGGGCTTGCTTTCATTTTACTTCCATCGAAATGCGGCTGCCGCATTCGGGATTGATTCGATCCCGCCTTCTGTGTCTCAGCAGCTGAACACCAATGCCAATGAGCCAGAAACAAGGACAAGAAATTAATTTTTCGGAGCTAAGCATCGCGATGGTCAACAAAAATTAGGGGGGCCCTTAAGCACTGCCTTATGGGTATGACGCGACAGCGTTAATGGTTATTTGCTACTTCATTCCTAATTAGTACCTATCTTGATTACACGCATTAATTAGCGTACGTCAGTAGGCATAGAGGAAAAGTGCTACACCGCAAGACACAAAAATTGTACCTTTTACGAAGTCGAACGAACGTGCCTCAACTGCTTAGCAGTAACGTGTTCGACTCGCAACCCAAGGGTCGTGGGCTCGATTCCCAACTAATTATCCGAATTTAATTTACACCGAAAATAACTTACTTCACATCCTTATATGTCATAAGGACATTTCAGTCATGCTACGACCATAGAGCCACAATCGAATTGAAGTTTTAATCGTTTTCATTCCACAGCACGACGTGTGACGTCACATCCTTCTCGACCAATCGGGAATTATTATGACAACGCGCGCGGCTTTTGCTCCGGATGTCCAATCTAACGCTGTAGCGTTCAAATGGCAGCTGGGGAATCCCTAGTGACCATTTTGGCTCCTTTCGAGCGCGGAGCTCGCAATCTCGCCCCGCATGTCGCAATAAAGATAACATTTGACAAAACCGAAACGCAAGAAGTACGCCAGCGGTGCGGCTCGCTCTTTTGTAAAGCGAACCTGCCTTCAGGCCACTTGATTATTCATTACATCAGGCATAGCGCAGACAAAGCAATCTTGTGACTGATGTGCCGGGTCAGGTGCCAATAGCGGGGCCCACGGGGGGGGGCATCGCGCTCAGATAAGCGACGCGCGGTGGACGTGTCATTCCAAGGACGGCGAAATGTTGTTAACTGGGTCGCTCGATATCTCAAATAGGCTCGAGTATATCTTCCTCAATCGCGGATGGCTTTCCTGCGCGTTCATCGGGTGTTGCGTTATCGGGGCCCTACTCTGCAAGATGAGGCAGGCAATTTTCTCATCAATTGCGCGCAGGTCGGTAGCGCACATAGCGCTGCTGCAATTGACAATAATATTTATTCCTTGTACAGATGAAAGGAGCAGCTACACAGGAAAGGAATACATGTAGAGGACACTTGAGCATGGACCAAAGTGCAACCTTCGGAACCATTTTTCATTGTCAGTGAGGAAACTGCACCACCGAATGGTAATCCGCGTGCTATCGCCAGCACTGCCTTCATGAAAAGGAACGTTCTTTATTCGAAGAGCGAGTCTGACAGACTCGTTGTACAGTCACGATGGTCGATACTGTGCGCACACGATACAAAAATTGACTACGGTTTCACTACTGCTGAACCTGGTTTGAGGGCGAAAGCTGTGGTGTATCGGGCAAGCAAATCTCGATACTGGGACACACGTACGAGCTGCCTATACCTACGGTGCTACACCACCCAGCATCGAAAAGGGGGTCTTCCACGGCACCGATCCTGACATCCCACCGGAACTACTCTTGAAAACTATCCGCATCGTCCGACCGGGCCTCCAGTTGGCCTTCGCGCGGATGTTGGGCAATACGAGGTCAAGCGCTCTTCGGGGTCACTGGCGGTAAACCACCAGGATACCTCTACTACTACGGCCAGGAATACCAAGTCTA
The DNA here is from genome assembly GCF_052857255.1 of Amblyomma americanum. NCBI lineage: Eukaryota > Metazoa > Arthropoda > Arachnida > Ixodida > Ixodidae > Amblyomma > Amblyomma americanum. Next base: position 18,755,203 of record NC_135503.1, on the reverse strand, counting down.
TCTATACCGAAGAACTCGGCTCCTTTTCAAGCGGCGCCACATGCAAAACCATCGCACGGACGTATGTCCCAACCCTAACAGGCAGGCCTGCGTGTACTGCGGCCAACCCGAACCCGGAGAAGCCCACGAGTGTGCCAAAATCTGCAGCTTCTCAGCGACGACCACCCCACGGGGGGACCCTACTTTCGTAGGCGGTACCAGCGGCCTCCTGAGAAACCTAAGAACGAGAGCAAAACAGTGGGTTTCACTACCAACAAGGAACCACCACCCAAAGTGACCACTGAAAATTACTCCCCTCTGCTGAACAACCACTCACCCCCGAGCAACATCAAGGAGCGTGGTCGCCCCAAATTCAAGAATTCCCAAGCCCGATCGCGTTCCGAATCCAGACCAAAGGGCCAAAGCCGCTGTATACCTTTCGGAGCCGGGCGAGCCAGCCATGCAGCACCCCCGCAACAGAAGCCGCCTGCATGGGTAAGTGGGCCTCCTCGCCTCCCACTGCCGTGACGGCTATGATCGAACAGGATGTATCCGCGGCTACTGCTAGCTTCACCGCTAGGTTTGAACAACTTAGCAAGCAATGTGAGGAAATGATCCGCGAAAAGGACGCGTGGAAACATCGCTACGAGAAACTGGGGTTGAGGAACGCCCTCAATCCGCGGAAGTTTCTCAACCCGCGTCCGAGAAATCCGGCACCGAAAATCCTGTTCTCAGGAGGCGCGACTTTTTTGAACGTGTCACATCCTGGACGCAAGACCAAAACGAGAAATACAACCAGATCATCACTAGCATCCACCGACTCGGCACTCAATTCGGCCTGAATGCCACTGTCAAGAAGCTTGAACGAAGACCACTGCAATGGCCACAAACGTGAACGGTTGTGCAGTCACGGCCCGGAAACGTCAAGAACGGGCGGCGAGCCGTGGGTACGGACCCACAACATCGTGGGCTGTAACCCGTCCGCTCGCCCGGTGGACACCATAGGCTGCTGTGTGTGTCAGTGGAATTGCAGAAGCGTCAGCAACAAATATGATTTCGGCGTTCATGTCACCGACCTTCAAAGCAAACTCGAAATCATTCTTCTCCAAGAAGTGAACAACACCCCCAAAGTGATTGGCTACGACACTTATGTGGATGGCAACTTCAAAAAGGTGGCCACACTTGAAAGCAAATTTGTAACGGCAATCAAGCACACCACTTCCATCACTGCAACTGAGCGCATTCACATTGAAATTATTCCGCGCGGCCGACGCCGACATAGCAGCCTATTCGTCTTAAATCTGTACAGTCCTCCGCGCGACCGCAATACCGATTTCGAACCCCTCATCAAGGAGGCGAAGGCTCGGGCCGGAAAAAATGGCCTGCTCATTGCAGGGGACTTCAGTGCACCCCATCGTATGGGGGGGGTACCCTCGCAACACCACCAAGGGCACCTCACTTATTGAGGCTGCGGCGCACAGCCACCTGATCCTGCTCACAGACTGCTGGTACCCTATTCGCTAGGCAAACAGCGTCAACAGAGATACTTGCCCCAATCTGGCGTACGCGACGGAGGGTCTGGAAGCGACTTGGTACAATACAGGGATGAGCTTCGGCAGTGACCACTACGTCTGCGAAATAACCACCGCAACGGGCATGTATAAGCGAAATCTCAGTCGAAAATCACGGATTGGCATAAATTCCGGCAAGAGAGACCACATCACCTGCTCAGGACGTTCAAGAATGGATTCGCTGCATGAAGGAGAAATACGACCGACACACTAAACTCATCGCGCTGATAATGAGGCTCTGGAGGTAGACCGCCACCTCCTGAATCTATGGAAAGCTCGACAGAGCCTTACTATAGTATAAAAATCTTGGTGTGGGCTAGTCTGTAATATAATGCAACGAACGAAGGGAAACCTAAAAGCACAGAGGGGAGGCTAGACAATGCTACCGTCCAGGAACTCAATTTCTTTCATGGATAAGGCAATCGACGGTTTGTTCACGCATCAGTCACCTCCCCTGGATATGAGCCAGGCCTCGATCACCTCCCTCTTTCAAAATTTCAGTCGTTAGTCAGCGCCAATCCTGTTGTTTGTGTCTTGCTCCTCTGTCGCAGTTTTTTGCACTGCACAACTTGACGCTGAAAACGCCAGAAGCATAACCGCCGCCTGAAACTCCACCTAGCCCAGCTAAACAGCAAAATTCATGCCTACGCTAAAGATCTCACTAGTAGTAGTTTGCGACAACCTCAACGGCCAATTCGGCAATGCCCGATGCTGGAACCTAATCCGATACCTCATCGACCCCGGTCACACGGACGGCGAGAACAGCAAGACGATCGAGCGGACCCTACACGATGAGCCTGCCACGGACCCAGAGATCGTAGACTGAGTGTGGGCTCGGTATGCGGGCGAACCCACTTCGCCCCTGGTTCCCCTACCGGATTACTCGGGGCCAGACAACCCATAGCTCGACGCTCCCGTAACTGAGGCGGAGGTCTTCGCGGCGCTCCGATCTTTCAACAAGTATACTGCCCCAGGACGCGATCAACTCACGAACGTGGTCATCCGCAACGCTGGAGACGAGCGGAGCCGAGAAATGACTCGCTACTTTAACAAGATCTGGGAGACCGGAACGATGTCCCGGGAGTGGAAGCACGCAGAAATAATAATCCCCAAACCAGGTAAGCGCCCACACCTGGACAACCTCCAGCCCATTTCGCTCACGTCGTGCGGGGGTAAATGGTGTGAGCGAATCGTACATACCCGACTGACAGAGCACTTGGAGCGCGAGGAACTTTTTCTGGACTGCATGTTCGGCTTCCGGAAGCATCTCTCTGCACAGGACATCATGCTCCAACTCAAGGAGGGCATCCTGGACCACATCTCATCCAAAAATGAGGGAATTATTCTGGCCGCAGACATCAAAGGAGCATTTGATAACATCAGTCATGGGGCTACCCTCACCAGCCTCAGAGACCTCCAATGCGGACAGAAAATGTTCCACTACGTGCGGAATTTTCTCACTGACTGAACAGCCACCATCAGCGTGGGCGGACTCAAGTCTGACGAACGGCACTCCCCGCGCAAAGGCACCCAGCAGGGTTCGATAATCTCGCCGCTGCTGTTCGAAGTTGCCATCGTCCCCCTCGCACTCCTGCTCACCGATCAGCCTGGTATCCATCATGCGCTCTACACCGATGACGTCACTGTCTGGACAAGCACTGGTTGGGCAGGCGAGAGGAAGCTAAATTACGACAAGCCATGGACACCATCGAGGACTTCACCCGACGCTGCGGGATGAGCTGCGCCCCTGAAAAATCAGAATACATTCGCGCCCATAAAAAAAAACCTCCAAAAAGGAGTAAATCAGTCTTCATCTGCAGGACCACGAACTCTGAGAGGTGCAGACTATCCGCATCCTTGGCATGTGGATCCAGAGCCACGGGGAACGCCAATACACCATCACAGGGCTCACCCGCGCAACAGACCAGATCTGCGGGATGATCCACCGCATGACCAACCTTCGGGACGATCTTAAGGAACGGGACGCATTACGCTGGTGACAGCGCTCACCATTTCACGGTGGACATGCAGCCTACTTTTCCGCAATACCGCCAGGACGGAAGAGGACAAAATAGAAGCCAAAATCCGCAAGGCCTATAAAATCGCACTCGGTCTTCCGAACTCTGCGCCAACCGATGCCATCCATGACATGGGCGCCTTCGGTGCATATGCCGAGCACAAGGAAGCCCTCATAACTGCTCAAGAACGCCGCCGCCTGTGCCTCAGCTGTACAGGCATCAGGACACTTCAGCGGCTGGGACGTCACTCCCACACAGAAAACGTTCACGCACCACGGACCAGGCTACCCCTGGCCACCCGCGGAGAGTATCACGTCCTCCCGATTCCAACCACCACGGTGCACGACGAAAGGCCCGAGCCAAGCAAATACAACATAAGGTCATACGTAGCAAAGCAAATATTCACTACACTAACGCCAGACCCTACCAAGTTTGGGCGGCTGCGGTAGCCACCGTCACAACAAGCCTTGTGGAGGAGATAGCCAGCGCCACGGTTCAAAGCCGAAACAGCATGGCGGACGCGGAGGAAGTCGCAATCGCGCTTGCCATCAAGCACGCCCACACCACTAAGCAAATGACTACAATCATGAGCGACACGCAGCAAGCCTGCAACGCGCACTTCAGGGGAAAACTCTGTCAAGCGGCCGCCCTCGTCATGAGGAATCGCACTCGCGGTACACGCACCCGTCACAGTATTCTGTGGATCCCTGCCCATCGAAGGCATAGAGGGCAATGAGGCGGCTGACAGGATTGCTCGAGGCCATACATTCCTGGCCCCGTCGCCATTCACCTCCGAAACTTCGTCTCCACTAACATACGGCGAAATTATAGACTACCACAGCCTTAGTCGCAGTAAATGCACAGCCCCCTACAAAGACCTCACTCGTCAGAAAGCCACTGTATGGCGAAACATGCAAGCCCGCACTTCTTTACCAAACTTAGCTCGACACAATAAGATTTAGGCCGCCCAATACCCAACAAAGGCATGCCTGGCCTGCGGAGGGATTTCAGACATCCTCCACATGGTTTGGAACTGCCCCGAGTGACGTAAAACGCAGTTTAAAGGAACTCGGCCATGAGCAGTGGGAGGCTAAGCTGGCTCAGAGAGCTCCCCCTTCAGAGCTAGCTCATCGGTCAGGCCTGGAGGGCCGTATTCGCCTATGGTCTCCCGGACCTACCCGCGTAATTACTTTATATGAATAAAGTTTATTCTCTCTCACTCGGGCAAGCAGACGCGGCTTGGCGTCTGTAACGTTGAGTGCGTTCCGCACACTGGATAGGCAGCGCGCCAACCATGCCACACTGGCAGGCGGCGTTTAAAAAAATTTGGAGGACGCTTAAGCTTCGTCTTTAAGAGTGAGACGCGACAGCGCGTTGCAGCGTTTCCAAGGAGTGCACGGAACGCCATCGCCATTCGGCGCGACGCGTGGCCCGTTGGACAATTTAAGGAAAGGACGCCTGTCTCACATATCTCGGTGGACACCCGAACCGGGCCGTAAGGGAAGGAAAATGAAAATTGGTTTTAAGCAAAAGGAAATGATGCCTGTCTCCTAATTCTCGCTAGACACCCGTGCCGCGCCGTAAGGGAAGGAAAATTCCTTCCCTTACGGCGCGGTTCAGGTGTCCACCGAGATGCGTCATTTTTCGCTCACGGCCAACGCCGCCGGCGACACCGGCTTTTCTGCGACACGAGCGCCTTAACGCTGTCGCGTTAAAATGTTGGATCGCGAGACGTTGGTCACCCAATGAACGCTGCGGCCAATCGCTGCAGTTCCGCGTGTCTGCCACAACGTTGTCACAGCTAATGCATGCAGCCCACATCTCTCTCTCACCACCGCCACGTACCTCAACGCACGATTGAGGTGTCCACTGACCGCGGGAGCCAGTCATGCACCCTTCCTTTCCTCAAGACCATCGTAGTAGAACGCTGTCAACGCCAACAACACCATGAACGCCGACGGTTGATTTCGGCTAAGTGACGTCAGAGCTGTCACGTGGTTTCTCCTCGGTTCAAAGTCAAACTCGCACACACGACGAAAGAGCTACGGTGGGGAGTGGTAAAGCTTTCGGTTTCAAGTCATTCCGCCAGCGGCAAGCGCTACTTCATAGCGATGCAAGAACAAGATCTGGTGACGTGGTTCTTTCATTTCCTGTCGAAATGAACCAGATTAAGCAACCCGCATGTAAGGAGAACGAAGAGAAGACAAAGGAAATGCACATGAAACCATGCCAGCACACGGCCGGAGATAGCCGCGAAAGGAACATTCCTGAAGCTCTGCTTCATGCCGGACGATTTGCCATTAATTGACGCCGGGACAGGTGACTGTGACGTTCGAGTACTACTGATAACGCATTATCAGGGACCTTATCTACAGGAAGACGCCGGCGAGATTTCCCAAAGAAGCCCTTGTGACAAGTTTCAGAAATAATGCAGCTTATCTTTCAATTTCCAACTACGATCTTCTCAATGTCATAAAGAACGAGGAAACGTTTCGTGCCTGATCAGACTGCTTAGTTATGTGATAAACATTCCGCGTTCTATCTCTTTATCAGCGCAGCTGAAATATTTTACAGCCGTCATGGCCACTCAGACACTTATCGTTGGATCCAACCTAATTGAACCTATGCACGTAGCTTATCAGTTCATGAACCGCGTGTGTTCGCAATGTGTTGCAAGCTCGCATCAGCTTCCATCTTGGGTTTTATCGATGCGGCCGCACTGGAGGACTTACATAAGATGCGTACAGGAGCAATTTTCACAACACTTTCTGGCAATAACAAAAACGAACGCCAAAAATGATAGAATTCTGCCGAGGGCCAAACTCGGAACTATGGCGCTGCTTGCAATGTAGGCGAATGCCAGCGCTGCATCGATTGCATATGGCTTGCGGCATCTATATCTCTCTGATCTCGCAACGCTCCGAGATGTAAAGCGTCTTGATTGCCGCGTGATAAGACGCATAAAAACAATAAAAAATCGTCAAGCTCTGTTTGCTTAAGGCCAACTGCGAAGGCTCGTGGCGGAATCTCCACGATGAAGAGAGGGTGCGAATTCACGGAAGGGATTGCAATATCGCCTAGCCCGCGTCACCAGCGGCGTAGATCGCGCGATAAGCAGTAATCTCGGGCTCGCACAATTGAATGCTACCCAATTCATACAGAGAAGAGAGGAGCAGGATGATGGTCGTGCTCGGATATTAAACGTTTATAAACACTCTTCCGCGCGCCGGGACACACGCGGCGCGCTTTCTTGTAATACAATCACCAGATAACGCTATCGGGACATCACGAGTCCGCTAGCTTTGTTTGCATTCCGGTAAATATCTCAGGCGGATCGTGTAAGGGGTGACAGGTAAGCCTCGATGCATTCGAGCGTTTCCTGGAACGGAGAAGGGGCTGAAAACCGGCTCGCACTGCGGTCACCATATCGAGTGACGGCTGTCCATTCGAACAAAGGACTTTCTTTAGCGGGCACCGCTGCACGAACCATTGACGGCTGCAAGGCCGATTGTGTTGCATCTGTTCTTCAATATATAAGAGCATCATTCTGCCGGTGTTTACATGGACGCTCCGGTTTCACGCACTCCACGTGGGTCTAGGAAGAAGAATAGAAAAAGAGTATACCCTCCCCAGGAGCTCACCCCTTAGTGAAAAGATGTGACAGCGATATTCTTATCATCTTCGCCGCACGAGGCGCCATGCAGTGAACACACACAGTTAGGTGCACCGCTTCTGCGGTTGTTTGCTCAAATAATCTGATAAACAGCCGTGTTTATACTGAGCGGCACGTATCCAGTTTGTCCCGTGGTGTTGTGACGTCACAGAACAAACGCTGATTGGCTAGAGAGGCACCCACTGTAATTGTCTAGAAGGGGGTCGCGTGGTGTTCTGGCGTCGCAGAATTTGGGCTTAGTTTCGGCGTCTACGGCGCCGCTTCAAGCCCCGTAAGGCACTTTAATGCAGTTATCGATCTACAAGCTGATGAAACGCACTGCCTGCTCCTGCGATGTAAACGAACAGATGTTCCAGGTGCTTGCTTTTCCGTCCTGGCTCACTGCACGGCGTTATGTTCACCGGACGCCGACGCCAAAGCATAAAACCTTTTTCCCCTCACATATGTTGGGCAAACTGCTCGCGGAGACATATGGCGTCCCCGCATAGACAGATGGACTGACGGGAAGTTTCTAGGAGCCTTTCCTTGGATGCATGGCGGCTGCGGACGCCACTGTGCTCTGAACAGACATTTAAGACTTTCCTTCGATTGAAGTCACCGTCGCCATCACTACTAACGTGGTTATGCACGGACACCAGAGGGCAAAGGCCTACAGCGTCGTTGATATTCGATCAGTCACGTCCTGCTTTAGCCGCGGCTGCTCTTCTCAGCAGCTTCCCTAATCCATCCTCCGCTCCTGACTCCCTACCGCTCCCGGCTCCCCACCCTCCCTTGGTACCGACCTTTTTACCCTGACGGACTATGATTTCATTAAAGGGATATTGAATGCACGGTGAAGTTGGCCTGTGTCGGCAGTCCACGGCTTTCTAACGGCAGAGACCACTCTCACTGCAAACGGAGCTTTTTATTATCTAGAAAATTAAAAACTAAGGAAAGAAAAACAAAATACAGGTGTCGCCATCATTGGCCGATTTCGCAAGTGGACTGCGTGCGTCGACACCGATTTTTGGGCCCGGATCCCAGAGGTCACGCTGCGTCGCCATTTGCTTCAAAGCGGGGGCAACCAGTTCTCGTCAATGTAGACGTCACGCTTTTGAATCGAGAAGCGGGAAATTTTTTCTAAATTAAGCTTCTTCAACCATAAACGCATCTTTTTCGGCCGGTAAAACGTCTACATACCCAAAAAGGTCCGGAGAGTCAATTTTTACTGATAAAATAATTGAATGCAATTGTCCTCAGTGTCCCTTCAATTCGACTTTGCATCCCCATCCGGGCTGCTTTCCTTATGTCTCGCTCTATGCATAGCAGTATACTAGCGTGGTAATAATTGTTCGGGCACTTTTTCCACAGTTCTACTGTTATGAATTCAGCAGCTGCAATAGACTTGCCATTGCTTCACCTTTCCTGTCTACGCCGCCAATCTTCTAAGCGCCCTCCAGCGATGTCTGCAGAGGAAAAACGTTGATATCGTTGTGGAATCTAATGCCGAGGACGTCTGAAAGGCTAGCAGTAATTGAGTTTATCTCCTTTCACATGTCGTAACGCCCTAAAGAAAAGACTCGCGACTTCCTTGGAGTTTCCGTATAGCCGACACACAAGCCGCGCTAATAGATTGTTTCATTTCAGAACGTTGAGCTGTAAGACAGCGAGACGTAGACCTTAGATATAGAACGTTGAGCTGTAAGACAGCCAGACGTAGGTCTTGGATAATTAGTAGCTTCCCTGTTTATATTAGTGCGGTGGCGGTTGTCACCCAGCCAATAACTGCGAATCCACTCTACCAATTTCCTTCTCTCCCTAGCAAAAGTATTATCTTGTTCTGCTCCACCAATCTTCTCGTCTTCCTTTACTTATTTGCTGCGTTAGCAGTATAGTCCTCTTTCGGCGAAAGCCCCTTGAAGCCACACCGGAAGCACCTTCCTCCGGGGGGTGTCCAGAAAGGCGTCCAATGGTAAAAACTCATCGCCCACCTAGGAGTTTCCAACCACTATACGCCCATCAGAAGCCCACACTCAACAGAAAGGAGTAAAGAGAGAGCAAGCTGTCCTCTAGTGGCCCTCCCTTTTATGAAAGAGAGTGCTCTAGAGGACGGCTCACTCCCTTTTCACTCCTATGTAAGCGTACTCAGGGTTTGGAGTGCACGCAGCAGCGGAAAGGAAAAGTGGCCGCGAAGACAAACTCAGAGACGCAGTGAAAAGGCGGTCATTGTAAATGCGAAACCAATACTGCTTACGCATATTTGTCGCTTCACATGGTATTGACGCGGACTAGAAGACGACAAAGTGGGCAGTGGCGCAGCATGGAGTGCTGGAGCCAGGCCGTCCGCCATTAAAATCATTCTGCAGCCATCTGTCATGTCATCTCATTCGTCAGCTTGCCGTCACGTAACAGTATTAGCACCTGTACATTTTCTTACTTTCAGAAAGTCCACTATGTACTCCGGTAGTTTTTCAAATCCAAAGAATCTGCGATCTCTGTAGTCGTGTACTTTGGGATGGACAGTCTTGCAATGGGTAGGTTTATGCTCCACTTTCCTATCGAGCATACAGTAACAGCTAATATTGCCTTTACCGGATGGATTGGGTGGATAGGTTTCCCCTATGTATCGGGGCGGGGATGAGCGCCACCTTGCCTGAAGTGGCTGTGTTTTGCTTTGTTTTATTAAAAGTCCAGTCCATTAATGCGAACTAAGTTGTATCGAGCCCTCGGTTATCTTCTGAACTTCATTTCTTTTTCGCCAACACTCCAGTCTTCGTTTCCTGATTTTAACCGCTGCCTCCCTCTTCACCCACCCTCACCTGATCCACTGACGTGGGTCTAATAAAGTTATTGCCAACTAACCAACCGCTGCCCAGTTTCGTTTGACTTTTGTTTCAAGCCACGGGGCTTCAGGAAGTCGGACTTTACTATCATTGAGGGAACGGCCGCTGTACTGCTTTAAGAGCGCCACCTGATGTCGTTTTCTGCCGCCACGCCGGGGGCTCATTAATGATTTTTGTTTATTTATGGGAGTTTACCGTCCCAAAGTGACTCAGGCTATGAGGGACGCCGTAGCGAAGGGCTTCGAAAATTTCAACCACCTGGGAATCTTTAACGAACACTGACATCGCACAGTATACGGGCCTCTAGAATTTCGCCTCCATCGAAACGCGACCGCCGCGGCCGGGATCGAACCGGCGTCTTTCGGGTCAGCAGGCGAGCGCCTAAACCACTGAGCCACCACGGCGGCTGGCCCATTAATAAAGACCTTGGCTTGCCGCAAGTATGTAAGGAGCGTAAAAATCAAAAAGCAACCCTAGAGCTCCTCTTCACACTTGATAGAAAGAAGAAAAATAGCTTATGGAGAAATTATGATCCAGGCAAACCTAAAAAGACAAAGGCATCGGAAGATGGTACAGGCCAAAACAATAAAGAGTCGGCCGGTAACAGTGAATGGACGGATAACAATGGGCCTGAAACGTTTCTGTTTGGACAAAGGCACGGTTACCGAGGGTTAGCAGTGTGAGACGACGTTAAACACGTAATGTTTGTTTCAAGAACCACGATTATGTGGTCTCCCGTGAGCGATTCGCAGCCGCTGCGTAGATTATAACGTAGATACACTCAGTAACAACAAGCTTGCAGCTTCGAGTGCGCGCTCCCGAGCAATGTCGGGCACAAGCCCAGAAGTCTCTCGGCTCTCGATATAGGGCAGCTATTTTCCTTCACTGACAACCTGTTGAAGCGTGGAAACATTTGCTGCCTACGAGGGAATTCGTTGCGATGGAGGGTGTTGGGGCTAATCGGAAATAATCTAAAATTAGCTTGCTCCACACCTGCATATATCTCACGGCGAACAATATCAAGGACAAGAATCTGCCAGTGGCGCAAATGCCGGAGTGATAATTCCGGCCAGGTCAGTAGGTCGAGCTACTCTTTTTTTTTTGTCGTCATCCGCTATCCACGTTTCATTTGTACCTCCCCGTCCTGCCTACTCGTCTAATTTTTTTTTTCGCTCTTTTTCTTGCACAGTGTTAGCATGCTACGTTCACTGGAGGGTAGGTACGCCTAGTAACACACGCGCACGCGCATGCGCACTCACGTACCCGCACACTCGCCCCACGTGGATGAAATAGAGCATTTTGCAATGGTTTTAGATAGTCCGTGTGACTGATCTGGCGAATAATATTTGAAGCGCGATATCAAGCTGGCAGCATGGACGTGCAGGTACCAGTAATACGAAAGGCGCACCTGAGTGTTACCACTGGTACCGTATTGGGACCACGTGACCAAAGCTGCGCCAGCCGCTCGTTTTAAGAAGAAATCAAAAGAAAAGAACCTTAGAAATCTATGGAGCTTTCTTTAAGCACATGAAGAGAGTTTCCTCGGCACGGCTTCGATCCCGCTCTTGAAGAAGGAACTGAGCTCCTAACTTGTTATCTTGGAATTTCTGTCCGGCCCTTTTGTTTTTATTTTTTACTCACTATGACCACATGGTGTCTTTAATCTTTTTCCTTCTTGTCGGTACATATTGCATACGCAAATAAACCGTCTTGGGTTGGTAGTAGTCAGCGCGTGTGTTGTTACTCTTTTCTATTGTCGCGTGTTCTTCGCGCTACTTTGCCTATTCCTAATGAATCTACTAACAAATTGCCATTGCTCATCAATTCACTTAACATTTGTTTTTACTTCTGTATTTACCTTAAAGAGGCTTTAAGGCGATCGCGTGTGGAAATAAAAATTGTTTGAAAGAAGACAAAAAGTACGCCTGTTGCTCAAATCTGTGAAGAAATCGTGGGCTTCATTCGAATAAACTATTCCCTTTCGTAGCGCTTGCACTTGTGGAAACCAAGGCCAGCTTTCTTCGACATCACTTTTAATTTTGAGACAACTGTGGAATTTTGCCAGATGCTGTTATGAGCATATCGACGTGAATGGACTAACATTTCGATGCGTAACAAAATTTTGCTTTTAAAGTTTTTCATGGGCTCTCATCGAGTAGTTTATGTGAATGAACTTTATTTTCCACTTGAAAGGGGATTAACCGCCGACTTGAAACTACAAGTATGTGGCTTGAAAGTTGGCCTGCCTTCGCACCGAGTTGTTAAGGCTGCCATAAAAAACCTTTGGGTTGCTTTTTTGACGATAAATAGCAGAAAACTGCAAGAGTCCCGAGGGGGAGATTTGCGGATGTATTGATTGTTATGGTTCAGTCTCACGATGCGGGAAAAAAATTGCGTTCATAAACAACTTCTCATTTAAAACAAAAAAAACACTCTTGTTCAGAGTTTCTGCGTAAGGAGATAGCATCATTGCTCGTGAGAAAGACATGAGCGGCGTACGTACGCTGCCAGAAAGAAATGTCATTGCGCTCATAAAATTGAGAGAATAAACAGATCTTGAATGGAAGAATTAAGAAACTTATTTCTTGAAAAGTATAAAGGAATTGTTGAGTTCTGCAATGGAATCGGCTACTCTAAATGCCGAAAATAAATTGACCTTACGCTGGTTAATCGGCGTAACTTGTGCAATCAAACACAAAAAACGGTGTGCGAGATTCATAGGTGTCCCACGTGTATATTCACACGATGTACACGATGTATATTCGTTGCAAATAGGAATGATGCACATATTCGCCATATCGCACTGCGATACCGATATGTGTTCGGAAGAATACGGCGTACAAGTTCATACCACCCACGAACGGATGTTTTTCGCCTTCCACGAAGCTGACTTCTAAGAAATGCGTTAGTGCAGTCGGCGGGTTTTTCTCGTTGTGCGACAAATACAGGTGGTCCACAAGTTTCAGCGCAGTCAGAGCCGTCCTTTGCAGGAAGCCGGGTTTTTTCATAGCTGAGAAGACATCGTTCAATTCCGTACCAATGTCAGTTCGATACAATATGACCATATTCCTCGGGGCAGAACTCTCTAGCGCAAACTGCGTGCGGGAGCAAAAAGAAAAAAAAAACGAAAGGTCGAAGTTATCTCGTCTTTCTGAGCGAACACCAGACAACGATGGCTTGCCGTATATCGCGCAGTGGGCTACTCTCACGCAACATTACTTGCTCATGTAAGCATAACACTGAGTAATTAAGAACCGTAGAATTATCTCTCTCAACATCTAAATCGTATGGAATGCTCTCCACGCCTTGAAAGGAGAGGTCCACGGCTTGTTTTGGGGACGTTTGCAGCATTTTGTGAACTCAACATGCATTATGGAGGAACGCGTGAACCGCTCTTCGAAACGCCCGTTCGCGCGCACAGTTCTTGAACAGAATGGAAACATTTTTTTTTTAGTTGTCTGGCATAAACTCGTCCCCTCCGGATTTCGCAGTCAGCGCCCGAGACACCTCAGCCGTGGTATAAATGGGCCTCCATTACAGCGATAGCTGACAAGCGCCCGTTACTCGGTTTCATGCCGTAGTAGTAGTAGTATTGGTAGTAGTAGTAGTAGTAGTAGTAGTAGTAGTAGTAGTAGTAGTAGTAGTAGTAGTAGTAGTGTGTCGTAGCAGTCGTAGTAGTCGTAACCAATGGATGCATTGCCATATAGGAACCACTCGGAGGGTAGTTACCGTGAAAGGAGGGAGGTATGACGTGAGTGGAAAAATGCGTTACCAGTGGGCGGTTACTACAGGAACCATCCGGAGGGTGGTTACCGTGGGAGGAAGAGGGCATCGCGAGAGCGAAGGCATCCGCAGCCGGGGGATGGTTACCGTGCACGAAGGAGGATATGGCGAGACCATAAGAAGGCGCAGCCAGTGGGTGGTTGCCACGGGAACCACCCGGAGGGTAGTTACCATGCGAGGAAGTGGAGGTTTACTGTGGAAGGTATGGCGAGAGCGTAGGAAGGCGCAGCCGGAGGGTGGTTACCACGGTCATCGTACGGAAGGTGGTTACCGTGGAAAGAGTAAGGTGTGGCGAGAGCGTACTGCTCAAGGGCAGGGTGGTGGCCATGGGAACCACCCGGAGGATGGTTACCCTGCAAAGAGGAGGAAGGAGAAGGGTATGGCGAGAGCGTAGGAAGGCGTAACCAGAGGGGGGTTACCACGGGAACTGTCCCGAACGTGGTAACCGTGGAAGGAGGAGGATGCGGAGAGCATAGGAAAGGTCAGCCGGTGGGTGATTACCGTGGAAGGGGTAAGGTATGGCGAGCGAGTAAGGAACGAGTGAAGAGCGGTTGCCATGGGAACCACACGGACGATAGTTACCCAGGAAGGAGGAGGAGGGTTACCGTGGAAGGAGGTGGACGTATTGCGAGAGCGTAAGAATGCGCAACCGGAGGTTGGTTATCGCGGGAACCTCTGGAGCATGCTTGCCGTCGGAGGAGGAGGGACAGTGGCGACAGCGGAGATATGAGCGGTTTCGCCGCGCGCCTAGAATGGCGGACTGGAGAGGAGAGGTGGTCGAAAAACGAGTATGTGTGGTTAACTGAAAAGAGAGCTGCAGAGCTATAGAGATATGAAGTAGCTCTCATATCGTCTGCCTCAAGATATCGTAAAACACAAATACCTTAACAGCATTCGCCGAATCTCGCGTTACATTGTGGCAACTGCATCCTGTCCTTTTTTTTTTTGCACCCGCTAACGCGATCAAGAGGCAACACCTACCGCGCTGTGGCAGATGTGTGCACTACTGTCGCAGTTTTTGCTTTAGTGAAAAAAAAACTGCTTTTTGATGACGAAATAAATAGAACACGGCACTCGCTAACTGAAGTAAAAGTGTGCTCAGTATTTCTGTCATCCATTGCGCATCTCCGAAAGCGGTGAATAGCGCCATTAAAACTTCGGATTTTGTAATAGTCGCTGCATATCCCAGCTGAAGCACTGTTCCCATGCTTAAGTTTCCCTTCTGGCAGATCATCCGACGGGCATGTTCACTACGACCGAGGAACGCTAAGTGTGTGGTGAGCAGAGGGCGCAAAGTTTGCATGTTACTGCCGCTGAAGCATGAAAACAAATCATTAATGCGAATGCAACCAGTAAGTATATAACCCTGCTCTAAATCGCTGCTGTTTTTGTTATTGTTGCCTCTGAAGAAATGGCAGATACCCACGGTGAGAAATTGGCTTTGGGATGGTAATTTTCCCCCGAGTGCTGTTCTTTGTTGTCTTTCACATCCATGCGCAGTTTTTAAACACGACTGTAGCTCTGCGTGTGGTAGTTGTGAGTCAAGTTAAAGCCATTCGCAGAACTGTCTTTGCTGAGAGGGTATAGAAATTATATGAGCAAAGTGCTCTCTAATCGGGCGAGCAGCTGAAGCTGTTTGGCTTAACATCATTATCATCATTATCTTAGTTGAGTCCTCTGCAGGACAAAGGCCTCCAAGGGGACAACAACAAACGTGACAAAGGCCTGTTCAGGCGATCTAGAGTTACCGTGGTCTTGCATCATCCTCGGCAAACCTATCACAGCGAAGATGTTTAACTCGTCACCTGAACTGAGCCTCTGCTGCCCCTCCCGTGGTACCTACAAGGGAAGCTCGATAAACCTGGAGACTTTCTGATTAGTAACGTACTCTGAAATGGCGCCATAATTTGTGTGATTACGTCACCCTTTGCGACAAAAATGGGAATAGGCGACTTGCTTGCCGGGATAAAGGGATTCTAGGTAAAAGCAGTGGACGACAGAGCCGATGAAAGCTGAGTGGAACGAAGTTCCTGGGCACTGGTCGCGCACTAGCTCTGAATGCGGTTTGTTTTTTGAACGACCGAATTTGAACTCGGGCTGGCATGCACTGAAGAATAGGCACGCTCTTCACGCAATTAAGTTCACAAGTCAAGGCGTCACGGAATAGAATATGTGGTAAATTTATGAGAAACCGCTGATTTTATGTGCACGAATGAAAGTGGGCTAGTCGCCAAAGTAGGCCCAGTGAACTGAGGTAATTGTTACCTTCCTGACAACAAGTGTCGCTATTAGCGCTTGCGAAAGGACGTCTTCATGCATCGTTCCGCAATGCTCGAGAGCCGGCCTCAGGAGTTTCTCTACTGACTCGTAACACTGGCTGAAAGCGCTACAAATAAATAAAAAAACCACTTCATAGACTATGAAGCTAATGGCCACAGATTTTGGGGCAATCATGAAATCATCATCATTGATTACGTGCATGCAAAAGGGCAAAACTATAACAGGGGTGTTAATAAAGCGTCTGATGAGGAGCTGATTAGAAAAACAGCCCAGACTGGCCCCGTAAGAATCCCTTTTTTTTTCTCTCGCAGAGGACACTGTGCCCCACCAATCAACAGCCGAAGTAGCAAAATTGGGAAATTCAGGTTTGCAATAGGTTCATCACCTTGCCTATTCATTGCATTTAGACTCCTCTGATTTCTTACGAAGGAAAAACAGCGCAGAAGCTTTACGCAGAAGATTTACCGACTCGCACGAGTCTCTGGCTTAAAACAATCTGATTTCTTGTTCGTAAACTTGAAAATCAAGCTCGATGTGAAGGAATCCTCGTGCAGTGAAGATACTATCGCCGCCTTGATTGAGCCTTTTATTGTTTTGACGATGGTTGCTTCTCTGGCCGGATGAAAAAATCTGGAAGCTTGACGAACCTGGTGTGTAGCCCTCAACGAAGACTATTTTTGGAAGGGATATGAATTTTTTTCATGAGAAGTTTCGTGAAAGTTTTTTACTTTGCCTTTTTCTACTGTCATGTCAAAACCCTGTGTGATTTAAGAAACTGGCCCAAAACTACGGAGAACAAAGAAAGAGACAGACGCGGTGCTGCAATCACAACGAAAACATTTGATCTTAGCAAAACGATTCACTGATAAACTTGACCCAAGTGCCCTATTCGCCTCCTTACACCTCATTTTGTTTTCGCACTGGTCTCTATACTTTACGAACCCATACCAACTAGTCTAGATTGCAGACTTAACCGAACCCCTCTCGGTCTCTGCAACTCTAAAGAACCATTGACCGTTCTGCACTTGTGTGTCCTGCCCTGTCGTTGATTTCCTCATCCCTATTTCAGCTACGATATCGTCACCTCGCGTTTATTCTCAAGAACAGCCGCC
The DNA here is from genome assembly GCF_052857255.1 of Amblyomma americanum. NCBI lineage: Eukaryota > Metazoa > Arthropoda > Arachnida > Ixodida > Ixodidae > Amblyomma > Amblyomma americanum. The sequence continues at coordinate 18,737,965 of NC_135503.1, read as the reverse complement.
GCGGTAGCTCAGTGATTATGGCGCTGCTGACCCGAAAGACGCGGGTTCGATCCCAGCCGCGGCGGTCGAATTTTGATGGAGGCGAAATTCCAGAGGCCCGTGTACTGCGCGATGCGAGTGCACGTTAAAGAACCCCAGGTGGTCGAAATTTGCGGAGCCCTTTACTGCGGCGTCTCTCATAGCCCGAGTCTCTTCGGGACTTTAAACCCCCATAAACCATAAACCAAACCTATTGTCGAGAACACGGTGATCTCTATTTCATGTCAGGCTCCTCGGTAGTGATGTCGCCGCGCCGTGGTCCGCCTCTTTTTTCTTCGTCGCTGTGATGCGAGGTCGCGCGCTAAGCATGTACTGTAAAAAGATCTAAACCCACCGCTTCCATCCTTCGCCGTCTCGTATTCGCTCTGCAGGTGCTCTGTCGACGATCGAAAAGACCGCGCTGTTCACACGATATCCGACGCGACGCGGACAACACGTGAGAATGCTGCACGAACATTGCGCTTCTGATTCAGCTTATGCTGGCCTCACGCGTGCCACGGTTGCCTCACAGCTGCAGAAATGAAAACGAAATGAAAGGCGAAAGATGCGGGGACAAACAAAATAGCGGTGATGCGTAGTGAGTGAGTGGCTCGAACAAACACTCCCAGAGGCATTTATCTGCAACACGCAGCGGTGACTCACGTGACGGTGACGTTCGCTGCTGAGCACGAGTTCGCGAGTCCGGTCCCGGCTGCATCAGCCACATCTCGATGAAGGCAGTACGCAAAATGCTGGAGTTTCAGCGCATTTCAAAGAACCTCAAGTGGTCGAGAGAAACCTGGAGGCATGCACTAAGGCGTGACCGATAGCACTTACACAAAGATCCATTATTTATACAATCAGTCATGTTACTATTTATTTTCTCGGAGCAGCAGATGATGCTCAATCAGCATCATCAAGAAAGGTTTGGTGCTGTGTTGTATTAGAATTGTGTCATTAAGCAATTCTTTCAAAACAGGTTAACACTACGATGTTCCGCACACAGTAAAAAGGAGAGGTTCATCCTTTTGCAATGTGACTTTTCTTTCTCAGATTTCTTATGACAACTTGTTCGCTCTGTTTTGGTTTCGTACTCCTCTTTGCTATGAAAAACTGTGAATGCTGTTTTCTATTCCACTACCAAGTTAGAGGGGGGGCGAGCACCCTGCCAAGATTCGAATGCTTTTTTGCTGTCTCCGATTGATTGATTAATTGATTGATTGATTGATTGATTGATTGATTGATTGATTGATTGATTGATTGATTGATTGATTGATTGATTTTGACCCTGGTTTTCGGGCAGAGTCAACCATTGCTTTCTCCTCCGCAGTGTGCGCTTTCTGCGGTGTCATTTGCGCGAGTCGCTGTGGCGAAACATGCGCTGCTGTTCCTGGTACAGGCACTTTGGCGGCCTGCGCAGAGTCGCAGTTGAGACGCGCTGGAGGCCTTCCACTTCCACTATCGAAGTTGCGTTGACATACCGGCATGCCTGCGGCTAAGCTCTCTGTCTCTGTTCCTTCTTTGGCCGCGCTGATTATAGCCGGCGGCCTCCTCGGTCGCCGATGTTTGTGATCGCCGAGCTTGAACCTGGCAACAGGTCGGCGCCCACGCGATCTCCCATATCTCCTCTCCCTCGAACATGCCTCGGGAGGGGCAACAAACGGTGGTGCGGTCATGTATTTCTCGGTGCGGCAGTCCGGCCTTGGCATTACGAGCGCACTCAGACGCCAGCGCGCTGTAAACAGCGCGCAAGAAAGACTCACGACAACTCTATCTTTAAACAAAGGTGTGCTTATCATTGACATCCGTACCCTTGTAGCGGCTACAGAGTTAACGATTTACAGCTTTGAGGGATATATATTGCTCTTTATCGCAACAAACTCTTTGAGAACAAGTTTTTTTTTTCTCTCGACTCGTCAACACGGTACCTTGCGTGAAACGCAATTACTCTGTTTTACTAATGACCTATTTGCCCAATCTGACTTAAGCTTTGATGTAGACTGTGTCTGTTCACACTTCGCTAAAGTATACGATGTTGCCTCACATGATCTCATTCTAAACTGACCATGCATAAGCACTCATCCTAGTGTATTGAACTGGATTAAAAGCTATCTCGAACGCATCACGTTATTGCTAATGATTGTTCTTTTTGACAGCAGCGGTGGCCAAATGGTTGAGCATCCGCCTCGCATGCGGGAGGTGCGAGGTTCGATCCCCAGTGCCGCTGGGTACCCACCGGTGACAATGGGTACAAGCTTTCCCCTGGTCTGGAGCTCGGCTTATTAGGGTGAAATGCTTGGGAAATGGGTCTTTGACCCCACCTTGAGTAGTCGAAAACACTTTGTGCCATGGCGCTGTTTGGCCATAGATACCCTTGCGCTATAAAAATCCATAATAATCATCATCATTGTTCCTTCACTTATGTAACATCGGGAGTACTTCAGAGTGAGTTCTGTATTTCCTCCTCTTACTAATTTAAATTAAGGACCTTCACAATGGCATTACCCCTTTGTCTATAGGCCTTTTGCAGATGGCTTCAAGACTATCTTACTAGCATGTACAACTGGTGCGATAAATTTCTCATGCCACTAAGCGATAGTGAGTATAAAACAACGCATGTATCGCGTTCCTTACTTTCCTCACGACACCAAAATTTTTATTGTTTGTTTGTTTGTTTGTTTGTTTGTTTGTACTTACTGCAGCCCAGCCAGGGGCTCTTGCAGGAGTGGGGATATACATATATAGTTTACCGAGATACTTTTGTAAACGTGTAAACTACGTGTGTACGAATGGATGTATATATTCATACATACATTCATTCGTACACACGTAGTTTACACATATTTATTAAACTATATCGAAAATATGATACAAAATGCACACGCACAAGCATCACCGATCTTCGGTGGCGTCCAGAAACTGTCACAATGTAAGTGAACGGATTTCACCAGGAAAGGATTTCCAGCTTTCGATGACTCATAGGAAAACACTTTATTTATGTGTGTGATTGCGTGCGTAAATAGAAGAAATAATTAGTCTGTGGTGGCGCCCTGTTGATGGAGGTTTAAAAAAAACTGACTTACGTGCTCAGTGTCATTAGGCGTGGCGAGTTAATCAGCGTCAATGTGTACTTGGGGCATTCGGTGTATCGCTGTGTCGAAAGAGTGGTTAACGACAAAGAACGAAGGTTAGAGGAGGGCGAGAAATTGTTGTCGTAAAGACAGCAGATAAAACGAACTGGCTTTCTTCTAGACAGGTTCAATTTTCTTGGTGTCTGATTGCTCATAAGGATTCCATTCGATGAAGCCGTACTCAGCGAGCGGTCCGATGAGTGTTTTGTAGGCTAAAATATTTGTACGCTTTGGAGCTACATGCAATGTACGCTGCAGATACCCAAGTCTTTGAAGTGCTTTGTTGTATGTTACATTAATGTGCTTTGACGAAGACTTACGTGAAAAGCAGTCCGTTACTCATATTCCGCTACCCAATTTAAGAACGAACCATGAAAAGAATAAATGATTTTGAAACTTTGAATCCGTGAACTTGTACAAATACCTCGGTGTTGATATTTTATATATATATATATATATATATATATATATATATATATATATATATATATATATATATATATATATATATATATATATATATATATATATATATATATATATATATATATATATATTATATAACTATCTAGGCATACGCTTGTTGAGCATGTCACTAATAACGCTAATCGGATTCGTGGATATTTTGCGCCGAAACTTTTCTGTCAGGCCTGTGTTGGTAAAACTAGCCCGATATAAAACGTTAGTGTACCCCAAGCTAGAAGCCGCATTCGCAGTCTGAGATTATATTGATCACTGCACTCAGGTCCATTCAAAACCACGCAGCTGGTTTCGTCCTATAGATAGCATTACATCTATCAGAAACACTCTCATCTTCCCGGACCTGTGGTGACAGCCTTAACCCTCCCTAAACCTTTTGTACCTAAACAGCTGACCCACTTCTTAACCCTTCTCATGTAATTCCAACTTAGCAATTCTATTATGTCATGGCCGGCACCTTCATATTTGAGAATGCTCCGCAGGAGCTCCCTATTGAAGTTGTCGTACGCACCGCTTATGTCCAAGAAGGCCGAATACAGAGGCCTGTGTTCCGCCTTCGTTATTTCTGTTCACTCGTTATATAAAACCATAAACAGGCTATCATCTAAGCGCATACAGCTTCTGAGCCCGCTCTGAAGTTCTCCCAGTACCTTATTACTTTGTAGCCGTGTCCGCATTTTTAATTTCACTACTTACAATGCATAGCAAGAGTGGCGCGCCCCAAGCAGACTGGAGCGTTGCCATCGCCCGGCACGTGGGCTGACTATGAACCTAAAAGCGTCCCAAACATGAAAGGTGAAAACCCACTGCTGCCGCAGCTTCACCGCATCGTTTCAGATGGTCTCTGTCGATTCTTTTAGTGCGAAACCACTACATCACGAGGTCAAAGCGGCTCACCGGTTTGTGTGAAGCTTGACCTTGAGGATGACCTTGGGCAAAACATGCTTAAATAAAGAATAAAACAAACATTGCGGCGACCGGGATTTGAACCCGCGGCAGCGAGAACAGATCAGCTTCGCTGGCCACTGCACGAGTGCACTAGGCTATCGCCGTAGTGTTTTTTTTTTCTTTATTGTATAGAAATAGTGTCGAAAATAGAAATCTAAGCATGCTGACGCCACAAAACACCAGGTCACCATACCCCTGCACGTCCTCACATTCCCAAACATTAAAAGTCTCGGAGGCCCACACATGCATCCAGATAGGTGAGCCACGGCGCCGCAGTGGCTCAGTGGTTATGGCGCCAGGCTGCTGGCCCGAAAGACGCGGGTTCGATCCCGGCCGTGGCGGTCGAATTTTGATGGAGGCGAAATTCTAGAGGCCCGTGTACTGTGCGATGTCAGTGCACGTTAAAGGACCCCAGGTGGTCGAAATTTCCGAAGCCCTTCACTACGACATCTCTCATAGCCTGAGTCGCTTTAGGACGTTCAACCCCCATAAACCATAAACCAGATAGAGGAGCCAGCTAGGCGGCTCTTACAGGGCAGCATATACCCCCCGCGTCAAAGCGCACTGCTCATAAAACAAAGATTTTGCGTGGTGGTCCATAATGCGGCTTCTCCAGAGACTAAATAGTCCCAGCAACATAAATACGTCGCATGGCACAACACAGTTTTTCTCCGCAGGCAAAAAAATGGATACTGTAGGCTGTGATGTCAAAGTCCTTCTTAATGGTTCGGTGTAATATGTTCCAGAAGAACATAGCATCTTTGCACAGAATAAAGCTATGGTCATTGGTGTCTGGTGTATTGCACAGGCGACAGTTCATCGTCCATTGTACAAATATCTACTTAGCATGAATTCACAGGCAGCGTGGATGTGTGCAGTTTAAAGAAGAATGTTTTTGCGGCAGAAGAAATGCACATTCGCCTAACACGTTTTAAAACACTGGTGTCAAGGAACTCTAGAAAAGGTTGCCGATATACAGGGAACAAATACTCTGTAAGTGCCTGAGTCATCTGCCTTCTGGAGAGGCTATACAGGTAGCCTAAAGAAAAGCGCACAGTGAGGAAATTGAAGGTGTCAGCAACTTCCTTAATTATGGAGTCCCCATAAAGGCCCCTCACGAGTGTCTCCAGTCGATGCGAATAGGAAAGCCAAATGAGCACTAAGACGCCTAATAAGCACAGCTACTAAAAAATGGTGGATGCACGAACTGATGCACGAAGAAGTGAACAAGGCCTATTCTACCAGACTCTAGAGAAAGAAAGGTTTCGACCTCATGAGGTCAACCTCAACCTCACGTCTTGAGGTGAGGTTGAGGTGACGTCGGCGACGGCTCCAAATTTTGTGAGTGAGGTCAGCAAATCAGACCTAAACCTAACGCGTGAGTTTGAGGTTGAGTGAGGTCGTCATTCAGTGAGGTAGAAATTTTGAGGTCGAGACTTTTTGTAGTTGCCGCGGCTTACTTCGACGAGTGCCGCTTCCGAAGCGGAGTTGGAGCGCACCACCGCAGTATTCTTGCATTCACGCTTGGTGTTCGGTTTCCCCTGTTTGGACAACCGGATGCCGCAGTCCGCTCTTAGCATTTGGCGCTGCGCCGTAATGTCCGTTCAGCCGGAGCCTACAGGAAGACACACCCGTCTGGTCTTCCGGGAAGGAGTGCTCCTGTCCCGGCAGGCCACTTTCCCTCCCCCTTCCCCCGCTGGCGTAGCAGCCGTAGCTGCGTGCCGGGCGGCTCAAACTCCCGGGAGCGCGCAAAGCACATAGCTCACGTTGGCCCGCGGTAGCTTTGTCTGATGCCGCAAAGAATTAAGTTCAGTCCAACAGGAACGCTATAAATTCGTCGCAGTGCGGATGACCCAAAGCAAGACTGCTTCGTGTTCATGCTCGTTGCCGGTGCTGACGTCACGGCTCTTGCCTTGCAGTCGAGTATGGGGATCCTGGTGTACATTACATGGTGACTTAACAGAGACTGGCGCAGTCGGCACAGGCGAGAGAATGTGATTCAGGTGGTTCCTGGCAAGGACACATGCCGATTCGATGAAAAGAGAACGAAGCTACAAAAACTTGTGTAACACCATCGAAGCTTTTTATCGGTGTCTTCCCTTTTCGAATCTCACACTACTTTTGTATATTCCCGTTCCGTAATGCAAGCAGATGCAAATACAATTTCACTTTTGTATTCTCCTAAATAAACCCTGGAAAGTGATTTTGCTGGGACGAAATTTGAGCGCAGAGCCGTGGTGCTCTTGACAGAGAGAGCGGTTCACGCTGCCCACTCTAGGCCAGTTGTTTCGCCCGTGTGATTCCAATAGTCGGCTCAGTGTTCGAAGACGTAATTTAGCCCGTTCCTGCGATGTGCCGCGGGACCACCGAGTCAGCGGAGAATTCCCAGGATATCGAAACCATTACCATCGCCACCTGAAGGGAAGTGGTGTAAACGGGGGAGGGTCTTGACCCCCCAAGAACATCAACATCATCACCCTTATTTATTAGCTGCAATTATTCCTGTTCTCCCGCACACTTATTTTCTTCGGTTGCTGGTAATGTACAATATTTATTCAACATTCTGGAAACATTTAATTTGATAGCGGTATATCGACTTCCCCGGACTCATAAAGATACACTATTATCATCGTCATCATCATCTCCATCACCTGCAGTGTCAACGGCGCGTGCCATTGCATGATCGCTGCAGTATGTCACACATGAGAACTGGCGTGTTTACCTGCTGGACAATCCGAATGTAATTAATGTGGACCGAGCTGTGGGCACTCTTTATAATGCGCCATGTGCGATGCGTGCATGTGTGGCAATGTGGGATCCATGTGGACCTTGAAATGGGGGTGGGTGGGGACCTGGTATGACGTCACATTATATCGTCGTCACGTGACCAGGTATGACGTCACATTACAGCGCTGTCACGTGACCTGGTATTACGTCTCACTCATACGATGTCATCACTAATACTAAATAGTCTTCATCATCATCATCATCATCATCATCATCATCATCAGCCTGACTACATCCACTGCAGGGCAAAGGCCTCTCCCATGTCTCATCAATTAACCCTGTCCTTTGCCATCTGCGCCCACCCTATGCCTGCAAACTTCCTAATCTCATCCGCTCACCTAACCTTCTGTCGCCCCCTGCTACGCTTGCCTTCCCTTGGAATCCACTCCGTTACCCTTAAGGACCAGCGGTTATCTTGCCTTCGCATTACATGCCCTGCCCAGGCCCATTTCTTCCTCTTGATTTCGACTAGGATGTCATTAACACGCGTTTGTTCCCTCACCCACTCTGCCCGCTTCCGGTCTCTATCATTCTCTTCCTCTATCATCTCTTCCTATCATTTTTCTTCCCATGGCTCGCTGCGTTGTCCTTAACTTAAGCTGAACTCTTTTTGTTAGCCTCCACGTTTCTGCCCGTAGGTGAGTACCGGTAAGATACAGCTGTTGTACACTTTTCTCTTGAGGGGTATTGGTTCGCTGCTATTCATGGTCTTAGCATTACCTAATTACATTAATAAGCACTGGTTAGGCATGTTGTTCAGTGCATGTTAATTAGCATTAATTATGTGCCGTCAACATCCTCGTCACGTGACTCGTCGGCTCGCGACGTCACATGGTGCCGTTTCTTGCGGCCACATTTCTGCGGATATGACCTTGGAGGTGAGCCATCTAATGCATTCGCATTAATAAAAGAAGCCGCTCGCTTCTACACAGACATCAATACAACGCGCATCTGTTGGTGTACTACAGTCGCAGCTTGTTTTCGAAGGCAGCGTACAGAGGACTGAAAAGAGCGTTTACTGGGTGGCAAAATTTTCATCTACGCTGTGTGCTCTCGATATGCTGGATAGAGCTAAAAAATCGAAATATACTGATATGCGTCTGCGTAGCCGTCACATTGGAAAGCACATCGGCGACCAGTTTCTGTACATTCGCTATTCTCAAGTCTAAGAATAGTATCGTGAACACCCCCCCCCCCCCCCACCCCCCACCCCACTGCCCTCCCAATTTCTGGTAGATGGTGTAGAAGGTCTGTGTTTTTCAATTGGTCGTTCGTGCGTGAATGAGCGAGAGGCTTCCAATACGAACAGGTATAAGCGAAGCAGTTGCCGAATATTGAGTCTGATAAGCTTATAATTAGTGAAGCAAACTTCATTAAAAAAGTACCCTCCGACCTACTGGTGGTATTCGCGTAAGGAACACCCCTTTTCGCAGGCCGTAAACTCTCCGAGGGTTCATCCTGCATTATAAGCTTCTCCTATTGCGTGCTACACACCTTGTTAAATAATTACAGACCCCTTAGTGCCACTGTTGTAATAACAAGCCATCACAATGGCACCATCATCATTTTGGCTTTCCTGTCTGACAGGATTCACGGAATTGTTTTTAACTAAAGAACTTCTTAATCGTTTTTTTTTAATGTCGAGCAGCCGTCCTCAACCTCAAAATTTGAGGTTGAGGTGAGGTTGAGTGAGGTCGCCAGTGGTCTCAGGAAAAATGAGGTGAGGTCATGTCAGGAGACCTCAATCTCAAATGGTGAGGTTGAGGTTGAGTGAAGTCCGCAAATTGTTTTGAGGTTGAGGTGGGGTCGAGATTTTGAGGTCATATACCCACCTCTGTCCGCACCTGATAGCTCACAAAACTGCTCAGTCAAATGTAATGCCTCAAGCACACGCCTCGATCACGCCTCGTGTTAAACTGCAACACACTGTCGTGCTGTGCATTGCACATTGTCTTCTTCATCAACAATTACTATACTGTCACTAATATCCGCGCTTTGAGCTATGTGGCCGTAGTGACAGAGAGGTGCGCGCTACATGCGTTGGCGTGTACAAAGTTGTGGCAGGAGCACGATACTAGAGCAATACGCGTTGGCGTTGACAGCACTGCTGCAGAAACGTTTGCACCTGCGTACATCGGGCATATTGGCACCCATGATGAAAAAGTTGAGGACGCGCATAACTGGCTGCCTGAGTCAGCGGACACCTCAATAGCACTTTCAGGTACGTGGCGGTGGTCTCCACCTGGAAAAAACTACGCTTTATAGCAATATTTCGTGCTTAGCGATGCACACCGCTTTCAGTTTGTAAGTATTAATAGATGTCGATCCTCAGTAAAGAAAGTAACTTCTGGTGTACCTCAGGGAAGTATCCTTGGGCCGCTTCTTTTTAACTTATATTAAATGATATCGTTAATCAATGCCTGCATGCGAAGGGAGTTATGTATGAAGATGACGTCTCACTGTTCTCATCAAGCGCATGTTAAGATGTGATAAACGAGGAAAATAGGACACTAAGTACACTCCATCAATGGTCCCTTAATAATCAGTTGAAAATTAATGTAACTAAAGCTAAGGCTATTATGCTCAAACCAAGAAATAAATACATTATTCTACCATGTGATCTTAAGCTAGGTTTGAAAACGATAGAGGTTGTAGACAATATTAAGATATTGGGAGTACATTTCAACAGCCGGCTATGCTGGGAAAATCATGTTAACGCTGTCATCAGTAAGCTTTCTCTTTTCGGCATCGTCACTTACTTCCATGCAAAGTTAAACTTCTCCTGTATAATTCGCTCTTCATGTCCCAAGTAAACTATGCGCACTTAGTTTGGGGAACGACTAAAGGTACCAATAAAAATAAGATTTACGTTTTACAGAAGAAGGCTCTACGTGCAATACTAAGCGTCAGTTCTGATATAAACACATGCGATTTATTCCGCCAGGTCAATGCCGCAAAAGTAACTATAATGTTAGGCTGGCTGAAAGATATAAGGACACAAAACAAAATGTGAATTACTTGCGTGACACGGCACACCATTCTCTAAATATACAAGTTTACCCTATAGCAGACACAGCGAACTGTGGCATATTCCAACATGCCACACAATATATGGTACATATAGCCTAGCAAACACGTTGCCCCGTCTTTTAAATAAGTTTCATGCTGCAAAAGTTGATGTATCACAAGCATGGCGCAAAGATATACAGGATTTATGTGCTACTTTTTAGATTTCACCATGCTTTCAATCTCTTTCGTTGCATAAAGTGTTGATCTGATTTGAATGACCAGGTGAAGTATATTTCTACTTTCTGTGAAGTATATTTCTGTGAAGTATATTTTTACTGTTGCTATTTTGTTATCATTTTTTGTGTCCGCTCCATTCCTTATTTGTTTTTTCTAATGATGCTCCAACCGCTCTTAACAACCATTGTTTCCATTCTTTTACGTTACATGTGTACGTAGTTTGCATTTCGCCTGCTGCCCTGCAATGTAGGGGCCGAGGGGCATGTCAAACCACAATTTCTGGCTTTTTCCCTCGGCCTTCACGATGTGTACATGGGGAATAAATTGAATTAAAATTAAATTGAATTAAACTGCCAGCCAGATTTTTTTTTTTGCTTTACTCATGATCACTTCATGCGCTCAGGCTGGCATGGACTTCTGAACTTGGGCCAGGTAGTCATTACTTTAGGTTACGTAATAGCTGTAAACTTCCGGCAATTCACTCCAGACGAGGGCTGCTCGAGCGAATGCCTTTCACGTGAACAGGTTTTTTTCTTTCTCGAAATGTGTCTCCGTCGTCAGTTGCCGGAGTTATCGTGTAAGAGAGCACGTTCGCCCATCTATCGGCAGTCGTCGATCGCTCCTATCATTCCAACCGATGGAAGTGAGAATGCCCGCCGTCTGAACAAACAAATAAACATTCCGCAGGCGACATACACAGGTTGCAGGTGCAGTGAAACGCGAGCCGTTCACAGAAACAAAGAGATACTGCTCGGCTAGCATCCGGCCTTACGCTGTACGCCGCTATCTGGCGCAGTTTCACGCTCGCGAGCATGAGCCTTACGCAGCAGCTCGACGGACCGAGTTAGGACTTGCTTTTGAAGACAGCTGCTGTATATTATCTTGATGAGCGCCAATTTCTTTGTAGTACCTTAGCTTGTCTTCAATTGTGATTTTACCCTGTATGACTGGTTAAGTTCTCCGCTGTTTTTGTGTCTCGATTCACCCGCACTCAAGAAAGAAATTTTGCTGAAACAACCTGAATTTTGTGACTTTCGTTGACAGACAATAGTGACCTCGCAAATACTGGACATACACTTGTTAATGGTGGCCAGGTTAAAAAAAAACAATGCAATCTCAGACTTGCCGTAATTACTGTGATTTATAGGTTGTTACCATTATTTATAGCATTACTACTCAAGAAGAATTTTCTTACTTCGACAAATTTGTAGCGTTTCGATTACAAGCCATGTCGGCTAAGGATCGATATGGCTGACCGACATTCCGTTGTACTGTCTATTGGGAAATACCGTTACGAATTTCGATTATATCAGGACACCGCGGCCGCCATGACTCACCAATTATTAAATATCGTTTGGGGAGCGCCAGATAATTTTTTTTATTACCGAAACGTTTTCAGTGACACCGAGAAGCTCTAGATTAGTGGTTTTGATGATGGTGAGGATGAATTTTTATGGCGAAAAGGCAGGTTTGGCCAAAGAGCGCCATGGCACAAGGTACTTTTCATCTCACAAGGTGGGGTCAAACACCCATTTCCCATCTCCCAAGAAGCCGAGCATCAGGCAGGGGAAAGCTTGTACCCATTGTATCACCGGTGGGTACCCGGCGGCACTGGGGATCGAACCCCGCACCTCCCGCATGCGAGGCGGATGCTCAAACCACTAGGCCACCGCTGCGGTAGATTAGTGGTTTTGCTGTACAAAACATGTGAGACGTAGCCTGAAAAGCAAAACTATGAACTGTCTCAAACTATCGCTGCCAGAAACTTCGTCCTGCATCCTGGGTTTGCCTATATTTGGTGCGTGTTCCAAGCACCTCAGAGCCAGACGAAACAGATAGAGAGAGAGAGAGAGAGAGAGAGAGAGAGAGAGAGAGAGAGAGAGAGAGAGAGAGAGAGAGAGAGAGAGAGAGAGAGAGAGAGAGAAAAGAGAACCTCTAGGAGAGAGTGAACAACGCATTCCACTGGGCGCGCCGTTACACGGCAGACCACTCAAACATGGCGCCAGGTAGGCAGTAGTAAACAGGTAGCGTGGTCTGTCAGGGACCTGCCGCACTGAGCCCCGTATCACGAGGCAAACAATGCTGTGCCTGCAATCCACGCCGCGCACGCGCGCGTGAGAGTTTACTCAGTGGGAAGGCAAGAATTGACGCCGCATCGCGGATGAATAAACGAAGGAAAAAAAAAAAAAAAGCTACTGACGTACAGATCGCCGCGCGAACAATGACTCTGGGCCCGAACACTCGAACGGTTAAGTTACACAGCGAGATGTCAGGGAAGTGGGATGAAGGATGGGGAGGGGGGTTGAATGAGTAGGTAAGCGCAAATGTGACGCGAAGCAAGAGATGGCGCCGTTATCGCTAAAGACAAAGAAGACTAGCGGTGCAGAAGAAGCTTGAAGGGTCGCCCTTTTCGGGGGAGCCCAAGTGGGTGCTCGATTCGGCTTTGAATGTCTTATCGGGGCCACTCGAGATTGCTGGGCCGAGGAACAATGGAGAGAAGCGGTGCCGGAGATTGCGGGACACCCTGTCGGGAGAGCAGGAGCGCCGCGTTTTCCAGCAGCCCGCTGCTGCTTATCAGAATCTCTCCGATTCGGCCCCGCTCGGCTGCCGTGGCCGTTTATATATTTGTTTATCGCGCGCGCTCGATCACCGGGGAAGAAGAATGTGCGCGTGTGTGTGTGCGCGCGCAGCCCGAGATTGTGGTCGGCAGGTGAAACACGGGGAATGGCAGAAGACGTCGACGAACGGAAATCACCCTGTCAAGTGCCGAGCTTTCTTTCGCTTCTTTCTTTTTCTTTTTTTATTTCATCTTTCTTTTTTTCCCGCTCGTTTGTTGTCTTGGTTCACCGTTTCTCCGCGGTTTCGCGTGCGTCTTACGTACGCTTCCTTTGTCCAGATTAGCGGCTCTTCTTTTCTTGTTGACCCGGGAATCGACGTCTTCGCTGAGAGGCGACAACGACCGACCTTCGCGTCTTGCAGCGAGAACTGCAAAGCCTCTGAGGAAGGGCGAAAGCCGGCTGAGTGCAACGTTACTGCGAGGCAGTGATACACAGCCATACTCTAACGCGTACGCAGCGCATAGACAGCCCGTTGCTGATCTGTTTCTTAAGATAACATTAACCGGGCTACATGCCTGGAAATGGGTCTGCTCCTCCCGTCCGAAATATTCGCACATCTATCCGCCAAGAATGAACTTGCTGCGGCGCCTAGAACGTAGCACGTGTTACTTAGCGGCTTGAGACGAAATATATAGCTGCGTTGCTTGTTATTGTTTACTGAGACAGGAGTCGTTTAACTTAAATATCACCTTTGTATAGCACTACCAGTATTCCGAGAACCACAATTCAAAACCGAGTACTCCCGTTCCCGCTGTGCTGTCAAGACTACTTAATAATAATAATAATTGATTTGGGGGGGGGGGGGGAAGGAAATGGTGCAGTATCTGTCTCATATATCGTTGCACACCTGAACCGCGCCGTAAGGGAAGGGATAAGGGATGTAGTTAGAGAAGAAATGAAGAAAGCGGTGCCGTAGTGGAGGGCTACGGAATAATTTCGACCACCTGGGGATTTTTAACGTGCACTGACATCGCACTGCACACGGGCGCCTCAGCGTTTTGCCTTCATAAAAACGCAGTCGCCGCGGCCGGGTTCGAACCCGGGAACTCCGGATCAGTAGTCGAGCGCCCTAACCACTGAGCCACCGCGGCGGGTTGACTGCTTGCATGCTCGCCATTTTTACAGAGGCTAGCAGCTAAAGCTTATGATGAAATGCAAGAATAATTATTCGAACCATGTAAGAGGGCGGTCTTCAGTTAAGAATCCCACCACATCTCTAACAACCAAGAAGCCAGCTGCACTATATGCGCGCTTTTTCATGCGTATATTAACAATGGGGCTTGTCATTCAAGCGCTGTCATTTGTTAAAGCCACACACAGTCATCTCAGTGCGTAGTTTTCTCAAAGCACAGGGAAATTTGTCATTGAAAATCAACTATGTAGTGCATTTAATGTCCGGCGTACTTTACCGAACGCATTTTCACTAACGTACATAACACAGATTTGCTGATTATGAAGTTGTGTTCAGCGCAAGCGCGGTTTCCTGCTGGGGCAGCATTCGGTGATATGCACCGGAACCGCAAGACAGAGCTTGAAACGTGCAATGGCGGTGACCTTAGTTACCGCAATGACGACGTGTAGGCGCGCACTGCAGCCCGAGCTCTGCCGCGAGTAACCGCGAAAAGCTAGAGCTCTTTTCCTCATAGAGATGCGAAAGCCGAATGTTGACGCTGCCGGAATGAGCAAGGAACGAGTGGAAATGAGAGAGAGAGGGTCCACACCATGGCCGGTGTCAGCGGCAGGGACCGGAAGCGGAAATTGGGGCCCCGGCGCCGGAAGCGACAAATTGTGCGCGCTTCCAGTCGCAGTGACGCTGGCCAGCGCAGTTTCCTACGCAGGCGGCGCAAGCAGAGCGCGGCAATGGCAGAAACACTGCGTTGTCTGCGTAGCCTCGCTTGGAAACGCTGGTTGAGATAAAAGCCTCCGCCGTGCAAGACATGCTGCTGCCTTTGAGAACAGAGCAAGCGAGTTATATCACGTCAGGGCTGCCTAGTTCCTGCTGCAGCGTTCGGAGGTTTCGGTCTGCAGAACTTTTGCTGTATTTTGAAAGATTTATGTTACTGAGCTTCGAAGGAGAATCGTCAAACAAGTCGAAAAATGGATGGCTACTTTTGAGACTGTGAAACCATTTAAGTCCTTCAATATCCACATATGGCAGCAAAAAAAAGCATCGCTGTTAATTAGGTAATTTCACCAAGAAGCCACATTACAGAAGCTCAAGCGTAACCTTTGACGCCTCATCCTAAGGTTCACTCGATATGCGTGCACATATGGGTATACGTTTCACTTTAGTCAGCACGTTGCAGTTGGCTCAGTTTTTATTTTTATTTATTTATTTATGAATACTGTCAACCCTCATTTGAGGGTCATTACAGGGAGGGAAAGTAAACAGAAAAAAAATGCAAAGTTGGTTTTAGCAACTTAATAAATGCAGCACCACTAATGCTATATTTTAGCGCTGTTAGGGTAATAACAGTTAACTACGTTTCTGGTCTTGTGGCAGTAATCTGCCACACCGGAGGAGGTAAGGTTTGGCATCGACACTATAACAAAGAAACAAAGCCACCGATAAGAGGATTAGAGTCGTTGCACGCAGCAGTTTATTTTAGGAGGGGAAAAAAATCAAAAGCACACAGTGAAAGGAGCCGTTCGAAATATTGTTTCACGACATCAAAGACGAACAGTCAGGCAGGACTGAAAGATGAGTGATCCCTTTAACCTACAAAGAAGCTTGCAGGAACATAAATACCAGATGAATTGGCGAAAAACAATAGCACTGAACGCTAAATGTCCCATCAATAAGAACCAGTGCCAAAGATATAGTGCGTTCGGTCCAGAGTAGTGCACATGTCTCATCAAGCGTCATTACCACCATATATTTTTAACTGAGGCAATGTGCCCTAGCCTCGAGGACAAATTGCGTCAGCGCATTTTTTTCCTTCGTTATTGCTGGTTTGATAACGTAAGTGCACAAGTCACCATTCGATCCGAAACTTGGACCGCAAAAAATATTTGAACGTGGATAGCAGCGCGAAATATTCTCTGACCGAATGGCTGAGCGCCAACTTCATCGTCCATTCCTCATGAATTTTCATGCCAGGTTGGCTCGCATGGCGGTCATTGCATGTACTCTGCATTCATATTATCTTCGGCGCTGTCGGCACAATGCAGTCAGAAGGCGGACAGGCGCGTGGGGCATTAAAGCTAAAAACTGGCGAGAAGTTCTCGCGCTCTCGGCTCTCATTTTGTGTTGAAGGGAAAAACCGAAACAAAAAAAAAGAGCGCGATAATGATAATAATAATAATAATAATAATAATAATAATAATAATAATAATAATAATAATAATAATAATAATAATAATAATACCAATAATTGGTTTTTGGGGAAAGGAAATGGCGCAGTATCTGTCTCATATATCGTTGGACACCTGAACCGCGCTGCAAGGGAAGGGATAAAGGAGGGAGTGAAAGAAGAATGAAAGAGCTGCCCGTAGTGGAGGGCTCCGGAATAATTTCGACCACCTGGGGATCTTTAACGTGCACTGACATCGCACAGCACACGGGCGCCTTAGCGTTTTTCCTCCATAAAAACGCAGCCGCCGCGGTCGGGTTCGAACCCGGGAACTCCGCATCAGTAGTCGAGCGCCCTAACCACTGAGCCACCGCGGCGGGTAGAGCGCGATAAAGTACCTTCGATTTCCAAACCATTGAATACCGAATCCCAGTGCAAACATTTCAGAAACGGTTTACAACATGCGATTCAGTGCGAAAGCACGTTTTTTTTTTTTTTTTTGCAAAGACCATTCTTACTAATTTTACGTGCACTGAGGCACACACATGACGACTGATCTAATTTTCTGTCTAGCTGCCGCGGTGGCTAGACAGAAAAGACAGTATAATAGGCCGTGTTTGTTGGCTTTGTGCTGGCTATCTCGGCAATCTGTATTACCCTGTGCTTCCGATCGAAACCGAGTGTTCATTCGGTAAGTGCGCTTATTCTTCACTTGACTAGCTGAGTTTTGTAAAATGCTCATTCTCGATTCTCCCCTGAGCTGCTCGCGAGCAGTCTTTAACAGTGTACTGGATTGCTGGTCATTGTTAAGAAAGGTTGATTGAAGCGAAGTAAGGAACACTTGTATTTACATGAAAGGGCTATTTAGGTCAAAAAGAGAGACAGGCAGTATTCCATATATTGTTTATTTGTTTCTATGAAGTAAGGGTTCGCACTTTATAAATACATTCCTATTAGCGATAGGCGGAGCCACCATTACATCCTGCAATAGGTCTATGAACCGATCACAAAAATAGCGTGATTCGCATGCTGATTGTCCTTCATTGGTCTTGATATTGCTGAAATCTATGTGATCACAGTTTTGACCATTCGCCGCGAGTGAGTTGTTGAATAGCTTTCATCGTCGCAGCAAACTCAAAGCGCGCGATGGCATCGTTTTCCGTGGCTTCTACCACGCCGTCTAAGAAAGCGCAGGTATCTCGGCGCCTACTTGTCAAACCCGACAAAGCTTCGTGGCTATAAATTACTTCGGAAATCACGCTTCGTTCCGATTTTTTTTTTGTGAAACGTCCGCACCCGGGGATTAACTGTCGCACCCCTTCCCTTATGGACAATGGTTAGACCTTTTGCAGTTAGTCCCGAAAAGGACTAATGGTTGTGACGAATCAGTTAGTCCCGAAAATGACTAACCTCCCGCTCCTTTTAGTCCCCTTTTTAGAGTGTTTGATACCGCACGATGTGCAGGTCACATTCGGTACAGTTCTGCAGCGCTGCCACAGAAGACGTAGCAAGCTTTCTCGATGCATGTGGCCCTGGCGAAGTGGCGTTGGCAGTCGGCGGACCAAAAAGTGATCGCTGTCTACGAGGGGCTCGAGACAAAGACGTCACGGGGGAGTTTTCCTTGTTCGAGTAGCTCAGCTTTTGCCAGTTCGCGCAGCAATCCGCATCACCAACATCCGGCACGGATAAACGCTGCTTGCCCTATGCGGCAACATACATGTGTTGTGATACTGCCCTAGCCTTGTTTGAAGAGCGTCAGCCTGTTTGGTCATCCCACCGTCATAGGTGGCTTAGAACGTCAGCGGCGATAAAGGAAGGCTTCCTATTTAGTCTTATCTAACCGAAGCTGACGAGAGGACAATAGTGCTTAGATTGTTCGCAGAGTGTTATCAGAGCAAGTTCCGGAAGCCAGTTTCCACATGCGCCGTAACGCATTTTACTTAGCGAATTTCTTTCTGCTAGAGCCAGTCATGCAATATTAGGCGGAAGATGTGTGACGCTATGCTCCGAGGGCTGAGCACGGACGGTAATGACGAAGTCTTTCTTACTTAAGTTTTATGGTTTATGGCGGTTTAGCGTCCCAAAGCGACTCAGGCTGTGAGGGACGCTGTAGTGAAGGGCTCCGGAAATTTCGACCACGTGAGGTTCTTCAACGCGCACTGACATCGCACAGTACACGGGCCTCTAGAATTTCGCCTTAATCGAAATTCGACCACCGCGGTCGGGATCGAACCCGCGTCTTTCGGGTCAGCAGCCGAGCGCCATAACCACTCAGCCACCGCGGTGGCTTTTCTTACTCAAGGGTACTGCTAAATAATGGCAATCTTAGACCTTGAGCTGCGTTACTATTGCAGTGGAAATAAGTAACCCGTACCTAATCTAACATCCGAATGCGTACGCATAGGTTTGTGGATGCGACCTCAGTGGTTTAACAGCTTTACTTATTAGTGGCGGATACATTACCACGTAAAAAGATTGCCTGAACGCAACTCATGCAGTCTAATTTTTCACTCAGCCTCTCAGGAGTCATTAATTGTTGGAGACACTATAGAGATGGCATCAGACAATAAGGAGTTCAGTCCGCCCGTGAGTTTGTCGCTATCATCCGGCGCCTCCGCTTTGAGGTCGGCCGTTTGGTGCCATGGTGTCCACCTCATCAGCTGCATGTGGGACTTTATCTTCATGTCTTGCAGAGCGTACTATGTCCCAACCAAAAACTCCTACGTCCACCTGCGGCCAAAAGAGAAATTTATTAAGCTGGGTCCCTGGGTGTATGCTCCCGAGAATGTGTCATTGGTCGTGACGTGGCTCAGGGTCGGGCGCAGTCATACGGAAGTCGGGCGGAAAACGTAATGCTGCCACAAAACTGACCTTACCGCTGCTTACAAATGTTACTCTAGTTACTCTTGAATGAGTTTGGCCAATTAAAATTGGGTAGTACTCGCGAAAAAGCGCCTTCCGAGCCAGTTAAGAAAATGACTTGCCCATCATCTCTCGTGACGGACGATCGCTAGAGAGAACTCTCATTAAGAACGGGAGGAGCGTCTTTAAGTGTATTCTGCTATTGTTCGACTAAGAGAGCGCCGCGGGGGAGAATCGGACTTCATTGTTTTTATCGAAAGTTGTTGAACGCACGTTTTACAATTCTATGGCGTTTTCGTTGGGCTAACAAAGCACCACGCTGATTGGTCAGCATGCAGTGACGTCACAACAGCGGCCCACGCTGAGCGGTGGGAACAAAGCGACGTCACGAGTGACAGCATAGTGACTTCACGCATGCACTGCCAGAAAAGAAGACAAATAACAAACAAATATAGCATTACATCTCGCGTTACACGGTGATAACCGTCCTGTGAGTTTTTCTTTACGCGTCTGGTTTATAGCTATGCTACCGATTAAATGACGTCTCAATTGGCATCCTCAGCGCTGCATTATTTTTTTGAGGACGTCGATAGTGCACGGGCCCCCACAAAACATCTGCAGCAACCCTTTAACTTCGCCCTGTCTTCGCCGCTATTATGACGCTGTTGGCGTAAGCGAAGCTGGACAACCGGCTCGCAGCCGTGTGCTCGTTCGGGTTTCGGGGCCCCGACTCCATGGCGCCCGTGCTGTCGCGATCACGACAGCCCACCCCAGCAGGGTCCCAGCTGCGGAGGACGAAAGCAGCCTTTCTCGGCCGATCGGGACGGATCGATGCGAGAAACGCGATATCGCCGTCGCGGCTGCGTTTACACTCGGCGGCTTCTTTTCGCGCAGAGCCGACGACGATTGTTGTACCCCCCTCCCCCTTTCCCCATCTCCCCCTTCGCTTCACCTTTCCAGAGTACGCAGCCGCTGGCGCTCGACACGTTCGTGACGCGCGCGGGCTGCCGGCGCGCTTTGACTCTTCGCGGGCGACAAAACGACACCTATGGCGGGAAAGAGGGCGGATGGCGGGAAAGAGTGCGGCGTCTGCGGTGGCGCTCGTGCGGTGTCACATTTCTGCGCGCGCTGTTTAAGTGTGCGTGCGTGTGGGTGTGTGAGTGTCGAGCGCAGTTATTCAGGGCTGGTTCCCCCTCCCATCCCGTCCCCACTCCTCTCCTTGCCGTAACCCTCTCCTTGGAGCACGAAAGAAGAAAAATAAAACGCGCGTCGGCTTCTTGAATGGCTTGCGCGGGTGCCGAAGTGAGTGTTAACAGCGTGAGCGCACTGGGGTTCGGTTTCGCGGCCTGCGTTGTTTGGTTCGGGCTAGTGACGTGGCCGAGTCTGACTCGTGTGAATCAGGGTGGCTGCTTGTACGACCTGAACACTTGTTTTATAAGAGCGCTTTCTTTTTGTCCTGGTTGTCGTATTTATCTATTTATTCGTTCTATAACACAGAATTCTTTTCACAATCTTATTTCTGGGAGGCCGCTTCTCACGCATTGTGCGGCGACAGAAGAAAAAGTGCTTTCAATTATAGATGAAGCCAAACATCCAAAACGCTTGGCTCACTCACTCTCTGATCGAAGTAACCAGTTGTTGTTTTTTTTTTTTTGCTCGATACAGTTGCAGAAGCGGGGCTGATGCAGTCTTATATTTCGCCTCTAATACAAAACGCTTCGGAAGTCAGCCCGCAGGGCTTTCTTTTTCGCTTCCAGGTCTAAGGTTGCGAAGCTTATTGTTCTGTATACGTTGTCTCGCATTTGGTAGCGCACAAAGGGAACTTATGAGGCTTAATCGGGCAAGTTGGAATGTCAAAGCGATCCTTGTTCCTGTTCGAGAACAGCGAGTAATAACCGGGGGTATTTTGAGGGAAGTATACTCTATGTTTGCTAACTGTTTTAGGCTGCCATGTCTCGTTGCTATACTCATTCCAGGGCTCTTTTTCGACGCATATTATTTCTAGTCATCGCTTAACAATTCACAGCTCATGAGAGAGCAGCAAGAAGTTGGCAACAGTTCTAACCGGATTCATAGAACTTCAGTCATTCATGCACACCAGAACAATGGTGCGGGTCAGCTGCCCCTCCTTTGCGGCATGATTTTAGTGTCCCGCATTTTATGCAAACGCAAGGTACTTGCAATGTCATGTAAATCAGGTCTCTATGCCTGGCAGATCCCAACCGCAGCGAGCAGACACCGCGTAGGGGTAGTGTGCATAGAAATTAGAACGTTTCTGATTGGCTGGACGCCAGATTCCGCATTGGTGCCAACGAAGTGTGAGACAGATCATAGGCACACTCTCACTGATGTGTTGTGGACATAACGACGCAAATATAGGCTCACAAAAGGAGGACCGACGGGACGGTCCCTTGCCCCTTCGTTATCTGGTTTTTTTGCTTGTGCCTCACGCTGGCGTTGTTCTGCTTCCAGCCGAGTACCTTGTGATGTTGCTTGTAGTCGGCGGTTCGGCCAAACATCGTCTGACGAAGGAGCGATTACTGTAACGGAAAACATTTGCCAAAGGAAACAGAAAAGTGAGCTGCAGCCGTTTGGTGGCACCTGAGGTGCTTCAGCACCTATAGCAGAAGACTAATACGGACTGTTCGGTTCATGTTGACAGGAAAGCATGTAACAACCCTATGAAGACGGGACATGAGAGAAGGAGACAAGTTTCTGTCTCGCTATATCAGGTTCCGTCTTCATAGCGCTGTTACATACTTTCAGAGAGCACCCTACTAGTCCAGTCTTTAGAACTGCACCACACACATCATTTACGTGGATAGTGGCTTATAGATGGCTTTTAGCTAGAGTTGAGAGTTTTGAAAGTTTACTACTAGCCAAAATTGGAAGGTTTTTTTCGCAGTTTATTAATTTTTTTTTCTGAGAGATTCGGAGGCGGTCGGAGTTTTCACTTAGTGGTACAAAAGGTACAATTTTTTCCGGATTTTATTTATTTATTTATTTCCAGGCTTCAATTAGCAGCCTTTTGATGCACAAATATACAATGCCGGACTACAAAATAAGTTTATTAAGCAACTCGCGGCAAAGTATTGTGCGGCACGTACTCAACAAACCGTAAATCATGCAAGTGTAATTTCGAATGTTTGCGACGGCAACTGCACCATGGCCATCTCCCTCTAAGGCATGAAACATCGAGTGCTCGTTTCCGATATCCGTATTGAATGCCGGAATAAAAAGCTAGCCAGCAGATTCAATGCGTAACATGAAATTGGAAGGTGCAGATTTTGAATTGAAGATTAGAAGGTGAATAAATTAAAAGGCGAAGATTAGAAGGTGAAGGTGAAGGCAGGAATCCGCCTGGTTGGGAGTCGAATTGTAGATTAGAATATGATGGGTCCATCGTTAGAACATGCTCTTGGGATATCGGGGTAAATACATTGAATGTCTTTTTGTAGCAAACTAAGTTGCACACTGTTTCAAATAACGCTTTTTTATGTGCGAGTAACATAATGTGCGATCGGCACCTGTGTGTAATCGCAGCCGAGTACAAGATATAATTCCAATAAAGCAGAAAAAAATAGAACGTAGTGGCCAGTCTATTTCTGCGCTAAAAAATTAAGTTATAGCTATAGCCTATGAGATGTTTTTATGTTCTGAAAGACACAGATTTAAGGCGCCATCTTAAACACATTTCTCCTGCTAAAGCAAGAACAAAATATGTTCTGTGCTCGACTGTTTTTCGTTTGATACAAACCCCTTGAAACCTCAAATGCCGCCTCATCAGCACGAAATAGAAGCAGCGAAGCAATCGGCCATTTCTCGACACGCCTTGAAGCAATCGCAAAACTGCCACTAAGGTCTCTTTTTTTTCTCCTCCAGCACTTGCTATCTGCGAAAAGCTGTGTGCGACTGTGCTTTCACGGAATGCTCACGCAGAGCACCTAATGGCATTCTTGAGGTATCCACTTCGAGTCTTGATACGGGCACTGCATTGTGCTTTCAGAGCCGCTGCCCATTGTTTTTTTGCGTGTTTTCTTCTTTATGCGTCCCTTCCAGGCCGTTACAATTTATTTTTTGCACCGGTCGTTGTTGTCTTGTGTGGAGTAGCTATTGCTATTATCATGACATCTTACTGTTTTTTGATCCACAGTAGCACCCGCGGTGGCTCGGTAATTACGGTGCTCGGCTGCTGACCCGAAAGATGCGGGCTTGATCCCGGCCCCTGCAGTCGCACTTCGATGGATGCGAAATTCTAG